>NC_045614.1:58982689-59315568 GCF_009829155.1 Mustela erminea
TGCAGGCTAACAAAGGGCATTTAGCTTATAAAGCAAAACTGGGGGGGGAATCCCCCTGCTGGGGCTGGAATCTGCTTTCCCAGTTCACTCCCTCCTCTGTTGTCTGGGTAGGCTGAGGGGAGTGGGGAACAGGGTCCAATCACTGCCGTCAGGGAGACTTGGGGGCTGAGGGCTGGGTCCCTCCTGGACCCACCACCACCCCCATCATTATGACTCTGTGCATGAGATTCGTTGTAGAGTATTTGTTCCATAAATTCCAGTTCCAGAAAACAGGCATTGTAACCCTCCTTCACAGGCAAGGAGCCTTAGATCAAGTCACCGCCTGTTAGGCTGTGGGGCTTGAGAGTAAAGAGTGTCTCCCTGGTCTTGGTGCGTCCCAGGCCCAGGACAGGCTGCACCCAGGAGGGACTGCACCAACCTTCTTAAGTGCATGAGTGAAAAATGAGTAAAGAATGAATGAATGAGAGCTCATCCAGGGCCCAGGACTCGGACTCGGGGCCCTAGACTCCCAGGCCAGGGCTCAATGCAGCTGTTAGAAGGGGCTTTCTTTTGGCTAGATCCAGCTCAGCACTTAGCAAGACCAAGGGGTCATGCCAGGGACCCAGGAGGCAGCACCATGCAGGCTTGGCTTTCCAAATATGTGTGCTGTTTCCAGGGAGCCAGGCAGGTGGGTCATGAAATGGAAAACCTTAGGTCACGAAAAGGGCAGCATGAGAGAATCATCCTTCATCAGAGCCCTGAATGGAGAGGTGTGGCCGGGACAGTCTGCTCCCAGCCCTTCTTCCCTGCCCAACCTAGACTAGGGAGGACCATCCTGGGGCCCCAGGACACGGGACAATGGGGCCAAGAATCACCTTCCCTGAGGTTTGTCTGAAGGTGAGGCTCTTAGGCTTTGCCAAAGGTCATTTGAAAACCGATCACGTGAATCTTCATGCTTTCCGTAAAACAGGGTGTCAAAGGCACTATCTGTTCTGTGATACACATGAGAAATAGCTTTTAATTTACTGACAGGAAAAATAATATTATTGCCAATGATATTTTATGCCTCCTTCTTTCCCGACAGCAAAGACTGTGTTGTTTCATAAAGAACCCAGTGAATAAGTGTATTCAATCACCAACTGTTTATTGAAGAACAGCCCAAGTTGGGTTTGGGCCCAGCACTGAGAATACCGAATACCGCTGTGGCTGAAACACCCTCTTGCCCTCCAGGAATTCATGGTCTAGTTTTGCCTCTTACTCTGGCCGCTAGGCTGCAACTCTGTAACCTCCAGAATTGAAATATGTGCCCCCTGTTCCTTTCGTCAGTCCTGACTTTCTATTTTAATCTTATTCTATACATATCCTTTATTATCTGCTGTTACAACGTATTTTTAATAGGGGGATAAAAGAGGAAAAGCTACAGATGGCGGATTAAGCACACACTCCCCCCCTCCTCTTCCTGCTTCAAATCCCTGAAAATGACAGAACATATTTTCTCTTTGTGTCTCTCATTCTCTTTCTCTCTCTCTCATGAATCTAGAACAGCTCTAGAAAACAATGACAGAGTGTTATAAATGAAGCAGAGATTTTGGGGAGTTCCTAGAAATGAAATGCAGGGAGAACTGGATTGATGAAAGATCCCTAATGTGGGCTACCTGAGGTGTAAGTGTCCTGGGGTCTCCTAACCCCAAGGGTGATGGACGTAGGAGTTGGGAGGCCTGATAAGATTCTTGAGATACCTGGTTCTGAGTGATTGGCAGGAGCTCCTCTTTCCCTTAACACAGGTCAAGAAGAGGGGACGATGGAAGTTCACCTCGGGCTGGAGGAGCAGAATGGCCATTTGAGAGCACTCCAATGATGGGCATGTGCAAGAGAAATGGGGGACAAGCCCTTGGGAAACCCAGTGGGTCACCCAGCCCTGCACCCCAGTTGCCACAATAAACATAAGCAGCATCTACCAGCTAGGCAAATCAGGCCTCTTGTATCCAAATGTGAGCATCCATCCAAGAATCACCAAGGCCTGAGGGAGCTTTCACCGTAACAGAGAGCAAGGCATTCAAGGGCTGGAGAACAAACACTCAAGGGGGCGCAGTTAACAGGGCAAAGAGAAGAGCTTAGAAAAATGAAATTACTATCTTCTGAAGGATCAGGATGGAATCATAGTGTTATGAAAAAGATCCAATTATAGGTTTTGGAAATACAATCATTGGTTTTAAAGTTCAGTAGATAGGCTGTAAGGTGAATGGACCCATCGGAAGGAAACTTAGTGTAACAAGAAGATTGAACTGAAGAATACACTTGTGGCAGCCCGGAAGAGACGGCGAGAAGGAAAGAAAAGTTGCTGGATACTTTCCTTTTCCGAGTGCATTAATACACCTTCTAGAAAGGATGTGTTGGGAGGGTTCAACTTATGGGAGAAGCCTAGCTGAGCAGACTTTGAGTCATATCTAAAACACATCCGCGTCACTCGGAGATCTGGGATTTGGAGGGCAGGCAGTACCCGGATGTGACTTTGGGTTGTCTCCTGCTGGGGAAAGTACTGTACTTTGGAATTAGGTGGAACAGTTAGAACAGTTTATGATTTTATACACAGTGAGAAGCGTGCATTTCTCTTCTGAGCAGCCAAGGGGTGGAATGTAGTGGGCTATTGTAGCTCTGTTTCCCATCTTTTCCAGAATGCTTGTTGCCTCTCTTTTCTTGTTGGTAATAGTACCTCCTGCCTTAGGAGTTCTTCCCCCATCCCCTGTGGTTCTCATGAACTTGCCGATTAAGGTCCACCTCCTCCCCGCAATGCCACACACACACACACACACTTACTGGGATGGGCACATAACCCTGGCTGGACTTCTAATGACCACCTATGACTCATCCAGCATTTAGAATGCAACCCAACATGGGCCACCAACAATTCTCTCTGGAAATAATATGTGAACAAGATGAGAGAGAAGCACTTTTTCTGCAAGCATTGTGTATGTGGCGCTGCCAGTGGCCATTTTCCCTGATACTTGTAAAACTCCTGTCTGGAGAATGGAGCCAGAGGGAGATAGACGCAGATGGACAGAAAGGTGAGAAGATGTTTCGGTATTATCGGAGGCCCTGGAGGTAGCTGTGCCAAAGATAAAACCTGTCTAGTTAGTGAGAAAAAAAAAAAAAAAACATTCTGGGCTGGGTGACCCTTGTGACCAGCATCATCCTGATTTATATAGGATCTTTAAAAGTCATGTCGTAATTTTTTTTTTTAATCCTGAGGATTTAGAAACATCAGAAAAATTTATCTTTGTAATTCACTATATCAGTACAGGAAAAGAATTACATGTTGATTTTGATAGACTCCTAATATGCATTTATAATGATCAATACCTGTTGATGATAAAGAAAAATAATAAAGGTTAAATAGCAATAATCTATGGCAGCAGTTCTCAAAGTGCATTCCAAGGAACCCTAAAGATCTCTCTCTCTTATTGAGGAAAAATTAGTGTGCAATATTTTATTTGTTTCAAGTGTACAATATTAATAATTTGATATTTGTATACACTACAAAGTGGTAACCACAGTCAGTCTAGTTACCATCCATCACCATATAACTGATCTGCTTCAGTCTTTTTGCCTATGCTCCACTCCCTTTCCTTCTGATAACCACCAATCTCTTCTCCATATCTGAACTTTGTTCATTTTTTTTTAGATTCCATATATGAAAAAAATCATAAAGTTTTTGTCTTTCTCTCTCAAAGAAAAGACATATATGGAATTTCACTCAGCATGCTGCCCTTAAGGTCCAACCATGTCACAAATGGCATGGATTTCTTTTTTTTTTTTTTAATGACTGATATTCCATTATAAATCTGTACCACATTTTCTTTATCCATTCATCCATTGGTGGCACTTGGGTTGTTCCCCTATTTTGGCTATTGTAAATAATGCTGCAAGGAACATGGGAGTGTGTATATATTTTTGGATTCGTGTTTATGTTTTCTGTAGATAATTGCATATAGAAGTGGAAGAGCTGGATCATTTAGCAGATCCATTTTTAACTTTGAGGATCCTCCATACTGTTTACCACAGTAAATTTGCTATCCCACCAATAGTGTGTGAAGGTTCCCTTCTCTCAACTCTGTCCAATACTTGTTTTTTCTTGTCTTTTTGATGATGATAACCATTCTAATAGGTGTAAGGTGATATCTCACTGTGGTTTTGATTTGCATTTCTCTGAAAATTAGTGATATTGAGTATCTTTGTGCATGCCTGTTGGCCATCTGTATGTCTTCTTTGGAAAAGTGACTATCGGCAGATTCTCTGCCCATTTAAAAATCAGATTATTTATTTATTTTTTGCTCTTGAGTTGTTTGAGTTCCTTTTATATTTTGAATATTAACCCCTCACCAGGTATATGATTTGCAAATGTTTTCTTCCACTTAGTAGGTTGCCTTTTCATTTTGTTGATGGTTTCAACCAATCCTGTACAGAATTTTTAAAGTAATCCCATTTGTTTATTTTTGCTTTGGTTGTCTTTGCTTTGGAGTAAGATCCAAAAATTCAATGATGAGACCAAGGAGTTTACCACCTGTGTTTTCTTCTAAGAGTCTTATGGTTTTGAGTCTTACATTCAAGCCTTGAATCTATTTTGAGGTAGTTTTTGTGTATGGCATAAAATAGTCAGTTTTATTTCTTTGCTTGTGGCTGTCCAGTTTTTCCAACACCATTTATTGAAAGAGACTGTCTTGCTCCACTGTCTCCTTTTGGCTCCATAGTCATAAATTAGTTGACCCTGTATGAGGGGGTTTATTTCGGAATTCATTATTTTGTTCCATTAATCTGTGTGTCTGCTTTTATGCCAATACCATACTCTTTTGATTATTGTAACTTTGTAGTATAGGTTGAAATCAGGGAGTGTGATAACTTCAGCTTTATTCTTTCTCAAGATTGCTTTGGCTATTTGGTGTCTTTTGTGGGCTCATACAAATTTTAGGATTTTTTTTTTTTTACTGTGAAAAAATGCCACTGGAATTTTGATAGGGATTTCATTGAATTTGTAAATCTATAGCTTTGGGTAGTGTGGGCATTTTAACAATATTAATTCTCTTAATCTTTCAGCACAAAATATTTTCCCATTTGTTTTCTTCTTCAAATTGTTTCATCAATGTCATATAGTTTTCAGTGTACAGGACTTTCACCCCCTTGGTAAATTTATTCTGAAGTATTCTGTTCTTTTTCCTGCAACTATAAGAGAGATTTTTTTCTTAATTTATCTTTTTGATATTTCGTTATTAGTGCCGAGACGCACAACGGATTTCTGTATATTGACTTTTGCATCCTATAAGTCTTGTGAACTCATTTATTAGCTTTAACAGGTTTTGTTTGTTTGTTTTTTTGTTTTTGGTGGACTCCTTAGGCCTTTTTAAATATAGTATCTTGTTTACTACAAATAGTGACAATTTTATTTGTTCCTTTCCAACTTAGATGCCTTTCATTTCTTTTTTTTTTTTCTGCATAATTGCTGTGGCTAGGACTTCTAGTACTATGTTGAATAATAGTATAATAGTGGTGACAGTGGGCATACTTGTCTTATTTCTGATCGTAAGGGGAAATTTTCCTCTCTTCACAGTTGATAGGATGTTAGCCATGGGTTTGTTGTATTGGCCTTTATAATGTTTAGGTGTGTTCCCACTATATCCACATTGTTGAGATTTTTTTATCATAAATGGTGTTAAATTCTGTCAAATGCTTTTTCTGTATTGGTTGAGATGATCATACGATTTTTACTCTTCATTTTGTTAATGTGGTGTATCATATTGTTTGATTTTTGAATGTTGAACCATCCTTGCTTCCCTGGAGAAAATCCCGTTTGATCATGGTGTATGATCTTTTTAATGTTTTGCTAAATTGGTTTGCTAATACTTTGCTGAGGATTTTGCATCTATGTTCATCAGGGATATTGGACTATAATTTTCTTTCTTGTGGTGTTTTTGTCTGGTTTGGATATCAGGGTAATGTTGATCTTGTAAAATAAGTTTGTAAATGTTCCTTCCTATTCAATCTTTTGGAAGAGTTTGAGAAGGACATATGCTAAATGTTCTTTAAATGTTTGGTGGAATTCACCAGTGAAACTATCTCATCTTGGACTTTCATTTGTTGTAAGGTTTTTGATTACTGGTTTAATCTTCATACTAGTAAATGGTCTACTCGGATTTTTTATTTCTTCTTGATTCAGTCTTTAGAATTTTATCCATTTCTTCTAGGTTGTCCAGTTTGCTGATATATAATTGTTCATAGTTGTTTCTTATGGTCCTTTGTATTTCTGTGTAACGGTTGTAGCTTCTCTTTCATTTCTGATTTTATTTGAGCTTTCTGTCTTTTTTTCTTGGCAAGTCTCACTAAAGGTTTGTCAACTTTGTTTATCCCTTCAAAGAACCAGCTCTTACTTACTTCCATTGATCTTCTCTACTTTTTTTTTTTAATGCCTTTATTTCATTTATTTCAACTCTGATAATTATTCCCATCCTTCTACTAACTTTGGGCTTTGTTCTTCTTTTTCTAGTTTCTTCAGGTATAAAGTTAGATTGTTTATTTGAGATATCTCTCGTTCTTGAGGTAGGCCTATATCATTATGAACTTTCCTCTTAGAACTGCTTTTGCTGCATCCCATAGATTTTGGGTTTTTGTATTTCCATTTTCATTTATCTCTGGGAATTTTTTTTTAATTTCCCCTTTAATTTCTTTGTTGACCAATTGTTTGTTTAGTAGCACATTGTTTGTTTAATCTCCACATATTTTGGCTTTTTCCAGATTTCTTCTTGTAATTGATTTCCAGTTTGTTACTGATACTGTCAGAAAAGACATTTAATATGATTTCAAACTTCTTAAATTTAATGGAGATTTGTTTTGTTAGCCTGACGTATGATTTGTTCAGGAGAATGTTACATGTGCTCTGGAGAAGAATGTGTATTCTGCTGTTTTTGTATGGAATGTTCTGTACATATCTATTAAGTCCATCTGGTCTAATGTGTCATTAAAGCTGATGTTTCTTTATTCTGTCTTTCTGATCTATTTATTGATTAAAGTGGGGGTGTTAGTGCATCAGTTTCTCCCTTTAGATGTGTTCATATTTGTTTTATATATTTGGGTGCTTCTACATTTGGTGTGCAAATATTTGCAAATGTTATACCTTCTTCCTGGAATTGACTCTTTTAACATTATGTTGTGCCTTCTTTGTCTTTTATTACAGTCTTTGTTTTAAAGTCTAGCTTGTCTTATGTAGGTATTGGCTACTCTGGCTTCCTTTCCACTTCCATTTGCATGGGATATCTCTTTCTATCCCTTCATTTTCAATCCGTATGTGTCCTTAGATCTGAAGTGAGTCTCTTGCAGACAATATATAAATGAATCTTGTTTTTTAATCCATTCAGCCATTCTTGATTTTTGATTGGAAAATTTAGTTCACTTACAATTAAACTAATTGTTGATAGGTATTTACTTATTGCCATTTTGCTAATTGTTTTCTGGCTGTTATTACAGTTTCTCTCTGTTCTCTTCTTCTTCTCTTGCTCTCTCTCTCTCTTTGTAATTTAATGATTTGCTTTAGTGTTTTGTTTAGATTCCATTCTCATTATCCTCTGTTTATCTACTACAGGGTTTTGCTTTGTGGTTACTATGAGGTTCACATATAATGACCTATATATACAATGACTTATTTTAGGTTAATAACAATTTAAAATTTTAAAAAAGATTTTATATATTTATTTGACAGAGACAGAGGGAGAGAGCACAAAGAGGAGGAAAAACAGAGGGAGAAGAAGGCTCCCGGCTGAGCATAGAGCCTGATGCAGGGCTCAATCCCAGGACCCTGAGATCATGACCTTAGCAAAAGGCTGATGCTTAACTGACTGAGCCAACCAGGCACCTGATAACAACTTAAATTTGAGTGCATTCTAAAACGTGTACATTTTTACTACTCCCCTCACACATTTTCCATTTTTGATGTCATATATTACATCTTTTTATCTTGTGAATCCCTTAACTAATTATTATAGTTATAGTTATTTTTGTACTCATTGTGAAATTATTATTGTAGTTATAGTTAATTTTACTACTTTTGTCTTTTAACTGCCATACTAGCTTTATAAATGGTTAATCCACTACTCTTACTATACATTAACCTTTAGCAGTGAGATTTTTACTTTCATATGTTTTCTTGCTATTAGTTCGTGCCCCCCCCCCCCAACTTTTTTCAGCTTAAAGAAGTCCCTTTAACATTTCTTATAAGGCAGTTTAGTGGTGATAAACTCTTTTAGCTTTTGCTTCTCTGGGAAAGCAGACAATCTCTCCTTCAATTCTGAATGACAGCATTGCCGGAAAGAGTACTTTGGGTCAGAAGGTTTTCCCTTTCAGCACTTTAAATATATCATGCCACTCTCTTCTGACCTGCAACGTTTCTGCTGAAAAGTCAGCAGGAACCCCATGGAGTTTCGCTTGCACTCAACAAGTTGTTTTTATCTTGCTGCTTTTAAGATTCTCTCTTTACCTTTAACTTTTGACATTTTAATTATAATGTCTCTTGGTGTGGGTCTCTCTGGGTTCATCTTACTTGGGGCTCTCTGTGTTTCCTGGACCTGGATGTCCGTTTCCTTTTTCAGGCTTGGGAAGTTTTCTGCCCCCTTCTCTCTGTCTTCTTTGAGGAACCCTATAATGTGAGTATTTGTATGCTTAATATCCCATAGGTCTCTTAAGCTGTTTTCACTTTTTATTTATTTTTTCTTTTTGCTGTTCTGTTTGGGTGAGTTCCACTTGCCGGTCTTCCAGGTTGTTTCATTCTGCCTCATCTAATCTGCTACTGAGCCCCTCTAGTGTACTTTTAAATTCAGTTATTGTATTCTTCAGCTCTGTGACTTTTGTTTGGTACTTGCTTATATATTTTAATCTCTATTGAAATTCTGCTGTGTTGATCTGTTCTTCTCCAGAGTTTGGTAAGCATCTTTATGACCTTTACTTCAAACTTTTTTATCAAGTACACTACTTAACTGCGTTTATTAAGGTCTTTTTCTGAGGTTTTGTTTTGTTATTTCATTTGTAGCATATTCCTCTGTTTCCTTATCACCTGATACTCTGTTTTTTCCCCATGTATTATGTGGAAAAGCTATCTATCCCAGGCTTGAAGAAATGGCCTTGTGTAGGAGATGAACCTTATTGTTCAACCTTGCCTCAGCTCTTGCTTGTGATTGTCCCTCAAGCCTTTGTGATTATCTAAGTAGCCTGATTTATTCTTGATAGGTCCCTGACTTATTCTTGTTGAGGTTGTGCCAAGACATGTCAGTGTTCCCGAAGGAATGATCTCATTTGGCACCTGGTTTCAGGCCGATTGCAAACCAGGTTCTCCAGCAGCAGTTTTAAAGTATGCAGATATATATAATGCTGTGGAACTACAATTGAGGCCTGTTGACCTCCAGACCAGGAGATCTGGATGTTTCCCCTAGAAGACAGTTGCAAGAAGTAAGGATTCAAGAAAGTGTATAAGCCCCTTTCTGGGACACAAGAGTGAGCTGTGGCAAGGCCAAAGGAAGATACAAAGATGGTGTCTCTCAGCATACGTTAACAAGAGTGCCTCTGTAGTCTCAAGATATGTGGCAAAACAGAAGCCTGTCTTTCATGCTGAAACTCTGGGACCAGGAAAGGTACTTTGTCATGGCAAACTAGGGTGTGTTTCAGTCTCCTGTCTGTGTGGTACCCATGGTATGGTGGCCTGCCCAGAACTATCTGACTGTTACAGCCCCATGGCCTTTTGGCCACCAGAGCCAGGTGATCAAAAGTGGATTACAGGCATCCCCTGGCTTTAGCCAATCTGCAGGAGAGTGTTAAGGGTAGGGCATGTCCACAACTTTAGGACAGCAGGGAAAGAGCACAGGTGGAAAGACACGCCCATGGCTCAGTGAGACTGTGTCCGTGTGCACTCACCTCTGTTACCAAGGTAGATGGAAAGTATAAAAATGGAGCTCACCAGTGCCTCCATCTCTGAAGAAAGTCCTTACTGGCCCCTGCCCCTCCAGCAGACACTTTAATATTAGCATATGAATCTCTCTCATATGTAACCCAGTCACCTCTCAAACTCCTCCTTTTACACTGGGTTCCAGGGCAAGGGAGTTCATATACAAACTCCTGAAAAACAGTATCTCAGGTCTCTGTGGCTCCCCAGAGCCTCTGGATGTATGTCCTATTGGCTTCCAGAGCCAGACACTTTTGGAGTCTCGTCTCTGTGGTGCAGGTGCCAAGCATTGGGATACTCCACATGGGGTACAAACCCCTCACTTCTTAGGGGGAAATTCTGGCTCTGTGAGATCCCTTCTTATATACGTTGCTGTATCAAGGAGGATTTTTTAGTGAGACTGTGTCTCTATACCTCCTACCCATCTGCATGTGGTCTTTTTATTCCTTATTGTGGAAGTTGCTGTTCAGCTATTTTTTAGTTATTTTTCAGCTGCAATTATGCTATCTGTGGCTGCTGATTTGGTGTGTCCATGGAAGGAGGTGAGTTGAGAGTGTTCTTACTCCACCATCAGGGACCATCTCTCATCTGAATATATTCTGAATTCTTTTCTTGAAATGTTTCAAGAAAAATTTTCTATCAGATGCAAAGACTTGTGGCTTTATCTTTTTCTTTCCAATATTTATACCTCATGTCTTTTTCCTATTTTATTCCTGTGTCTAATCATCCCCAGGATGATGTTGAATAACAATGTTAATAGTGGGCCTCTTCAATTTCTGTTTTTCATTCACTCATTATTTATCCAACATTTGCTGTGTAGCAGAAATTTCTCTGGGCCCTGGAAACGCAGATGTGACCAAGTGCATCAGAAGATTTTGAAGAGAGAAAGGAGAGAAGTGAATATGTATTCCAAAGAAACTGGACATAGCTATACCCTGGAGAGCAAGAAAAGTTTTCCCTGAAGAACTTCCCCAATAAGAACCCTCTCTGTCTTTCATCATGAAATCTGATCCTTGCTATTTCTGATAAACACTCCATCAAAGGAAAGAAAGTTTCCTTTTATACTTTGTTTATTAAAAGCTTTTAAAAAAATTCAGGAATGGATATTGAATATTATTAAGCTTCTCATTAGTGTACGCATGAACATAACCAAAGCTTCTCCCTTTTAGCCTATTAATGTTGTAAATAAAACCAATAGACCTACCAATATTGAACCAGCCTTGCATTCCTATATTCTTGGATTGTATTGGTGTATGATTCTCTTCTTAGCCTACTAGATTCATTCTGCTAATATCTTATTCAGGATTTTTGTATTTTTTTAAATAAGTAAATGTTAGTCACAGGTGTGTGTTTCGTCAAGTATTACAGAATGGAGTTGGGCAAGTTCCCTTGATTCCTGTATTCTGAAATAGTTTAGGTAACATGGTTCCCTCCCAGACTCTGAGTGTTCTGGGGGAGGTGGTGTACACTTTCCACTTCACTCTTAGCTCTAACTTCTGTTGCAGCCGAAATGGTTCCATTTTTGGATTGTCTCTCTCCCCCATATGGGCTGTCTCTGTTCTGCTTTCTACTGCTTCTGATGTATGACACATTCTCTTTTCTGTGCACCAGGCAGATGGAAAAATTACAAAATTGGCTGAAGATTTAAGATTGAAGAGAGAGATGTCACATCATCTCCAAGCAAATAACGCAAAAGTAAACAGGAGATCTCCTCTGTCCTCAAGACACCTTTGGCCTTCCCTTGGAGGAACCCCACAACGTTGCCTATGCTCTCACTCCCCCCAGACTGGCCACATCTTTCTTTTCTGGGACACCTTCCCTCAGGTTCCCCCAACTTCCTTTCCCTAAATTAGGCAGGTGTATTTGGCTTCCTTCTCTTCTCAGTATGGACCCTCATTTGCATATTCAGAGACCCATTCTGTGTTATGCTATATAGGGGACACCTATGCCAGACCCTCGTTCTTTAATGAATTTTTCAGGGCACAAAAAAAGTATTTATTTCCTCACCATTTTGGATTGTGCCACATAGCTTAGAAAGCAGAAAGCTATAGTCATTTTGATTTTAATAACTCTTCCCACTCCCCATTAGATAGTGTATTAATCAAACTTATCAGCTTCTCCAACTCTTGGGCTAGCTTACCCCATCAATAAACTCAAAGCCTGGGTTGGTGGTGAGAGAAGAACACAGGGTGCATTCTTCCTGTGGTTTCCTTTTTGTCCTAACCTTCCCTATTTCACATCCAACTATTATAATATCACTGGATATTTTTTAATCTCTTGTTGGTTCTCACAAATAATACTGCTGTGGACTTTCTTGTATACGTCTTTTGGTGAACTGTGGATGCCTTTTAATCAGGAATGACCTGGGGATGGAATTGTTTGGTCAAAGGGTGGGCATGTGTTCAGCTTTAATAGAAACTACAAGTCTACATTCCAAAGTCGTTGTGCCAGTCTACCCCCCACCCCACCAGTAGTGTAAGAGTGTGTCAGTATTTTCAATGCATGGTATATTTCTGTCATTTTCATTATAATCATTAGGAAAAGTGTGTGGTAGTAACTCACTGAGGTTTTAACTTGCATTTCATTAACGATTAATGAAGTTAAGCACATTTTCATGTGTTTACTGGCCATTGAGCTATTCTGTGCTTGAAATTCTGTCCCAGTCTTGCCCATTTTTGCCTTGAGTTGTGTGTCTGTTTCTTATTGCTTTATAGGATTTTCTTCTATTTTGAATATGGGTCATTTGACAGATGTACATATTGTAGATACCCTCTCTCACTCTGTGGCTTGAATTTTCTGTCTCTTGATGTTGCCTTCTGATAGACGGAAAGTCTTCATTTTAATGTAGTCCAAGTTGCCAATTATGTTCTTTATGTTGGAAGCTTTTCTGTATAATTGTCCAAGCCACCTTTGCCTGCCCCTAGGTAATGAGGTTATTCTCTTAGATTCTCCTTTCCGCGGATATTCACAAAGCTCATTTTCATTCATGTCTCTGTTCAAATGTCACCTCCTCAGAGAGGTCTTTCCAGACCACCTTATTTAAAATAAAAATCCCCATCATGCATTGTTCCCTTTCTCCATTTAAAAAAAGATTTTATTTATTTATTTGTCAGGGAGACACAGAGAGGCCAGAATCAGGGGCAGCAGTAGGCAGGACGAGAAGCAAGCTCCCCTCTGAGGAAGGAGCCTGATGCAGGACTTGATCCCAGGACCCTGGGATCATGACCTGAGTCAAAGGCAGTTGTTTAACCAACCGAGTCACTCAGGTGTCCCCCCACTTATGCCATTTTACTCTTCTTCAAGGGACTGATAACAATTGACTTTATAATACATTTTGAGCTCTTATTTGTTAGTTTATTCTGTCTTCCACCCTAAGTGGCAGGAGAGAGCAAATAAAGACAGGGAACTTTTTTTGTTGTTAACTGGTTTATCCTCAGTGCCCAGAAAAATGTCTGGCACACATTAGATGCTCACTATATATTTACTATATTAATGGGTAAATGGTCTCATTTTGTCCTTATCACTGCCTTGTGAGGAAAATCTTATCATTGGTCCTTTTTACTAATGATGCTGTATATCTTTTCAGATGCTTATTTGCATTCCCTTCTTTAAAATGCAAAATTTTATCAGTCTTTTACACTTTAGTATAAATAAATAATTTTTACTGTGCTTTTCCTTGGCGAAAAGCAAGTGAGGATACCAAGACTCCGAAATCCAGTTCAAAAATATTTTTGGAAATTGCTTTTTTTATGCGAAGCTCTGTGCCTCAATCTGGAGGTACAAAGATGAATAAAACTGGCTTTTTGCAGCCATTTTGAGGGGAAATTGTAGAGTCAAGCATGGAACTCAAGACTATCTGATTCTAAAACCTCGTTTTGTCTTTTTGGATGTGCAGGGACCTCAAAAGAGGGGTAGTGGGACTTTTCTGGGTGGGAGAATCTTGAGTGTATTTGCAGGTTGTGAGGTAGTAGAGGGGAGAGAGATTAAAGGTAAAGAAAGGCTACATCTCACCACTAGGCAGCCAACCTCCTCCTCTGGGTGCCTTGCTGGTCCTCCTCTACTCCCAGGACTTAAGAGGTCACTGTCTCAGCTGTGTCCAGGCTAATCACACCTTCTGGAAGTGAAATCCCAGCAAATCTGTCCTTAGTCTCATAATTATCCTTTCTTATCATCTTTTTTCTAATAAACTTCTCTTTCCTGCTCAAGTCTCCCCCTCAGAGAAAGGATAGGAAAAACTCATTTATACTGAAGTGTAAATGACTAGTTAGATAATGTTTTATTGTACTTAACAGAGATTTGCATTTTCCAAGACAGATTCAAAATGGTTAATACTATAATTGAAGGGGCGCCTGGGTGGCTCAGTGGCTTAAGCCTCTGCCTTCAGCTCAGGTCATGATCTCAGGGTCCTGGGATTGAGCCCTGCATCAGGCTCTCTGCTCTGTGGGGAGTCTACTTCCCCTCCCCCCTATCCCAGTCTGTCTCTCTGCCTACCTGTGATCTCTGTCTGTCAAATAAATAAATAAATAAATAAAATATTTTTAAAAATACTATAATTGAAGGGATGACTTGATAATGATATGAATTCTGTCATAGATAAGATATTTGGGAGGGGGACAGAGGACATTTTCTATATTCAAAGCATCATGAAGGAACCAACTCGCTATACCTAATTATATCCAGTCTCCATATTAGCAGAACATTTCCTAATTTACAGTTTTCTGTGGATATATTTTCCATACTGCCAGAAGTGTGGACAAGAAGGGGAAGCTGAACCTTAACTTCCTCTCTTAGGGGTTCCTATACACAAGTGTTCAGCAAGAAATGCTGGTGAACCCTGCTAGGTATGCAACAAAGAAAGAGTTCAGCCCCTCTTGTTCTCTCATAAATAATGGCATCTTCTGCCAGTCTTAAGTTTGGCCTTATGATTCTGAGATGATGGGGGTGAGGGAAGAAGGGATGGTGGACCCTGTGCAGTCTAGGTAAGGATGATGTTTGTTTGCAAGAAGCCAGGGCCAGATATCTGGGTTTAAATAAGGAGACAATTTTACAGGCCAACTCCGTAGCCCCTGCTAGCATGTCCTGAGAACCAGCATGACTTGACCCCATCCTTGGTCTGCACAGATAGGCTTGACCAGGGCCTGGCCTCTCCCAGGGCTTCTGTCCTCCAAGTCTGTGTGCAGTGTTTGCTTGGGATCAGTGATCTCTGTGCTTGGAGCCAGGACTGAGGAGGCCTGTCCTTCTACTGGGAGATCTCTCCCACCAGAAACCTGGTCATCTGGGAGATAAAAGTCTGGACTAGGAGTGGTTGAGACCATAATACAGGGGAAAGCTCAGAGTTTGAGAAACAGGGGATCTAGTTTCAAATCCCTGCTGCGACTTGTGTGAGCCGAATTGCCCTTTTACTTAACCTCCCCAATTGTGCATCTGTAAAAGGGGACTACTGGTGCTCACTGATATATTAAACAGAAATTGGGGGAGGGGGAGGGGGAGGTAGTCTCTGGTGATCCCAGTTTGAGGGGAAGGGAATGTTTTCAATGAAAAAAATTGCATTGTTTCCCTGCTGGAACACACTTCTCAGTGCTCCCAGACCAGACTCCTCACTTGGACCACAGGCTCCACATGGCCTGCCCCTCCCAACCCTTTCTCCTTTCTTCCCATGCCAGCCTCTGTGGCCTCCACTGGGTTCCTGAGTAGCTGCCCTTCTTCCCACTTTAGAGCTTCTCCCCTTTCGCTCTTCTCAACCAACTCCTGTCCATCTTTTGGGTCAAAAGAGGATTTCCCCCATGTAAATGAGTCCCCGTCATAACAATTTCACAGAGCACCATTGTTTTGGGGTTGCTGTGGCTGCATAAGAGAAAGATTTCTTTCTCTCTCTTAGAAACGAGGTCTAGGGTGAGCAGCTCTGGAATTCTGTGGTGGCTCCACAATCCTCAGGAACTTGGGCTTCTTCTGTCTTGTTCTATGATTCTTGATGTGTAGCAAACCCCTCATAGACCAAGAAGGCTGCTCCAGCACCAGCCATCACACGTTCCCTTTCCCATGAAAGCGAAGGAGAAAGAGCAAGGGGAGATTCATCTCTCCAACCATGAAACACTCCCAAGGAAGTCACACACTTTCTTCTGCCCACACCATCGCTGGTAGGAACTTTGTCATGTGACCACACACAGCTGCAGAGGAGACTGGGGAATATACCACGATGGCCACGGACCCAGTGGAGAAAGAAGGAGAGGACATGTATTGGGGCTCAGAAACTGTGTGTGCCCAGTCTGAATCGTTTGTTTATTTAGTGACCAGATGAACGCATAACTTCTCCCCTAAGTGGAAGGCTTCTGGAGAACAGGGGACCCCTGCTTCCCTCATCTTCAAACACCCCCACACACACACACACCATGCCTCGCACAGGGTCTCGCAGACGGTAGGCAGCACACTAGAAAGATTTGTTGAACAGGTGAATAAAACTTGTCATGGATTCCCTCCCTTTGTTCTCCCCTGGTAAAGCCTTTGTGATAGAAAGCACCTTCCCCCACATCCTGCATCTTTTATGATCTCCAGAGAAGGCCTCTGAGGGCTCTCCCTCTGGGGGCTTCTGGTGTTCCAGGCTGCTCAGTGATTGGGCACCCAGACCCAGAGTCTGCCCCCAACCCCCATTGCTGCCCAGGATTATGTAACTGGAGTTTGATGCGCAGATGCTGGTTTAGGGGAGGGCAGGTTTGAATTGGAACTGACAGATTCCGGTGTGGAGGCGCGGGCCCAGTCCCTGGAACACCGGCAGCCTAATTGGCAGTGCTGTACTCCAGTGCTTCTCAAGTGCAGCTTGAATTGGCCCGTGAATCACCTGGGAACTTGTTAAAAATACAAAACTTCTGAGTCAGTAGGTTTGGGGTGATATATTTAGTTGCAAGTGACAGAAAGCCAGCTCTCGGAGGCAAAGGGGGAATTGATGGTGAGGGCACGGGGGCTCCTCCTGTAACTGCGAGAACGTGGGAGCAGCTCTTGCACCTGCCCACTGCGTCCCATCTGCAGGGAGTGACTTGCTGTCCCTGGGGATCCGGCGTGGCCATCCAGGCCAGGGTGCGCCCCAGCAGCTGTGGCTACGGCGTCGGGTTCTGTGACCAGCTGTGTGGGGGTTGCGAGGCTGGGAGTGTGGAGAGCACCCCCCCCCCCCGAGGCCTGGGTGGGTCCAGAGAAGGTGGTGCTGGAGCCCACTGGTATTTACCATGCAGAAGCAAGAGACCAGCACTTGCCAGTGGGCCTCATGGGCAGCCCTTGACTGTTTCTTCAGGAAAAGCTCCCCCTACTTCTTGGGGGTCCTACAGGGCGAGGGGATCTCTGGAAACCTTTATGAGGGCTGGTTCGGGCCTCGGCCTCCCTGTGAGTCCTCAGGCAACAGGGGAAACATTCTCCTCAGTTTCAGCAGCATGGGGGTCTTGGGGGTGGCGGGCTTCTTGCTGGCCAGTGGGCAGGGTGGAGACCACAGCAGCTCCCCAGGATGTCAGGGCTGGCCCAGAGGGGGCAGGACACCAACATCACCCTGGCCTGGTGCATCTCTTGGAATCACCTGCGATGCTTCTTAAAATGCTCCCTCCGGACCTGCTCAGACCCACAAAGCCATACTCTCCAGGGCCAGGCCCCAAGAGGCTGAACTTGCATGAAGGACTGCAGAAATCTTTGACCCTCCCTGTCGCAGAGCTTCCAACGGGAGTCCCAATCTTCGGGGCCTTGTCTCTGTGGCTCATGGTGCGGGGGCAGGGGCGGGGGGGTGGGCAGCAGGGCCCACAGCCGGCCAAACTGTGGTTCGCCCAGCTTCCCAGCAGTCCGGCTGAGGCCCTGGGCCCTATGCTCCCCACCAGGAACCGCCCCCCACCCCCTGCCCCGCCCCAGGCCTCCCTAGCACGGCCTCCGGCCCCTGAGGCATGCACTTTTGCAGATTGGGCCTGCTCTGTGCAGTCTGGGAAAGGAACTCCCAGCAGTCCCAACCAAAGCGCCCCCGCGGGTGGATTAGGCTCCTGCCCAGAGCGGTTGTGCAGTTCACCTTGTGGTGGGGCAATGCGAGGTCTCACCACCAATTTAGCCCCAGGATGCTTTATTTGGCCACCACAGAATGCTTTATGGATAGAATTGGTGACCAATATGCAGCACTCCAAGATTTGGTATTTAAAAAAAAAAAATCCCTATTTCGGGCTCCTTGGGAAAACTTGTGCAGGGTTACATGGTGGATCGGCTCCTGAGCTTCCTGGTCCTGCCCCCCTCAGACATCCCACCTTGCTTCCCGTGTCCTCTGCTGCTGGCCCTGGTAGGCCTGTCTCTGTCTTAAGGTTTTTGCTGTCACTGTTGTGCTAGTTTTTAATTTTTATTTATTTACTTATTTTTTAAGATTATATTTATTTGAGGGAGCAGAGGGAGAGCACAAGGGAAGGAAGGGCAGAGGGAGAAGCAGACTCCCCGCAGAGCAGGGAGCCCAATGCGGGACTCGATCCCACCACCATGACCTGAGCTGAAGGCAGACACTCAGCTGACTGAGCCACCCAGGCAACCCTGTTGTGCTAGTTTTAATGAGACTGCATTACACAGCGACGTTCTGGGTGCCCCACTGTGATCTCTCTGGGTCATTTACCCATTTGATAGATGGGGAGACTGAGGCCCAGAGTGGCTACATAACTGGCCCACAGTGGTCCACTGGTCAGTGGCAGAACTGCTGTTTGATCTGGGTTCATCTGTGGCACTCCTTTCCAGGGGGACCCCGGCTTTGCTCTTGTGCTTTGCCCCCTGACTTGTGACCGCTACACCCTTACTTCTCTGGTCTGTTCTCCTGGCCTTATAGCTGACAGCTCTCCCGGGTCTCGGCCCGTGCTAGGTGTTGAGAGCCACGGGGCCTTGGGCCTGGATGAGGAAGGGAGCAGGGGCCTGAGCAGAGGTGAGGGAGTCAAGTGTTGGATCAAGGGCACAAGGGCAGACCTGCTGGCCAAGGCATCTTCCCACCCTCCCTCCCTCCCTCTCTAGGTGGCTGCTGAAGGAGCTAATGTGCGTACCTCTAAGGGGGAATTCCAGAATCCTCCTATGTGGCCTGCAGGGGCGCCCACTGTGTGCTTCAAGGGGTGCTTTTGGGACTCTCTTCTCTACGGTATAGCAAACTCATTCTCACTTTCAGGAAGGTGTACCAGAACCAGGGAGGGGCGGGGAAGCCACTGACAGGGATGTGTCCCATCCTGGCCCCAGACCAAGTTGTGAAGAAGCGTTGCAAAGGGGAGAGGGGAGAGAGGGTAGATGGGAGCCCCTGGGGCTGCCTGGCTGAGGTGAGTAGAGCGACCAGGAGACCAGCTGGAACAGAGGAGAGAAAAGGAGGAGTGGTGGAGCTGGGTGCACCTGCTGCCATGGATGGGGGGTGGGGCAGGCCTCCTCAGGACCCAGCTTAGGACCCAGCCCTTCCAGCATCCCCCTCAGCCTCCACCACTGTCCTCCTGCCCCTCTTTTCCTTCTGTTCCCGGGGCCCCTCTTTTCTCTCTCTCTCTATCCCTGCCCCCACCCAGCCCTGCCTCTCTGTCTCCTTTCTGCCTCCTTTCCATCTCACAGGGGTCCTCCTTTTCTCGCTGTCTCTCTGGATTCATCTCTTCCTACATCTCTCTCTCTCTCCCTCTGAGAATCTGTCTGTCTGTCTGTCTTTGTCTCATTCTGCCGATAAGCTCAGGTATCTCTGGTTCCTGTGCTGTCCAGGGGTCTTTGTCTCTTTGTGTTAGCCCTTTCTCCTTGTCTCTCTCTGTCTCTGTCCTGCTCTGTCCATCTCTGTCTCCCTGTCCATGTCTTCCCTGGGTGCCTGCCTGTCTGTCTGTCTGACAGTGGGTCTCAGGCAAGTGAAAACACCCCCTGTGTCCCATTTGATGTGCGGTTGTGAGATTCCCTTTGAATATTGCAGGAGCGAGTTGATGGTTGCCAAGGGAACAGGTCAGGAGAAATAGGGGGATGGGGGTTGGTGGGGACCAGGAGCCTGGGCGGCGGGGGGGGGGGGGGGGGGATGTGGGCACGCTTTTCTGTTTTCATCTTCTTGGGCGCTTTCCTCTTCCAAAGCATAAAAAAAGGGCGACAATTTAAAATGATTTTTCAAGAATCAACTCGACAGAAATAATGGGTCCTAATTGTGTTGGACTAAAAGGCAGGCGGGGAGGGTGCAGCTCCCCCTCCTGTGCCTGGAGGGAGTTAATGGCCAGATTCTAGGAGTGGGGCATTAAAGGGCCTGCAACTCTTTGCCAGGCGCTGGGGGCTGGCAGCGCTGTGATTCCAGCTGCTCATCCCTCCGGGAGATGTCAGTACCCCCTCAGCTTGGAGCATCACAGCCAGGCACGAGATGAGGCTTTGTGGACACACACAGGGGCATCAGGGTTCCTGCCCACCTTGTTAGCTGGACCTGGGGCTGGGAGCCCTAGAGGTGGGCAGAAGAGGCCAAGCTCTGGCCATTCGAGATCTGGCATGTTGCCCAGGTCTCTCCAGGCAGCTTCACCAAAGCATCCTCCTCTCCTCTCTGCCCAGCCCCTATTTGGTTGTCATGGGGATTAAAAAGACAATGCCCCAGCAGCACCCAGCACACCTGCCCTTGCTGCCAGTTGCCAGGCCAGGAATCCTGCGAGTCTGGACTAGACTTGACCATCTGCTTCTGGAGTTGTCATTGTCATGTGAACATTGACTTACTCGTACCCTGTAAGCAAGACTTGGACTTATGCAGGGACGTGGATGCCTGGTTAGCAATGAAAGCAATTACTTAGTAGCTATCCTAGCAAGGAGGCATTGCTAACTAGAGTACTTTTTGAAATTCTTTATATGACTTTAATCCATTTAGTCAGCACAGCAAAACTTTGAGGTAAGTACCATTATTGATCCCATTTTACAGATGAGGACATTGAAAAATTCAGCAACTCCAATACAGAAATAGAAGTGCGGTGATGGAGGGAAACACAGGAGGCCAGCGATATAGAGACAGAACTCCCTCCATGTTGGAAGGGAGAGCAGAGAAGGTTCCCCAGGCCTCTGAGCGAGCAGGCATTATGGGGTGGCTGGTGAGAGAGCGGGCTTGGAGGGGAGGGCACACCAGGCTGCAGAATGGTGTGAGAGCAGAGGGGAGGCAGGCCCATTGGCAGATGAGTGCTCACCTGTCCCCACCCACAGTTCAGAGCTCACCATGTTAGAGTTTCTGCCCTAGCCATCTGCTTCCAGAAAGTCTGCGGGGAGGCAGTTCATTTCAGGAGCCCAAGTAGGTGCTTACAGATGGCTTCTCCAGGCAACCATCCCATCCTCCCTCCTCCTCACCCCGCACCCAAAGGATTTTCCTTGGCCTCTCTTTCCCCATTTTCTTTGACCCCATATCTCCCTATCGCCTTGCCCAAGCTTGGCCCATGGTGGTGACTGTGCAGGTAGGGGCAGGAGAGGGTGGGCTTGGATGGTGAGGACAATGTTACTACTATGTCTGGAGTCTTCATCTGGCCCTGTGTGATCTCTTCTTCCCAAGGCGGAAGCCATTTTTCCCCTCATCAATCCCTGGTCCCTAGGGGTTCAAGTGCCAGCTGATACTGCCCATGGGTCTCAGGTCTGTTTCCCACCAAATGCAAGATCTGTGGAGGGCTGGGTCACCGCTGAGTTGGTGTTAAGAGAGATGCTGTGGCCCTGAAGAGCTCACTGTCAGGGGTGGGAGGGAATCAGGGCTAGAGACAGGAGTGGGAGAAAGGTATGGGCCAGGGGATAGCCATCTGTGAAGGCTGCAGCTCGGTGGAGGGGAGAGGGTGTCCTGGGTCATGGTGTCAGGAGGGCTCCATCCACTGAAGAGGTGTGTGGCCTGTGGATGGCCTTGGAAAGGTGGACAGGAGGGGGCTGACCAATTCCTGAGGACCTTTACTAACTAAGACCTGTAACCCTAGTTCCTTCAATAATGTGATTAGGACTGACTCTGTGAATGACTTCTTCGGACATCTGGCATCCCTTTACCCCAGGGTACTGGGTGCTAGCCAGTATTGTAGGGAGACACTTTTGGAGAGATTTATGCATTCTAGAGTGACAGCAACTTTTAAGTCTCCATCCCCCATGACCACACAAGTAATAACTTTGTAATACCCAGCTTATAATAACATTTTCTGGTTTCTGTGTCTGATGCGCTGATCCCTGGGCCTTGCTGGCCCTGGAGGGACCGTCCTGCCCAGGGGTTAGGCAGTTCCTAGAGAAGGCAAAGGACTTTCCTGCTGGCACTTCTTTCTTCTGCAAACCAACCAGTCCAGAGCCCACCCTCTCCTGCCTCTACTGAGCTCTGACACAAGGGGCCACTGAGCCCCCTGCCCTAGTCACCCCAGGGGGATGCACCAGATAACCAGAGACAGACTTTATGTCTCTGATCCCACTGAAATGATCCAAGCCAGCCAATGCTCAGCTTGTTTGCCTCTGCCTCACTTGTTCCTTCCTGAGGGAACCATGCCTCATCATGGCTGACCATGATGTTTCTCCGTGTGGCCTCCAGTTTCCAGAGATCTGTGAGTATAACCAGCTCTCTTTCCAACTGCAGTCAGTCGTCTGCTGTGTTAGCCTCAGGAAACTTGAATAATAATCAAACCTCCATTAACGAAGATGGTGTGCTCGCCCTTCTCTAGGCACCTGCACACCCACTGTCCTTCTCCATCACCTACTCTGTGCCCTGGGAGCCTGTCCCAGTGGATGGATGGCCCCCGCAGGCCAGACGCACCGGCAGGATGCTAAGGGAGAGTGCATGGTCTCCCCCAATCCCACAGGGTGGTGGGTTCCCAGAGCTCCTCTGCGGAAGCCACAGCTCTGAACTGGCACCCTTCTCCCATTTGGGTCCTTTCTCTGAATTCTAAAATGTTCTTTCTCCACTTGCCTCTCAAACATCTCCCTGGATTCTCACCATCCCCTATCCCCTGCTTGACCCTGCCCACACTTTGTCAGCAGCTCCTCCTCTTGAGATAATCTTCAGCTGCTGCCCAGAGCTGGTCTGGTGGCCAGTGGGTGGGAGCTGAATGACCTGGTGATGGGGGCTGGTCGCCAGTGGGTCTCTACCTTTCTCTCCAGATGGTTGTTTCATTAGGTCACCTAAGCAAGTCAGGGCCAACCACAAAAATGCTAAAGCAGACAGATCAGATGGGAGAACACAGACACCCCCATTCACCTTCTTCAGCTAGTTTTTTTTCTTTTTAGAGTGAGAGATAATTGAGACTAAGTGTTTCTCAAAATACATTCATTCTTATCCCACCTCCACAATTTTTGCCATATCTGCATACCACCTGTATGATTATTTCTCTAATAATTTCCTTTTGCTCAGCTTACTTTCTGAAAAAGTCAGGTGTATATAATTTACATAATTGGAGATAGAATTTACATACAGTAAAATTTAGTCTTTTTAACTGTGCAGTTCAATAAGTTTTGACAAATGTATCCAAGTCATGTAACTACCAACACCATCAAGATACAGAATGGCGTTCTCACCCCTGAATGTCCCCGTCCCTCTGTCATCCACACAGTCTGCCACCCCCAGCCCTTGGCAGCCACTAATCTGACTTCTGTTCCTACAATTTTATCTTTTCCAGAATATTCTATCAATGGAATTGTAAAGTATGTGGCCTTTTGTATTTGGCTTGTCCCACTTATCAAAATGTTACCTTTTTTAAAAAAAATTAAGCTTAAATCAAAACCTAAAATTTATTTACTTTACTGCCCAACGTTCATGTTTTTTTTTTTAAATAAAGATTTTATTTATTTGTTTGTCAGAGAGAGAGGGAGAGACAGAGCACAAGCAGGGGAGCAGCCGACAGAGGGAGAAGTAGGCTCCCTGCTGAGCAAGGAGCCCAATGTGGGACTCCATGCCAGGACTCTGAAACCATGACCTGAGCCAAAGGCAGATGCTTAACCAACTGAGCCACCCAGGCAGCTTCTTTTTCTTTTTTTAAAGATTTTATTTATTTATTTGAGAGAGAGTGAGAGAGAGAACACAAGCAGGGGGAGCAGCAGGCAGAGGGAGAGGGAGAAGCAGGGTCCCTGCTGAGCTGGGAGCCTGATGCAGGGCTCCATCCCAGGACCCTGAGATCATGACCTGAGCCAAAGGCAGACGCTTAACGGCCTGAGCCACCCAGGCATCCCTAACATTCATGTTTTTACATATTGTGTTTTGTGCAGTAACTGAACAAATCATTGGCCTTAGTCTTATCTCAGAGTTTTTATTTAAAAGTCAGGTTTGCTGAGGTCTACTTTTCATAGAGTAAATTCATCCCTTTGAGTGTGTGGTTCTAGGGGTTTTGACAAGTACATACATTTGTGAATTCAGCATCACAACCAAGATACAGAACAGTGCCGTCACCCCAAAAACGTCCTCTGTTCTTGTTCATCACTTTTCCTACCCCCAACCCCTGCAGCCACTGACCTGGATCCTTGTAGCTTTGCCTTTGCCAGAATTTCGTATAAATGGACTCATGCAATGTAGCCTTTTCGGTCTGGCTTCATTTGCTGGGCGTACTTTTGAGATCCATCCACAGCATTGCAAGTACTAACGTTTTTTTCCTTTTTATTGCTCTGTAGTCTTCTACTACAAGGATATGCTCCTGTTTCTTGATCCAGCCCCTAGCTGATGGACATTTGGGTTGTTTCCAGTGCGAGCCTATGATGGCTACAGCTGCTGTAAATGTGTGTGCACAGGTCTTTGACTGTATGTGTTCATTTCTCTCACCCAGGTTTGGAATTGCTAGGTAGCTAAGGTAAATGTATGTGTAGCTTTGTAAGAAGTGACCACATTCTTCCCCAGGGAGGCTGTGCTGGTTTGCATCTCCACACGCCCTGCATGAGAGCCCCAGTTGCTCTGTGTCTTTATCAGCACTTGCTATTGTGAGTTTTTACATTTTAGCCAATATGTAACATACTTTAGGTGTGAAGCAGTAGCGAGCTCTCTGTGATTTTAATTTGCATTTCCCTAATGACTAATGATGTTGTGCATCATTTCAGATGCTTATTTGCCATCTGGATCCTTTTTTGGTGAAGTATCTGTTTAGATCTTTTGCCCATGTTGGGGGGTAGTTTGTTTGTTTTCTTATTATCGAGTTGGAAGACTTCATTTTCTATTCTAGATTTTAGCCTTTTGCCAGATATATGTTCAGCAAATGTATTTTCGCAGTCCTTGGCTGCTTGTTCATTCCCTCAACAGTGGCTTTCAAAGAGCAGGAATATTCAATTATGATGAAGTCCTCAACTCACTTTTAAAACTTAAAAATGCCTTATAGCTTTAAATGGAAAACTCACATTACTTGCCACAAATCTGCATATTAGAAATTCTTTTGGCAGAAAGTAACAGAAAACCTAACTGTCAGGGGTTTCAGGCATTATCTTAACAAACAGGCGATTATCCCACAGAATAAAAACCCTCAAAGAGGCAGCCCGCCAGGATCCCAGGCTCTTCCCATCTCTGTAGCACAGTGAGCTTTGCCCTCGATCTTGCTGCCTTGCATCACCAGATAGCTGCCTGGTTCTGGGCATAAGGCCTGTCTGGGGTTCAGAGCAGAAAGAAGAGCAAGGAGCTGACAGAACAGAGCTGGGACTGGTGTGCGGAAAGAGAAGTGTACACATTTAAGGAGGTATGTGTTCTCAGACGCTGCAGTGCCTTTGTGTGGTCCTGAGAGCCCGTGCCTCCTTAAATCTGGCAAAAGGGACACCTCTCTGGTCTCTTAAGATGCTGCAGAGCTGGAAATTCTCCTGTCTTTTTATGGTATGACCTAATATCTGTCCCAGAAGTTCCCTCAGCGGATGTCTGCTTATGTCTCATGGTTGGAACTCAGGCCTGTCTCATGGCCATTCCTGATGTCAAAGGGTCTGGGGGAGGGGTGTCCTTGTGTGTTGCAAGGTAGAGTAAAGAAAGCACATGTTTCTGCTTGTTTAGGATGAGAACAAGTTGTGTGTGTCAAACAGCACCTGAGGTGCTGTTTGAAGCCAGCCTGTTTTGCTAACTTATCATATGTGTTTTGGTCCCAGATGCCTAAAGCCAGGCACATTATGGAATTACAAAGGTCATGGAATAGACAAAATAGTCTTAGAAAAGAACAAAGTTGGAGGAATGCAATGGTTGATTTCAAAACTTATCACAAAGCTAGAGCAATGAAAACTATTTGGTACTGACATAGGCCAGTGGACTAGAACTGAGAGTCCAGAAATAACTTAGGGTCCGTTGATTTTTTTGACAAGAGGAACAGGTCTACTCGGTGCAGAAAGAATAGACTTTTCCTTCTTTCTTTTTTCTTTTTTAAAGAGACAGAGAGCACTCATGAATGGGAGTGGGGAGAAGAGGAGCAGAAGGAGAAGGAGAGAAAGAATTTCAGGCAGGCTCCACATTCAAAATGGAGCCCAATGTGGGGTTCGATCTCATGACCTGAGCTGAAATCAAGAGTTGAACACTTAAATGACTGAGCCACCCAGGTGCTCTAAGAATAGTCTTTTCAAATAATTGCGTTGGAGCAAATGAATAGTCACACACAAAAGAATGAATTTGGAGCCCTACCTCACACCATATACAAAATTGGACTCCAGTCGGATCAAAAACCTAAATGGGAGAGCTAAAACTATAAAGCACTTGGAAGGAAAATAGAAAAATCTGAGTGACTTTGAGTTTGGCAATCGTTTCTCAAATGTGACACCAAAAGTACATGCAACCAAAAAAATATATATATATAGATAAATTGAACTTCATCAAAAGTAAAAACTTTTGTGCATCAAAGGACACTCTCAAGAAAGTCAAAAGACAGTCCACAGAATAGAGAAAATATTTTCAAATCATGTATCTGATAAGGATCTAGTACCCAGAATATATAAAGAACACTTACAATTCAATAATAAAAAGATCAATAGCTTGACATAAAAATTGACAAAGTATTTGTATAGATGTTTCTTCCAGGAAGTTATACAAAAGGTTAATAAGCACACGAGAAGATGCTCATTAGTGGGTAGGGGAAGGTAAATCAAAATCACAAGGAGACATGATTTCACACCTACAAAGAAGGCTATCATAAGAAAAGAAAAAGGGTGGGATAATAAAAGAAAAAGGGGGATAATAGATATTGACAAACATATTGGGAAATCAGAACCCTGGTACATTTCTGGTAGGAATGTTGAATGGTGCAGCCACTATGGAAAACAGTTTGGTGATTGCTCAAAAAATGAAACACATAATTAGCATCTGACCCAGCAATTCTGTTCCTGGGTATATACCCAAGAGAATTGAAACTGTATGTTCATAGTAAACACTTATTCATAGCAGCTTTATTCATAATAGCCCCAAAATGGAGACAGTCCAAGTGTCCATCAGCTGATTAATAGACAAATAAAATGTGGCATATCCACCTAATGGAATATTATTCAACCATAAAAAGGAATGGAACTGACAGTCTACAGTATGGATGAATCTTGAAAACATTATGCTTAGTGAAAGAGACCAGACATAAAAGGCCATATATTGTATGATTCCATTTATATAAAGTGTCTGGAATAGTCAAACCCACAGAGACAGAAGTAGAATAAAGGCGACCAAGGTTATGAAGGGAGAGGGGAAATTGAGACTAGGTAGGGTTTTTTTTGGTGGGGGGGGGGTGATGAAAATGTTCTGGAATTAGACTGTGGTGGTATTTGCACAATGTTATTATACAAAGTGATTTACTAAGAACCACTAAAGGGTCCATCTGTAAATGTGAATTTTATGTTATGTGAATTATATCTTCATTTAAAATAATAATAAAAGAGAGAGTCACACGGCTGCAGATGCTCCAGTTGGAAAGGTAAGGAGGGCGTTCCAACTGAAAGAATACCATCTTCCTTGGCAGAGAAACCCCTGGTGGTGCAGGGTCAGAAGGGAACAGAGACAGAGGTAGCTCAGAGGCCTGGGATGGTGGGCCCCTGGTAGCTTCAGAATATTGCAGAGGTCTGCTCTGGCCCTGGAAACCTGCACTATCTCCGGCTCAGGGCTGGGATTCCCAGCCACTAAGGCAAACATCACCTGGGGATGTTCCAAACCAGCTTGGCGTAGGCTGCTTCTAAAACATGTGCACGGAGCTTCGGAGACACCTGGGGTGCCAACTTCTGGGCCGCCGCCCCGAGAGACAGACAACCTGCCGTCTTGCTTCCCTCTGTTTGCACAGCCTGGCTTCATTAGTGGGGAGGTGATGATCTAATTCCCTCCAAACAAATGTTTTGGATGTGGAGTTTTCCTTCAACAATAAGCAGTGGCAGACGGTGAGAAATCTGCTTGCACCTTCTGGGGGTGGGGTGGGGGGAGCCACCCCGGCATGCTCGCCAGCATAGAGAGCTCTATGTTTGGCCAAGGGCTTCCTGACATTCAGGGCCAGGACATGACTGGGGTTGCAGAAAAGAAGATGCTGCTGGTGCATCTGCTTTGGGACAAGCACGTGGTGGTCAGACTGGCAAAGGCTCCTGAGATGGGTCCCCAGCAGATTGGAGTCAGAGAGCCCTGAACTCCTACACTTTGTACGTGACTGGGGCAAGGCACTCCAACTACCCCTGGGAAGGGGAGGTTGAAACCCAGCTCCATGAGCAGATGTCCATTGAGGAGGCTGATGGGGATCAGTGCAAGGGAGGGAGGGAGGGAGCAGGAGCAGGCAGCGGGGGACCCCAAGCTCAGCCTCTAAGGCTGAGCCCCCCGAGCTGTCACTGGGTGAGGAGGGGATCCGATCCTTGATGCACAGGCTTGAGTTCTCCTCCTGGGGTGCCAGGGTTTGCAGCTGAGACCGCCGGGAAGGCTGACCAATGAGGCCATTCTGCTCACTGCACTGTGGGATCTGGGGGAGTTTTTCCTTCACTCCTGAAGGGAGTTCTGGGCAGTGAGTCCCAACACCAACCACTCTCCTCTCTCCAAAATCAGGTATTGAGCTTGGAAGACCCTAGGGAGGAGCTAAAGAAGGCTGGCACTTCTAATAAACTCCTCTGGGAACTAGGATGTGGTTGGGGTGAGGAGGCAGGAAGAGGCAGGGAGGGCTCTCGCTTTGTAGGGCTGCTCCATACAGGTCTTCTGCTGAGCCTCTGTCCACCTTCTCAGCTGTCACGGGGGCTTTGTCATCTCACCTGGCTGCCTCTGAGATATTTTACAAATGCAAAAGAGGTCCCCAGGTCCGATTTGTCTCTGTACCCCTGGTCCCCAGCAAGAGTTTTGCTTGCGTGGCATGGACACACGGAATCTGTTAGCTGGAAGGAGGAAGGGGCATTGGTCCTCAGTGGGCCTTCACCATGCAGCTCGGCGGCTGCATCCCTCACTGCCATGTTTCCCTCAGCATTAACTTCCCCTGCCAAGTGCCCAATGACAGCTCAATGTGCCAGATCTGACACTTAGGTCTATATGTCTTCCTCTTCTTCTTCTTGAAAATCAAATTGTCTTTTCTTAATAAAGTCAATGAATAAAGCGATTTTTGTATTATAAATTAAGAGTTCAAAATGTAGAGAAACACTACTCTTTTTTTATGGGCTTTGCGGCCCAACTGCAATGTCACCCACTCTGCGAGGCAGCGCCCCGTGTGCGCCCACAGGCTCCATGCACTCTGCACCGCCTGGGGACACCAACACACCGTGACACACTTGCCACCAGGAGCTGCAAACACAGCCCAAATTCACGTGAGTGACAAAGGAAGGGATGGGGGCCCATGAACCAAAGCATACAGTGGGCTCCTCTACAGAGATGGGATCCCAAAGCTTAAACAGTAGCTCCGAGGTCAGCATCGGCTCTAGGGTTGGGAGGGGTTCTGCTCCTGCAGCAGCTCCCCCACCACTAAGGTCAGTGAAAGAAAGAGAACGCCGCTGTTTCCCCCCAGAAGTTGAATATGACCTTGGCTCTTCTTGGGCATATGGCCTGAGCCCACGTGGTTCCCACAAGAAAATCAGTTTCTTATTTTTGTTTTTGTTTGTTTGTTTCGTTTAACCAAAGGAAAGATTTGGCGTGTGCTGAAAACCTACAACAGTCTCAAGAATAGGTGTTACTGCACCTGCATTTTTATGTGGTTGAATTCCTGGTGGTCCAGGGCCAGCTTAAAGGCCACCATCTCCAGGAAGGCTTCCCACCACCCTCTCCCATTCTCCCAGGCTCGCTATGTAGTGGTGGACTGGCCTGTTCACCCACAGCTAGAAGATGGTGGCGGGGTGGGGGTGGGGGGCTGACCCCTTTCCTCATCTCCAGTCTGCAGCACAGCGGACTATCCAGATAAAGAGCTGGTGTATGCCTTCCCAGTGCATGAACTGGACTGTCAGATCCACTCAATGGCGACTGTGAGCAGACGTGGGGCTTGGATTAGAGGGGGAATCCCAGGACCAGGCTGGACATGGCCTCCGCAGCATAGCAGGGCGGCCACATTGCTTTAAGTCTGCACTGTGAAGGCTGCAGAGGGCACACAGCTGGGGAGCGTGCTGGTGGGGCAGACTGGGTTCTAAAACCTTTGCTCCCATGCCCCCTGCCTGCTCCCTACCTCCCACTCTGTCCCATTTCTCCCTGTAGCTCTTGTTTGCTCATATTCCATCCTTCCTGACTGGTGGCTTCTCTGAAATTTCTCTTTGGAGAAGCTTACGGTGGCAAGTGGTGAGGTGGTAGGGGCTTCCAGAACAAGCCTTTTTTATTTAACTTGGATGTTTACTTGAGGAGCCTGGTGGGGGGATGTTGGAGATTACGGGAAGGCTGTAGTGTTTGCAAACTTTGGTGCCACCAGGCAAACTTCTAGGAAGAGTTTCTGCATCCCGATAAATTCTATTGATCTCTCATTTATCACATATCGAACCTATGCAAGCCTGAATTCTCCCCCTCACCACACCCCTGAAACTGTTCCATCTAGGACCAATCTTATCAGCTACTAAATACTCATATATTCATGAGTCTATTTCTGGATTCTCTGTTCTCTTCCACTGAGGTGTCTGTTCATATTTTGAATACCTTCGTCAAGTTCAATTGAGGGGTTTTTTTGTCAAAAATTTCAATTAGAATTTTGATTTAGAAAGAATTGACATCTTTACAACTTTGTCTTCCTGTTGAATACAAAGGTGTGACTCTCCTATCTTACGTCTTTTAGCGGAGCTCTCCAGTTTTCTTCACATAAGCCCTCACATTTCTTAATTTTGTAAAGCACTTCATGTTCAGTTGCTATTGAGAACGGGTTCTTTTCTTTCATTATATTTTTAGCTGTTTATGTTTTATATAAAAAGGGTATTGATCTTGATTTGATAATTTTATAGCTGACGACTTTAGTGAATTCATCTGCTGCTTCTAGTAATTTACGCCTTCAGTCCATGATGCCACACTGCCGTTTTCAATGATAAATTTTTCTCCTCCTTTCCAATCTGTCTACACCTTATTTTGTTCACTTGCTTAATCGCACTAAGTCCTCAGAAGAGTGGTAACTATGTAACCATTCGCTGTAACAGACCTTAGTATTGAACTTCTCCCTCCTTCCTCCCAAGGAGAAGGGGGGAGGCAAGCCAGAGGGTCTCCCCGCGCTGGGGGAGATGGGTTTCAGGCCGACTTTTCCCCGCAGGCTGTTCCTCATTCCTTTAAGGACAGTTTTAGTTTATTGCCCGAGACACTTAACTGCTAGATCTGCGCTGTCTGATGTGGTAGCTATTAGCCACACATGGCTTTCTGTGTTTAAACAAAAGTGAATTTTAGTGGAATAAAGGTTACGATTCAGTTTCTCATTTGCACCAGCCACATTTCAAGGGCTCAGGGGCCACATGGGGCTCGTGGCTCCTGCCCTGGATAGGGGCGACGTGACACATTTCTATCACGGCAGGACATTCTGCTGGAGAGCTGGGCGGCAACGGCCATTTCCTCCCTCCACAGGACACACTCCTGCCTGTAAGAGGGACTCCTAACACCTGGAAGTTCCCATTTTATTTATCTGGGCTACGGGGGAGAAGGAGCCTGAAATTTCTTAAAAATCCATTTTCATGATGAGTAAGTCACGGGGATGAAGGTCCAGCATAGGGAATAGAGTCAGGGGTGTCATAGTAGCACTGTGCGTGGACAGACAGCGGCTCCACTCAAGGTGAGCATGGCGAGACGCGTAGACTCATCAAGTCTATACTATCACTATCACTAGGCTGTACATCTGCAACGGAGGGAACACTGTGTTTCAACCGTACTCGGATAAAAAAGTAAAGCAAACACACTCCATATTTCTTCCCCAGAACTGTTCTCGCCCTCAGCTCTGAAACCAGGAAATGTTAGTGGGCTGTTGTTCGTTTGCTCAGGATTCCACTCTCTCCCCACCTTCCCTGTCTACTCTTCTGTCCCAGGAGGAGAGGAGGGTGGACACACAGCCTGTCGTGTCCGGGCACTCCTTTAGAGGCTGCCCTGGCTCTGTCAAGTGGTGGGGTCTGATCGGCTTCGTCCTGTGACTCACCTGAAGCCACACTGTGTGACCCGAGGCCAGACCCAGAGAGGCCACACCGCTCTCCCTGGAGCTCTGAAGCTCTGTGACAGCACCTGGACACCCTGGGGCAGTCAGGTGGGGAGGAAGCCCCTGCTTCCACCTGGAAGGAGGTCTCCTAGCCCACCTGGGGAGACGCAGGAGGTGGCCCTGAGGCTAGGTGAATGGAGAAGGTTAGCCAGCAGCCCCTAGGTCAAACGCCTCCTGCATTCCCAGCCCGCAAAGGCATGAGAGACGAAAGGCATGAGAGACGATGAAATGATGGCTCTTGTTTGAAGCCACTAGATCTTGGGACTCGAGCAGAAGGGAGATGGGGTGGGTATGTGTGTTGGGGAAAGTGGACGTCAGCTCCCCAAGGTTCTAACCATTCTGCCTAGGCAGAGCCCTGGCTTTATTTTGCTGCTGCTGTTCACAGCACTTTGCTCCTGCTCCTGGGAGAACAGTGGCTGTGATGCTTTTAGAGGAGACAGCACCTGGCTCCACCAACACTCCCCACCCCCCCACCCCCCCACCCCGCCTCACGCGTCTGGCCCAGAATACCTGTCGCCATGGCAGCCGTGGCTGGCTCCACCTTCACCGTAGGGCAACCGAGGCCTCTGCAGGTAGAGTCTTCGTGATCCCCCAAATCTCTCCTCCGCTCACTAAGTCACAGCTGTTAGAATTCACAGGCCTTCTCTGTTCCTTTTATGATTTCAAGAAGAAAATCCCGTAGCGCTCCTGCCTAGACTGTTTGGAGTGATATCAAAATTGCACCTGATCTGAATTTAGCTGCCGAGGCTCTCAGTTGTGTTGAGGGGGCTTCCTCAACAAGTTCATGCCTTGGTGTCTGGTGCAGCCCTCCTCCGAGGAGCTCCCTGGGGAGCACGGAAGAGGAGGCAGACTCCCCAAGGGTCCAGGTCCTGGCTCTGCTGTCCTTGGCACTAGCCTGCCCCCTGCTCTGGACCCCGGCAGTGGTGGGCAAGAGGCAGAGGAGGAAAGTCAGAAAAGGCTGGGGAGACATCAGAGAAGCCAGATGTGGAAATGCAGATCGGTATAGCCATGGAGGAAAACAGCATGGACATTCCTCGAAAAAATTTAAAATAAAACTGCCCTATGATCCAGCAGCGGTTCTGCTCCTGGATATTTAACTGAAGGAAATAAAACTCTTATTTTGAAAAAGTAGTTACACCCCCCATTATTTACAGTTGTCAAGATATGGAAACAGCCCAAGTGTCTGTCAGAGGAAGATGGGACACACACACACACACACACACACACACGAGTGCTAGTCAGCCTTAAAAAAGGACATCCCACCATTCACAACAACTTGGATGGACCTTCAGGGTGTTGTGCTAAGTGAGATAAGTCAGAAGGAAAAGGACAAATACTGTATAATCTCACTTATATGTAGAGTCTAAAACAAACCCCAAACTCATGAAAAAAAACAGAGAAAAGATCGGTGGCTACCAGAGGCAGGGAATGGTGCCTAGGGAAAATGGACGATGCAGTTAATTAAAAAAAAAAGAGAGAAAGAAAAAAGGAAAAAGGAAATCTGCCCTATAGGGGAATATTACTCAGACATAAAGAAGAGTGAAATCTTGCCAACTGTGACATGCATGGACCTAGAGGGTATTGTGCTAAGTGAAATAAGACAGAAAAAGACAAATACCTCATGATTTCAACTCATACCTAAAATCTAAAAACCAAGCCAAAGAAATTAAAAAGGAGAAACAGAATCATAGATACAGAGAACAAACATGGTCACCAGAGGACAGAGGGTGGGTATAGGCAGAATGGGGGAAGGGGAGTGGGAAGGACAGGCTTCCAGTTATGGAATTAGTCAGTTGCAGGGATGAAAAGCACAACACAGAGAACATAGTCAATGGTACTGTAGCATCGGTGCACACTTGTGGTCAGCACTATTGTAACATTGTGTATCAATTACACTTCATTAAAGGGGGAAGAAAAAGAAAGAAATCTGCCAGACAGAGACCAAGCATGTGCGGAGGAGAGGGTGGGTGAGAGGAATGAGGAGGCAGGCGTGTTCATTTATTCATTTGACAAGTATTTATTAAGCACCTACTGTGTGCAAGGTTCTTTTTTAGGGGCTGCAAGACAGTAGACAAAACCCCTGTTCTCATGGAGCTTGGGGTCTGGTGAAGCAGTGAGTGAAACTGACATCCGGGAACAGGAGTGCCGGGCTCTGTGTGTGTGTGTGTTGCGGGGGCGGGGGGTGTTTAAAGTTAAGTAACATGATCAGGTGACCTCACCATGGAGGTGATGCTTGATGATGCACGGGAGGTGGGGGAGCCCTGTGGGTATCCAGTGAGAACATCTCTCTGAGATAAAGGGAACAGCAAGTGCAAAGGTCATGAGGTGGGGCTTGCCTAGCTTCTCCAAGAAACAGTGAGGGGGCCAGTGCGGGGCAGAGAGAAGGAGAACGCAGTGAGACCTGAGAAGTCAGGGTCAGTCTTGGGTTTAACAAAGAGTGAGACGGGACAGGGGTGAGGGGGGATGCCGAAGGGATCAGCAAGGGCAGAGGCTTCTAGCCTGATGGCTCCAGATTGATGAGGCTCCCAGTGTTTGCTGGAGAGCACTCTGGGGAGGCTGGGTTTGCCGGCAGCAGGACCAGCTGTGGCCAGGGATTCCTATGGGGTTCTGTGGACTGGCTCTCTTTCACACCAAAGCTGGACAGAGCAAGTCCCTTGTGGGCATGTGGGGAGCGTCCCTACAGGAGGCACCCTCACAAGAGATGCCTGGGCCATAGTCCCGAGGCCACTAGAGCCCTTCACGTACACATCTGGAGTGATGCGCAGCTACTTGCTGCCCTTGGTGCTTGACAGGAGACCCTGGTGGAGGGAGGCAGAGACAGTGATAAAAAAGAGAGAGAGAGATAACAGAGGTAGTGAGAGCGATAGTGAGAGAGGCTCCATGTTTCCTCTCCCTGGGGCCATCTACTTTCTCCCACCCAGCGGGCAGCACGAGAGTGGGATGGAATTCTCCTGGGCTTTCTCTGGAGCCTTGCCCTTCCCAAGATGAGGGCAACCCCAGAGGCTTTCTGGCATGTGGCTCAGAGTGGGGAAGGCCCCCCACTTGTCATCCTGGTAGGAACAGGCCACACGCAGCACGTTTGCCTTCACAGTGACAATATTGTCTGGGCCTTTAAGAGGGCCCGAGGACTAGCTCCCTGTGGGGATCTTTTCTGACCTCCATTACAGAGCAGGAGAGGGCTGATTTTGGCCCCAGCTGTAGGAGTTGGGGAGAGGGAGGGCCACTTTTTGTTGGGGCAGGGGGACCGCCTCCAAGACCAGTGGGATGGACTTGGACTCCCACAGGTGGCCTGCTGGGGACCCTGGCTGGAGGACTCCCCACCCCAGCCCTGCCCCAGCCTCAGGAGCCCTCTGGACTTCAAAGTGTGAGTCAGAAGCAGGGACCCCCAGCCTCCTGACAAGTGAGTTTGCTTATGTTGGGAACTTCTTCCTGTAATGAGGGTCACACGCTGGTAGGGTGGAAGGAAGAAGCCAGACTGGGTTTCTTTCCCCAATCTTACCACTGACTCGTCATGTCAACCGGAGTGCCTCGCTGGGCTGTGGCTCCCTCATCACATGATTGGACAGGGTGGCCCAGGCGGCAGAGGTTTCTGACCTCATCGGCACACAGCATGAGCTCCCCTCTTTGAAAGGCAGCGAGCCGCTCCTCCTTTCCGCTCAGGCGTCAGGCTGTGTTCTGAGTGGACGCTGCCCCTGTGTCTCTCCTTCTGTTCCCCAACTTTTATTTTTTATTCTGTGTTCTCTCCTTGGTCTGACCAGACTGCACTCGCATCCCTATATTTTTAAACTTTCTGTGTAATTTTGTTTTCTGTGTTTTTACTTAAAAATAGCATTATCTTTGGATTTTATTTTGAGTTTTCTCTTTTTAAGAGGGGCTTAACCACTTGGTCTTAACTTATGGTGTGGTTTTGTGCTTTCTGGCTTTTTGCCATTTTGACTTCACTTTCTTTGATTTTTCTTCTTTTTCCTCTGGTGATTGGGAAGGTATACTTTTATTTTTAAATGGATATATGTTGTAAAAATGGACCTCAAGAATACATTTATAACTATTGATTCCCCTCTGTGTGAAAAGAAATTCTCCTGTTTTACCCTCTTCCTCCTCACAGTGTTATGATCCAGAGTCTTAGATCCAATTTATTTTGTTCATTTATTTTATCATTATGCATCTTCTTTCTTTTGTTTTTTAAAGGTTTTATTTATTTATTTGAGAGAGAGAGAGAGAGCAGGCATGTTTGGGGGAGGGGAGGGGTCAGAGGTAGAGGGAGAAGCAGGCTCCCTGCTCAGCAGGGAGCCTGACCGCAGGACCTGGGATCATGACCTGAGCCCAAGGCAGAGGCTTAACTGACTGAGTCACGCAGGTGTTCCTGCATCTTCTTTTTCAAGAATCACTGTCCATACTTAGAACCCCTTTCTACCTTAACTTCTTTATTCCTGAATCTTAAATGCACAGAATATATTTCTCAGCTGAGTTTTCTGGAAGGTTGTAACTTAGCAACTCATGCATATCTGGGATGATCTGTTGCTCTCTATTCCCATGCGTTAACGATTGTCTTTGCTTGCTTAATTTTCTACAGTCTGTTAATAATCTATTAATTTTCTATTCACTTGTCACGGATTCATGTCCAAACAGTCTCGAGGTAAGCCAATCAGTCTCCTCTCTGTGCTCTCCAATCATTGGTTATTCTGCCCATGTGTTCCCCTCACACATCCTCCCAGACCTTCTGCGTGTCTGCCCTCACCCCAGGCCTCCCACTCTCATGCTCAGTACCTCCATCATCCCATTCCGGCCGCCCTTCCCATCTGTCAGATTGGAACCCCAGCTCTTCATTCATGATGTGGTAGACATCATTCCCTTGACTTTCGGCTTCCAGAGCTGCTTTGGGAAGTCAGTGCCAATAGGACCTTAGAGTCTTGTGTAATGTTTATATTTATTTTTTCTCTTTCCCTAGAAACTTTCGGGGTCTTCTTTTTGTCTTTCATGCCGTCAGGTTTCCCACGTGCGTCTTGATGTAGGTCCGTTTCCCTCCAGTTCATGGTTCTTTCCAAGCTAGAATGCCTAGACCCTCCACTCGGGGTGGGGGGGTAACTTCTGTGGATGGTTTTCCCTGTTTTCTCTTCTCTCCACTGGAACTCCTATTGTTCAGATGTTGGGTTTCCTGATGGGTCCTCTAACTTTCTGGTCCTTTCTCTTTGTTCTACTTTATGGCTTTCCTCAAATGTATCCTCCAAACTCTTAGGTTTCTCACTTCTGCTGGCATAGTTTTGAATTTCCAAGAGCTCTTTCTTTTTTGGTTCCTTTTGTTGAATATGACTCCCTTCTTGTTTCATGCTCAGAATATCGTCTTCTATGTCTCTGACTATACGGGTGAATGACCATCATTTTGAAATTTCTTCTCTGTGACAGTTGTTGCCTTTAAGTTGCTTTCGTCATTACCTTGTTTGCTCTGACCTCTCTCTCTCATCTCAAAGCTTTCATCAGATGTCTGATGGTCCTTGATTGTCTATTTATATTTAAGAGCATATTTGTGTAATAAATATAATATTTATATATTAAAGTCTTGATGGAAAGTTCTGTGTCTGTATGTGTACCTGTGTGTGTGTGCATACGTGTGTGTGGACATGGGTACCGATGTGTGTGTGCATATATATGTGTATGTGTGCATGTGCGTCTGTATGTGTACGTGTGCGTGGGTGCACATGTGTGTATGTGTCTGTGTCTGCACATGCGCACGTATGTTTGTTGGAGCAGGGATGGCTTATATCATGTTCCCAGGAGACACATACTCGTTCTTGCTCCCTTATTGTTGCCAGTGCAGCTACTGCCCAGCAAAAGAGAGGTGTGCTCGAAACTTCAGCCTCAAAGTCACACTTTGTATAGGTGCTTTCAAGGCTCGGGAGGAGTCCCAACAAGGAGCTCCTCAAGATTTTCGCTTTTGTTTCCTTTGCCTTTGGAGACATATCTTGAAAGAAGCTGCTGTGGCTGATATCGAAGAGATTACTGCCTATGTTCTCCTCTAGGATTCTGATGGATTCCTGTCTCACGTTGAGGTCTTTTATCCATTTTGAGTTTATCTTTGTGTACGGTGTAAGAAAATGGTCGAGTTTCATTCTTCTACATATAGCTGCCCAGTTTTCCCAGCACCATTTATTGAAGAGACTGTCTTTTTTCCACTGTATATTTTTTCCTGTTTTGCTGAAGATTATTTGCCCATAGAGTTGAGGGTCCATATCTGGGGTCTCTACTCTGTTCCACTGATCTATGTGTCTGTTTTTATGCCAGTACCATGCTGTCTTGGTGATCATAGCTTTGTAGTAAAGCTTGAAATCAGGTAACGTGATGCCCCCAGTTTTATTTTTGTTTTTCAACATTTCCTTAGCGATTCAGGGTCTCTTCTGATTCCATACAAATCTTAGGATTATTTGCTCCAGCTCTATGAAAAATACCAGTGGAATTTTGATCAGAATGGCGTTAAAAGTATAGATTGCTCTAGGCAGTAGAGACATTTTAACAATGTTTATTCTTCCGATCCAAGAGCATGGAATGGTCTACCATCTTTTTGTGTCTTCTTCAATTTCTTTCATGAGTGTTCTGTAGTTCCTCGAGTATAGATCCTTTACCTCTTTGGTTAGGTTTATTCACAGGTATCTTATGGTTCTTGGTGCAATAGTAAATGGAATTGATTCTCTAATTTCCCTTTCTGTATTTTCATTGTTAGTGTATAAGAAAGCCACTGATTTCTGTACATTGACTTTGTATCCTGCCACGTTAGCGAATTGCTGTATGAGTTCTCCTAGTTTGGGGGTGGAGTCTTTTGGGTTTTCCATATAAAGAATCATGTCATCTGTGAAGAGAGAGAGTTTGAATTCTTCATTGCCAATTTGGATACCTTTTATTTCTCTTTGTTGTCTGATTGCTGTTGCTAGGACTTCTAATACTATGTTGAACAAGAGTGGTGAGAGTGTATTATGCCTCCATCAGAAAGGATGAATACCCAACTTTTGTAGCAACATGGATGGGACTGGAAGAGATTATGCTGAGTGAAATAAGTCAAGCAGAGAGAGTCAATTATCATATGGTTTCACTTATTTGTGGAGCATAACAAATAGCATGGAGGACAAGGGGAGTTAGGAGAAGGGAGTTGGGGGAAATTGGAAGGGGAGGTGAACCATGAGAGACTATGGACTCTGAAAAACAATCTGAGGGGTTTGAAGCAGCAGGGGGTGGGAGGTTGGGGGAACCAGGTGGTGGGTATTAGAGAGCGCACAGATTGCATGGGGCACTGGGTGTGGTGCAAAAAACAATGAATACTGTTATGCTGAAAATAAATAAATAAATAAACCAAAAAAAAAAAAAAAAAGGAGCTTCTCAAGAGAATCTGATATTTCCTTTCTATAAAGAGGGCCTTGCCAAGTGTGCTCCATGGAAGCCAGATCACCCGTGTTTTCAGTGTGGGACTTTCCTCCTCTGACCTGCAGTCTGCAGCCACAGCCACATGCTTCCGCGCTGCTCAGGTAGGTATCACAGATCAGTCTCCAGGTGCTCTAGACCGAGAGACATGCACCAGGCTCTCCCGAAGGTTCTTCCCAAAGCCCCACTCACTAAGAGGTGAAGGGCACACCCACTTGTGTCAAACCCCTCGTCCCCTCTGGCACACAAGCCCCTTGCTCCCCAGCATCCAGAAACCATTCTTCCCCACTCTCCGACCCTCCAAGCTCGGCTCTGACTCCCATTTCAGGTCTCCTCTGTGAATTCTGCCTCTGGACTTTCATCACCTTCGTCGAGTGGCATCTGCCACTGGGAGGTCTCCTCTGAAATCTCCCATTTAGCCTCCAGTTGTACTTAAATTTATTTTGAATGGAAACATTCCATCATATATTTCTTGAGCTGATATATCTTACTTGAATATACCTGAATATAAATACATTGGAATATTAACATAGAAGATGTGAAAACCATTGCTGGTGTCACTGATGGTGACAGGGCCATCCTTTGGGGACCTCCATGTTAGCAGAACATCACGTGAGTCTTTTGGTAAAAAGAGTACCCCAGGGCATGGCTTGGGTGGTTAGGACAGAGACAGCTACATTGCTCAGTGCAATGAAGTGAGAAAAACCGTTGTGCCTACTCCAGGAAAGGGTAAGGGTGGGGGCACCCAGAATGGGCGGGAGAGAGGGAGACCTGGGCAGGGACAGGGATATCTTGTGATCAGTGTTAAGCTATTTGCTGTGTACCCCTTTTCCTTCATTGTTTGACACCCAGGCTTCAGGATGAGGGGCTAGATTCTAACCTCACCTCAGGGTTCTCACGCTCTGTCCAGACCATCTGACTGGGGACAGGGGAGCACATGGCTGGAACCATGTCTTTACTTCACTTTTCACCAGTCTTTACTTTCTCTTCCAATTCCTCTAAGGGAAGGCAGGCATGCTTTTACGTGCCTGTGAGCTCTTGTTGTGTAACAAATTATACCGTAACCTAGTAGCTTGAAATAACAAACATTTCTTATGAGGTTATGGGTTGGCTAGGTCATTCTGCTGATCTCGGGTCAGCTTACTCATGCATCCGGGGCCAGTGAGGGTCAGAGGGGAGGTCTGCTGGTCTAGGTGCAGGTCTGTCACACACTGGAGGGGTGGCTGCTGGTAGGCAAGGATGTCTGGGACCTCTTTCTCTTCTGGGTCTTCTGGAAGGTTAGTCCAGAGCTTGCTCATGTAGCAGGAGTTAAAGGGTTCTGAAAGTTCAAGTGGAAGCTGCAAGGTTTCTTGAGGCCCAAAGCTCCAAACTGGCACAATGTCCTTTCCACTCTCCTCTTGGCCAAAGCAAATCACAGGCCAGCCTGTAGGGGTGGGGAGATGGACCCTGCATCTTATGGGAAGGGCTATGAAGCCACATTGCAAAGTCAGGGACACAGGCATAAATGAAGAACTGGGGCCAGGTGTGCATCCATTTATTACATCTAGCAACCCATAAGCAGAAGTGCCTGTGAACACCCCCAGCGGAGCCTCGGTCAAGGCCAGAGGCCATTGCTTCTCTGCCATTGGTGGGGCCCTCTGTCAGTGCGGTCTCCAGGGTGGGAGGAACATTTCGCCCCACGTGGAGGGCAGGACTGCTGTGACTGATGCTGTGAAGGGGCATCAGCAGTTTTGCTCCCAGCAGGACAGCAGGGGTGGGGTCCAGGAGCCTTGAGAAGTGATGGGCAGTGGAGAGCTAGGCAGAACATGGCTGAGAGCCTGCCCACACGTAAGCCCTCCCCAGCACAGTCAGCCAGGGAAAATGAAAGTGCCAGAAGGAACTGGAATTCATCTCCTGGCCCCAAGACGTCCTGGGCAGGGAACTGGAGGACTCAGGGCCCAGATGGTGTTTTTTATCTTTTATTCCAATTGGCGGTGGAGGCTTTGGAAGAGAAAGGAGCATATGGGAATTGAACAGCTGGCTAAGTAGATGCACTTGAAGAACAAGACTTGGGTTTCTGGACCGTGGCTTAAGATGGGTTCTTGGCTAGGCCCTAATACTAACCATCTTAATATCATGCGTTTCTACAGGGCTGAGCTGTTCAGAAATCATTTCCATCGGTGTGGTGATTCATAATCCCTGTGCATTACCTGGGGTTGAGCGCAGTGGGTTTTTACCCTGTCTTGCAGTTGTAGTCAGAGAACAGAGGTCCCCTGCCTGGGATCCTATGTCTGGTGAGGGTTGGGGCCAGGTCTGGAATCTAAGATCAGAGCTTGTTTTACATTTCCATCTGCTTCTAGTGAGAATGGATTGGAGCAATGTTTTCCCCTTTTTTGTGAACCGCAGACACAAGTAAAATTTGTATCAAGACTCAGGATATATATGTGCATTAATCTGTGTGTGCATGTGTGTGTGTGTGTGTGTGTGTGTGTGTGTGTGTAGTATTTGTGGAAAAGACCAGAGGAAGATATGCCTTGATTCCCAGAAGGAAATAACTGGAAAGATGGTCAGACCATGTGCCCGGGATGTCTTTGTATAAAGGATGCAGGATGGGGAGCTGTCCACTGTGTTTCCAGACACTCCCTGTGTCCAGCCTGCTGCCCGCTTGTCCCTATTCCAAGCTGTGATTTCACACTATCTCCTCTGCATCTGCTTTCTTGCTCTTGTCTCTGGCCATGCGGTCTCTAGCCTACCCGCTCTGTTGGGACGGTCATCCTCTAGACCTTTTTGTAGGGGATGACTGCTGCTATTGTCTGTCCCCCTCCTCAGTGTCCTTCCCTCTCTCCAGCAACTCGCTCTTTGGTTTCACAGCCCATCAAGGGGCTGAGGTCCACAGGTCAGGTGGTGGGAACTGTCCTGTTTCATCTGTTGCCTTCCTCATAGTCCCGCCTTCTCCACCACGGCAGAGGGGATGTGACCCTGGCCAAAGTGTCTAATTCTCCCAGGGCAGAGCTGGACCCCCAAAGTGTCTAATTCTCCCAGGGCAGAGCTGGACCCCCAAGATGGGGTAAATTCCCCCCAGATCTGACCTCTGGGTGTATGCTTGTTGTCTGTGCCCACCGGGAGCTGATACAAGGGACTCTGACTTGTGGGCAGCTGTGCTCACGACGCCCCAGTGAACGTGTGGCGACGGACCGACCGGCCCCAAGGGAAGACAAGGGTGAGCGTTTCAAGAGCAGTATGGTGAAGTCGCTGCCCATTCCCACATGAGGGAGCGTGGGGCAGTGTTTGGTGGTGGTTCCAGCCTCAACGGTTATCACTTCCCACCCCTGTAGCGGCTGCTGGTTTATCCTCACCCCTGTCCTAGCTGGGTGGGTACGCCTGGCCCTCCTGCCGTGTGGTTGTAGAGCCAGCAATGGGGTGAGTGGTGGCAAGGTGGGGGGTTGGGGGCTCTCTCAGCCACAAGCCCCCACTGAAGGGGCCCTTCCACCCCTGCCCCAGCCATCCCCGTGTGCTTGGGAGAGCGCTGCAGCTGCCTCCCACACAGTAGCCCCCTGCACACTCCCACCGCTCTGACGGAGACCATGGACCATCTCTGCAAGCTAAGGAAACTGAGGCCACATAACCTGCTCTAGTCTGAGCTCATGGGCTGAGCACAGCCCCTCCGACTCTGAGACAAGGCTCTTACACACCTCTGAGTTCCCCTAGAGTGTATGGCACTCCATAGACGTGTTGAAGAGAGCCATGAGCCCAGCCTCAAATACTCTCTGATTCCACAGTGAGAAAGTTATTTGCCTACAAATTCTCTTGCAAGCCTTCCAATGGCTTCAAGAAGAATGCCTTGATTTGGCACTAGAGTGTGTTAACACCTTCATAATACTTGCTAATCCCTCTTCTTCTAACGAAGAGGGAGTGGGCCTGGGGCTGAGAGTCTTGCCAGGCAGCGGTATCAAATTAGGGTTTAATAACTTTATTTTGATTTCATTGTGTTTTCTTGTACTCAAAGTATGGAAAATGAGACTTATGACATGATTTAGAGCTTCCTGCTAGGGATACACTAAGTAGAAATGAAAGAAATAGAAAAATAAAATTTAGGCATTGGTTAAAATTGACTACTATTGGAGAAAGTCTGAAATGGGAGTGAAGGTGATGGGATGGGAGTTGTAGCTCCGGCACCCAAATCAGGAGGACGTGGGCGACTGCAGACCAGCACGTTGCCTCATCACGCAGGCAGGAAGTGGCTGGGTACTGTGGGCTCATGCCCAGGGTACAAGCCAGCCCACCACAGCTGGTCCTCTTGACTTCTTGGCCCAACCCTTCCCTGCGTGGGGACACACCTCAGCTGGAGGGTCAAGATGTGGATGTTGGTTTCTGGGACCTCTAAACTGCCTGCACCTGCCATGGCTTGGGGATGGGTGGGCCAAAGGCCGATTCTGGGGAAATGTCCGTTTTTCCCAAATTCCAGGCTGCTTGCTATGGTCCTGGCATGCTGCCCACCTCTTGCCCAGCCCACTCCCTCAGTCTGAATCTTGATAATTATGAAGAATGGCCTATCGCACTCCTACATGCAGACTTGTTCCAGACTCTCCCCTATTATGCCTGCCTTCCCTCATGCCTGGGTTGATCAGGACTGTTTTGGATGCTTAGACAAAAGTCCTGGGGTGGCTGATCTAACCAGGGTGGAGTAAACTTGTTGGTTACTCACTCAAAGCCATCCCGTCCATGTCCCCCTGTGGTGTTCTGTGTTGTTCGAGCCCCAGACCTGTTCAGGTACTCACTCTCCCCCAGGAAGCCCTGGGCAGAGGTGAGTCTTAATTAATCTAAACTAATCACAGTAGTTCCATTTCCCTAGCCAGTGATTGGCTTAGGAAGAAGCAGGTGGCCCAATTCTGGCTATTGACATGTGAGGTTGCCTCTGCGATGTCCAGAATCTTGGCAGCCATCTTAGCCTCATGAGCAACATTAGCCTAAGGGAAATGGGCTGAGAATGGCCAAGCAGAAAGATGGAAGGCTCTGGGTCCTAGGGCTTCTATTTGGCTGAGGTACTATCTAAGCCACTAAGCCACTTCTAGTTAGGTTCTCTGCTCCTTGCAACCAAAAATCCAAACCAAGTGATATAACTAAGTTGAGCAGGGAGCCATTGAGCAGGTGCCAACACCCTGTTTCTCTGTCTGCAGCTCTCTTCATTTCTTTGTCCCTGTCCTGTTTCATTTCCATTCTTCTCTGAAGGGGCTGGTGTTTTCTTTGGTCCGCTTTTCTGTAACTTGAGGGCATGAGAATGGGTATAGGAGGCTTATTTGGTCACTGGGAGGCCTAGAACCCATTTCTTAATAGGGATTCAGGTAAATGTTGAGATCAGGGCTACTCTGGCTCGGGCTGTGAGCTCAGCCTTTGGGTCAATGGTCTCCATTTCTTTTCTATTTCCCCCCACACAGCACAGCCTGGACCCTTCAGCACCTCCCACTCCCATTCCTCATTCTCCCTGACCATCCTCCTTCCTGGCTACTTCTCTGGCATGGGGGCAAGATCAGGACACCCTTTGACCTGAGCATTTCTTTTTATGGTGATTATTTTAAAAAGTGGTATAAGGTTTTTCTATTTTTTCATCCACTTTTGACTGTTTTTTTTTTTTTTTTTTTTTTAAATAGTTCTTCCCATGGGGGCACCGGGGTGGCTCAGTTGGTTAAGCATCTGCCTCTTGATTTCAGCTCAGGTCATAATCTCAGGGTCATGAGATCATGGGCTCTGCTGGATGTGGAGCCTGTCTAAGATTCTCAGGGAACCTCTCCCCCCCATGCCCTCTTTCTCCCTCTCTTAAAAAAAAAAAATATTTCCCCCCTTTTTTTTACTATTTTTAATTTTGTTTTTAAATTTGTTTCACTAGGTATCGGAGCCCGCTCCGTTTCAGCATCTTTACCCCAGTTCAGCTTGGCTTGCCCCTGTGGCCCCCTCCTGAACAAGCCACTAGGCCACAAACTGCTCCCCTCCCCCGCTGAGGCATGCTGGGGGAGTGAAGGTGCTGTGTTTTTGCAGGATGGACCACCTGCCACGTTCCCTGTGCCCCTGAACCTCTGACTCTGAGTTACAGAATGCTTTTCTGTGTGCTCTTGCTTATTTTGAAACAAAGTAGGACTCTGAGAATAGCTCAGTATAAGCTTTTACTGTGTTAAAAAAAAAATGAAGCCTATTTATGGAAAACAGTTAAACATCATAGATCAGATCAGATTAAGGTTTTCAGAGTTGGACAGACCTGGATTTAAATTCTGTTCTGGGTTTTCCTAGCTGTGTCTTCCATAGGTTCTTATTTAATTAAGGGACAGAACGTGGGCAAGTTACGTCCTCTCTCCTAACCTCTGATTCCTTCTCTAAAACATGGGGATAATAATACCAGTCCTTCTTCAGCTATTATGACAAGGATCAGAAGACATCGTGCATGTAAAGTGCCTGACACAAGGCTTGGCCCCCATCAGTCAGGAATGGTTGTCACCATTTAAAACAAGACAGAAAGAAATGCTACCCTTAGGGGGTACTTCTGTGTGTAACTGGTTACTTTGCAACCCTTGTCCGTAACCATTGCTTGATTCAGTCCCATTTTTCCGCAAACATGAGCAAGCTGAACAAGATGCCTGTAAGCCCCCAAGAAAGGGCCAGAATCTGAGCTGCTCACCACACTCACACAAACCCCTGGCTCAGCGTGTTCACACTGGAGTTCACCCTCCCCCTCCTCCCCAGGACTTCCTCTTTCCACCTGCCCTATCTTATCAGTCTTATCCATTCCCTGGTTCTCCACTTCAGCAGGTGCATTGTTGACTTTACTCCCCCACCTCTGCTGGGATGCCCACACGAAATCCACACTGCCTGGCCAGCTATCTCCACTACTAATTCACGAGCATTGCTTCCTGGCTCAAATGGAGAACAAGGACCGTGGGTTCTTTTTCTCCAACCCCATAGAGGGCATACTGTAGGTGCTTAAGCGAGTCCTATCCGCTGAATACTCTGTAGGCTCCAGGACCACCTTATCCAGAATAGCTCCCTCTTCACTCCCCATCCTCTCTTGTTTGTTTCATTGCCGTGCTCATCGTTGGGGGATGGGGAATGTTTACCACCTGTTTGGGTCCGAGGAAACGTAAGCACCACAAGGGCAACTGCACTGTCTGTTTTGTTTTCTGCTCTGTCCCCATCACCTGCACGATTCACCAACACATAGTAGGTCTTCAGCAAATATGTGGTAAGTGAACCAAGACCACAGTCTACCACTACGAACCTTTGGTTACTCATTGTGAATTGGATTCCTTCAGGGAGTCACAGGATGCTTGGGTGTGAATACACATACTTTTCTAAATGGGATAAAGTGGGGGCCAAAGGAGAGGGAGAGAGAGGTTGGAGAAACAGAGACAGAGAGAGACAAAGAGCACACACATACTCACACACACACACACACACACACAGTTGCACCAATTAATTGTATCTAGTGACAAGTCACCAGGAGTCGGCTCAATACCTTTTTACCTGTCTGATGGCCTAATCAAAGTCTGCCTTCCTTAATCCTTCTCACCATCCCTCACATTGATCCCGCACCAGAGAAGAGAGAGGAGCACACGCCCAGGGGCAAAGAGAATGCAATTAACAACCCCGTGGGTTCATTTCAAAGCTGTCACCCAGCAGTTTGCCCTAACTCTGCAGATTTTTTTTTTTTTTTTTTTGGTCCTCTGGGCTATTTCTCTTCTCACCTTTCCTTTCTGCAATTCATGTTTTGAACAGTAAGCAGGCCAAGAATTTATAAAAAGAAACTACGGGATTACACCAGGGATTCCCAAACTTTTAGAAGTCAAGGAAACTTGATATTAAAAAAAAAAATTGTGACAAATGGAAACTTTACAGTTATATTCAGAGGTAGGAATTATTCAAAACAGTCCTATCAGGTTCAGAGAGGTAAAGATAGCTGCTAAAGGTCACCCAGCTAAACAGTAGAACTGGGATTTGAACCTAAGCTCTGGCTCTAGGCACAGGGCTCAGGCTTTCCATGCCCGTTTCTTCAATTTCAATAGCGCATGATACCATCAAACCAATTTTTGCCAGTTACGGGGGTGAAAACGATGCTATCTCGTGGGTGATTTGATTTGCCAAAGGGAACATCTTGCGAGGCCACAGTGTTCTCACCTGTGAGCATCAGACCAGGACTTCCAGAGGATGGGTGGCAGAGACGGAGCAGGAGGGCTTCCAGACCCGGGCATCCTTCCTGGCTAGTCCAGAGGGACCCTGGAGGTTCCTCTCAGATCTGACTTCCAGGGTCAGGCCTTCCCCACGCAGTAGTTGTTGGGGCTCGTTCTCAGAAAGGCTGATGTAGCCCTTGATGTTCTCTTACTGGTCTGGACTCAAATTCTTGTTCAAATTCCGTGGCTGATCTAGGTGGGGCAAAGGGTTAAGGATAGGTCTGTGGATGGTGGGAAATGAAGACACTTTAGTAAGCAGGATAAAGTTGTACGGGAGGGCAAAGGAAGAGAGAGGGTTGAACTGGAGCTCAGCCCGCAGGTTGTCCAGCTGAAGTGGATGGCAGCGGAAGGGGTTGGGGAAACCCAGGCGAGGAAAACCGGAGCCTAGTATGGACTCTTCAGAGAAGCTGGTGGTGTGGCCGCCCCTCTCCCCCGCTTGGAGCTACAGCTCGGACTTCCCTAGTAGCTGTCCCCAGCTGTCCAGGATGAACTTCAGGGCCGGTTGGGGCTTCCCACAGCTGCAGTTCAGCTCAGGTCCTTCTGGAGCAGCAGCTGGCCAAGGCAACACTGCAGGCCAGCCTTTCCGTACCATCTCTCCAATTCCCCAACCTCCCCAGATGGAGGACTGGGGTTTAGCCTGTTCACTGGGCACAGTAGGAGTGGGAGACGAGGAGCAACAAATATGCAGAGGGGCGCTGGGGCCACCTGACATGACATCAAGGCCTCCATCCCCAGAATCCCCCTCATTGGTCTGGAGCACCCCCCACCCCCACCACCGACATTGCTCTGGAGAAGCCTCTGGTCTTTGGCCTGGGAGGGTTGGTCCGGGGACAGCAAGTAAATATCTGCTGGAAGGTCTCTCTCCCGGAGGTCTGCATGGTTCCGTAATTTTCTGCCTCTCCCACTGAGGGTGTTCGGCTGTGTCCTTCTCAGTGTCATGCAGCCCCTGTGGGTCCTGCATGCCCATCAGGATGTCGGCAGCACTGGGGGCAGGAGGAGTGAAAGGAGATTACAGAGGTGGGAGCCAAAGGGGGGCCATTAGATGACATGTTCTAGATCCATGGGTGGGCCAAGTGTGTGGTCGCTGTGGGCGGCCAGCTTCATGGGCAGGGAGCCATCCTGCCGGGAGCCCTCCCTTCCATCTATGCCTTTGCAAGCCGGTCTGTGGGGTGGTTGAAGGGGAGGAAAATGATGTGGACTGAAGGCCCCTGGGGACCCTGTAACAGTGGGGGCTTACTGGGGTCCTGGGGAAGGCTGTCTGTCAGCCTGCAGTGGCCCTGAATTAGCTCACAGGTGCAGTGGTGGGAAAGAAAGGCCTCTCTCCCAAGACAGACTCCTGACATTGTTCTCTGGCGAAACAAGAAATACATCCATATGTCCTCCCCCCTTTTCTAAACAATAACAAGATTCCAGATAAACCCCAAGTCCCCTGTGACCAACTTTTACTGCCATGCACTCCCCAGATTACACCTATGAAGCTTATGGGTTTTCTTCCAGACTCTTAGAGACGTTCCTCCGTGTTGATCCTTGTAGATCTGGGTTCAGTGTCTGAATTGTTGAGCAAGATTCCATTGTGTGATTACGTAGCATCGAGACACTCTCCAGGTGATGGACACATGGTTGTTCCCAACATCCATGTGTAGCTTCCTGGAGATGCTCTTCCCATGCTCCTGGAGGGGGCTCTGGGGCCCAGAGCCAGCCCAGAAGTGGCACTGTTACTCCTGAGACCCACATGTTTTCATGGGGCCCGGGGTAACCCATTTCTTCAATTTCAATAGCGCATGATACCATCAAACCAATTTTTGCCAGTTACGGGGGTGAAAACGATGCTATCTCGTGGGTGATTTGATTTGCATTTCTCTGCTTACTGGTAAGGCTGAGCGTCTTTTCTTCTGTCAGTTGGCCTATCTGTTTCCTCTTCAGTGAATTCATATCCTTTGGCCATTTTCCTATTTGGTTGCTTATCTTTTCTTATTAACGTGATGTGTTGTTTATATATTCTAGACACTCCAGGAATAGATTTCTCTGTGGAGAGCAGCCTGTTGGAGGCCTGTGAGACCAGTGAAGAGGGCTGGCTGTGTGAGGCTGCTGGCTTGTCATTAACCAGAACCTCTCTGGTCTTCTCTCTCTCTCTCTTTTTCCCCCTTCCAGTTTTGAGATGTTATTGACATCCAGCACTAAGTATAAGGCATGCAGCGTAATGGTTTGGCTTACATAGATTATGCAATGATTTCCATAATAAGTTTAGTGAACACCCCGCAGCTCTTCTAGTTACAAAAGAAAGAAAAAAAATGTTTTGTTTTTTTTTTTCCTTGTGATGAGAACACTTGAGATCTATGGTCCTAACAGCTTTCAGATATATCCTACAGCAGCATTAGCAACAGTCACCGTGCTATACGTGATGTCATTCTGATGGACAGCTGCACCTTCTCTGCTGAGAACTGGGCATGGTGCAAGCCATGGTCATGGTGGAAGTGGGGGACATAGCAGGTCTTCACTGGAGGAAACAGTTCATTTCCTGTTTCAAGTCTCACCTACAGATGGATTGCCTATCAGAGAGAAATATCACTTCCGTGAGTTGGGACTCCAGCACCAACATTCAGAAACATGTAAGGTGGCGGACACAGTATCTCTCAGATACTCTCAGGCAGAGCGAGGCGAGGGGACACCACAGACCCTGTCAGGAGGCTCTGTAAGAGCATTGGAGTGCTGCCTCTCAGCAGGGAAGGGAGCACCTGCTCAGGCAGAGGACCCTCCCCGGATTCCACATCGGGAAGGCTGTGCAACCTCCCCAGGGGTAGACACACCTTATCGCTGTTCTCCCTCTCAGGAACCAGCCTTGGGGGAAATGAGTAGCAGGTGGGACTGGGAGGCTCCTCCGGGGGCAGTGCCTGGAGGGGGGCACTTGGGTAAGGGGAGCAGTTGGGCTGCAGGCAGTGCAGCCTTCCTGAACCCCCAGAGCTCTGTGGCTGGAACAGTCTTCAGCTTTGTTCCCGGCTGAGGCAAGAGTGCTCGGTCTTTTCACCCCTGCATTGCCCCAGGAAAGGTGCAGGCTTGGCAGAGGTGGCTCCTAGAGGTGGCTCAGCAGCCCATTCTCATGACAGCTGGGGACTGGGAGTCTCGGTCTGATGGGGACCTGCTCCAGCAAGTCTTATCTCACTCAGAGCACCTAGCCTTAGTAGCTTTCCAGCGACCAGCTTTTGCTGGGGCTGCGTCTCTGGCCTCTGCTCTTCCTGTTCACTGTTTCCTACTTCATTTAATTGAAACTCTCCCCACTGTCCTTCCGGGAAAGTGTCCAACACTTTCCTGCCTTGAGCTCTGGCTGGAGCATCCCATCACCCATTCCTTGCCTTCTTCCATCCCAAGGGCTGAAATGTCATCTTCTCAAGTAGACACATCCTGATCACCCTGTTGGGAATGGAAATTGTTCTCCCAAGTATCCCTGTCCTCCAAGCCCCACCTGGTGATTGTCCACAGTGACTAACACCACCAGACGTAGCTCACCATTTTTGGGATCCTCTCTCCCCAGGAGGTCAGAAGCTTGATGAGGGCAGGCATCTTTGTCTCCCATGTTCATCTCCAGGTCCCAGGTGTCTGGAAGCTTGGCTCAGGTCGCTGCAAGTTCTCCACAATGCTTACTGATGAATGAATGAATGAGCAAGCAGAGGATACAGCAGGCACTGAATAGACTCAAATTCTTCCTTGACCAGGAATTTGTTGCATCAAAAGCCCCCATACAAAGGGAGCCATGCCATGAAGGCAGGCTAGGCTCTTGGAGGGGGACTCATTAAGGACAAAGCCATGCTATACACATGGAAAGTCCAAACTAACAGACAATCAGACATACAGACCAGGGTATAGGCCAGGCAGCTACACTGAGCATATGAGAAACCATTCACATATAAAGCTGGGGAGATGGGGGTGACCACCCTCCCAGGTGCCTCCTTCATGCCACGGCTGACCACACCTGAGAAGAAGTTTCTTATCTCTTCCAGATGAGCAGGAAGGTCCAGGAAACCCACCTTCACTATTCAAAGGGAGATGCCCACAGTTGGCAGACCCTCTCTCATTAGTGCCCAACCATTCCCATGCTTATCCAGCTGTGCTGCAGAGGTATTTTGTAGGTGTAGGATGTAGGTTGCGTCTGTAATAGGTTGACTCTAATAGAGGAGATTATCCCGGATGACCTGAGTGGGCCTGATCTAATCAGTTGAAAGCTGTCACAATAGAATTGAGGTTTCCCTGAGGGATAAGAGAGTTTCCAGCCTGTGCTTGCCGTTGTTTTGTCCTATGGATCTTAGATATTCCTGGCCAGCTCCCACAACCATGAAAGTCAATACCTCACAGTAAATCTCTCTCTGTGTGTATATGTTACAGTAGGGTGGATGACCCCCATTCTCTAAAGAATTTTGGGGAGGGTCAGAGAGCCAGAGGGTCTGACTTGGAGAAGGTACTTCTCAGAAGGCAATGACTATTATGGGGGATCCAAGAAAACATAGCCAGGGATAACAGTGATTTGAGGAGGGAAGTCTGTGTCTGATATTCTGGCCAGCGCTATTCCTGATGGAATAGAAAAAGAAACCCACTTTCCTTTCTTTTACTTGGTGAACCTCTGTGTGTCCAGACTGCTGTCTGCTCTGTGTCATAGGGACTACTATTTGTTTATCTATCTCTATAAATCACTTCTATCTATGTATCTATGTATATCTATCTATCTCTCTATCATCTACCTATCTATGTATCTATCTCTATCTTCATCTCTCTGCCTAATCTCTCCTACTGGTTCTGTTTCTCTGGTAGGACTCTAACTGATGCAGATGAATAATAATAAAAAATAATAATAAGGGGCACTTGTGTGGCTCAGTTAGTTGAGCATCTGACTTTGGCTCAGGTCATGAGATTGAGCCCCGAGTCAGTCTCAACAGGGTGTCTTCTTATATCTCTCCCTCTGTCCCTCTCCCTCCTTGTGTGTGTGTGTCTCTCTCTCAAAGAAATAAATAAAATCTTTAAAAAAATCAACTTGGAGAGGGTGATGTGAATACATGTTACTACATTTGGTATCGATAATTTCCCAAGACATGTCTGGTCAGGACACAGTCACCAAGGCACTGATTGAGGTATAGCTGGATATCTAGGTATCTGTGGCTCGAGCAAAATGGCCAGGGTCATAGATCTAGATGGCACAATCAGTATAACAGTCATCTAGAACACAGTCGACCAGCACATAATGAGCAAATGCACAGAGTAGAAGATGGGATGTAAATGGACAAAACAAGGTAGTCACAGAGGAAGGAGTCAGTGTCTATAGTTTCCCAGGACCTGGGTGACTGGTCCATAGTCATGAAGACAAAGCCAGAGGAGACTTGCTGTGCAACATGTCATGGACAAGAACAAAGTCCTTGAGGCTAAAGCTAGCGAAGACAGTGTAGACAGGACATCACTGGCCAAGAACACGCGTTGGGAACACACAGCCAGTGCCAACAGTATAGACAGCTGCGGTGGATACTCATGGCTATTGTGTGCTTGGGAGACAATTGTCCTTGAGATAGGCACCATGTGTTCTTATGCTAGAGGTAGGCTGTGGTTTATTTTTCTTATTTATCCAAGAAGCTATTTTTGTTCATTAAAACCTAGTTACTTGCTGTATCTAGCCAGGATCCTGGAGTGCTCGCTTGGTTAATTTAAGCGAGCGGAGCTTTGACGAAGTAATTTTATTGTCCTCTGGGATTGGCCAGCTTATGCCAAGCCTCACTCTTTCCATTGAAATGGAGTTAATTTTCACTGAAATTGCTTCTGAGCAGACAAACACATTCCCCATCATTGAGGGCTTATGCTGCTGCAGCTCTATTATTCCTTAACTTATACACCCAGGCAGCACGAGAGCCATGCCCAAAACAGATAAAGTCTCCCTTTCCTGGGGTGGGAGGGGACACAATGGAGGGGACAGCAGCACCTACTCAAGACCACATACCTGGTTAGAGCTAGGCACTAGCTACTAGCCTTGAACCAGCCACTAGCCTGCACAACCAGAGCTCTCAAGTGCCCAGCTCTGTGCCTAGCCCAACTAGAGGATACAAGGGGTGGGGGGCTGGGGTCCCTACCTGCAAAAGAGCTCAGTTTATCTGTTGAGGTCAAATTTAGACACAAGACTCAGAAATGACATGGGACAAAATTAACCCAGGCTTTGGCTCTGGTCTAGGATATGGGAGAATGGACCCAGCTTCTGATGAGATGTGGTATGGGGCAGCCTTGAAAAAGGAAGGGAATGGCCCTTGGAGGAACCTCCCTTAACGGGGGAGCTCTGGAGTTTCTGGTGAACTTCAGGGAGGGGCTGTAAGAGTGGGCAGGAGTGGAATGGCCTGAGTGAGGGGACCAGTGGGACACAAAGACACTCAGTGTACTTGAGAGAGGTGGTCAAACCAAGGGCAAAGACCAGCACTGGGATCAAGGCCATGATGTCTCAGGCAGCATGTGAGTTACCAGCAGTGTAAAGGGGGTCAAAGGGAAGATCGATGCTAAAGGGAAGGTCAGCTGGGGCCCACAGGCGCGGGTGCAGGGAGCTCCCCCAGCCTGTGGGCAGAAATAGCCAGATCCCAGTTGTGCAAGCAGAAATGTGTTTGCTCATATTCTTTAGTTCAGTCTTGGCTGGAAAATGTAACTGAAGCAGAAGCTATGGGCTTTGCTTAGCAGTTAATGAAGAACCTTGAAAAAAATGGGAATCTGTTGACACAGATGCTCAGAGAAGACAAGCAATAAGCTAGCCATTACATCTTGTTAGATGGATTAGGACAACGCTGGGGAATATTTGCATACCAATTACCATAAAATTTAAGTTCAATCTATACTTATTTTATGTCTTGTCTTCAGAGTTTCTGTCTACATCTGTTTGCTAGGAAGATCCATTTTCCTGTAATATCGGAAATTTTGTCATAATAGTTTCAGAAAGTGTTGACTTGCAACATTGAGATTAAAAATGTTTATTAGGAAAAACACCACATTTGTTCAAATGTTTGTACAAGGAAAGCATTCATGCAAAGTTATGTATTTACCTTGATGGTAATTAACCCACTCTTTCTCTCACTAATCCAGCAAACTGTAGCCAACTCAAGATGTATCAGATAGTGCTGAGCTCCCTACGGTTGGGGACACAGGAAGATGCACATTTCCATGAAAACTGTATCTACAAGCACAACAGGATGACTGTGACACTAACTTGTAAACCGAAAGCATGATCTTCGTTCATGGAGGGGCTCAAGTGCCTGGCTCCAGGCTCAGGGATCACATTTGATCTGGCCCCAGAGAGAAGCTGCTCGCTGGCTCTCTCTCCCTCCCCCAACCCCATTCTTCTTTCTGTCTGACCTTGCTGGGCTATAAGCCCCCATCCCTAGAGCCCAGGTCCACCAGGTTTTAATTTTACCCACTTGCACAGAGTTGTGTCTGCATCTACCACCTGAAAGCTTCAGGTTTTGCATTGCAGCTAGGTTCTTAAAACTTAAGAAAGTATTTCACGACCTCCATACTTTTGGGAGGTATGCAGGGGAGGGGGTGAGTGTCCACCATCTGACAATGAGTCTCATTTTAACTCCTGGCTGGCTAACCACTTGGGCACTAGTCAAGACCATGAACCTTCAGGATGTCCAGCACAAAATAAAACTTACTCCCTGTTGGATGAATTGGTGAACAAATACATGAATGAACGAGTGGGAAACAAGACAGAAAGGAAGGAGTAAGCTCAGACTTCAAGCTTCCTTGGAGAACAAAATGTCTGAAATTCAGGAGATGAATCACTAGCATCGAGGGGCAGGAGGGAGGCAATGGGTCAGGAACTGATTTGTCCAGAATCTTGAACACACAGCCTTACCCTGCCCCAGAGCCTTCCTGACATACAGCTCCACCCAAACCTGGGTGATGTGATGGGGAAGTTTATGCAATTGATGCTGGATGTCTCTACTCGTCCTTGAGGGAAAAAGAGGCAGCCCGACCCTGTCTGGATTCTCTCCATTTGGGGATCTAAAATAAGACAAATTTGAGTTTGAGTCTCGGCCTTGCACTTATGAGTGGCGTGGTCTTGGGCAGGTTCCTTAACCCTGAGAAGCCTGTTTCCTCAACCGTGAAATAGGGATAAATGAGTGTAGCCACATCAGGGCACAAAAATGATTAGACATTTCACACTGCATTCGGTGAGAAGGTGCTAACATAGCCATTAGTATTGTTGAGCGAGTGACACCGGCTGCCTCCCAAGGAGCAGCAGTCCCGGGCTGTCAACCCACAGCATGGTTTGCAAGCGCCAGGGTCACCAATAAAGACATGGCTCATAGGGGCACTAGATGGAACAACCTTTTACCCATGAAGAGACAGGGCAAGATCAGCTCGGTAGTGGGCTTCCATCCATCACGGCCAACAGGTCTGGCCCTGCAGGTGACACAGGGCCATGGACCGCACGCACCCACCTTGTGCTGCAAGCCAGGGCCCCTGCTCCCTCCACATGGGGAACAGAGAGAGTGGTGAGGTTGACTGGGGGTCCTACGACATACACACTTAAGCAGAACAAAGAAGTACACAACAAGCCCAGAACAGAGGAAGAGACTCCCAGACCACGAATGTGCCCAGCTCAGCTACCTGATGCCACCGTACAGTGTTCAAGCAACCTGCGTACACAGCTACCTTTCCCAGCAAGGATCAATATCGTTATTGAGGTCACGGTGGTCATTTCTCCTCCACCCCTCCTTCTTCCAACCCGCTTCATTAGGAGAGTCTGTCTTCTGTGAAAACTGAGTCCCAGACCTCATCAGCCCCACAGGAAAGCCCCCAGCCACCCTGGTGCTTCCTTCATCTCTTTTGCTTGTTTTGTTTTCCAGTTGATATTATTTTCTGATTACAGACTAATATATGTTCATGGCAAAGAAAAAAAGAAAAAAAAATCCCCGAATGCAAAGAAAAGTGGAAAGAACAAAATTAAAATCATTCATAAGCCCATCACGGCTATTAATAACTTGGAGTATTTTCTTGCAGCCTTTCTTTCTAGAAATATGGGCACACATATCATAAACAAACTTGGAACTATGTTATTTATAAAGTTTTTAACATACACAGTTTTACTTAACGTTTTCCCCACACATTACCACATAGTCTTTGGACGCGCATTTTTAAAGCCTACCTGGAATTTTATACTCCGGGTATGACACGTCTATCACTTTGGTGACGTAATTCCAGAAGATGTGTTATTTTGAGGATTCAGGTAGACCAGCAGTTGTAGCGTTTTACATTTATACAAGTCTCTACTGAATTCTACATTAATTTTCTCCTTTTTGGGGTGACCGTCATTTTGATCTAGTCATGTAAAGGGAAAGTCGATCACTTGAGATTCTAAGTTTCTTTCTTTTCTTTTTCTCAAAAGCGAAACCCTAGAAGCCTCAGGACAGGAAGCCAATGCCGTGAACTGCAGACGGTTTTGGGACAGCTTGGGTAGGATGCGATTCTGTAAAGACTGGAAGAAGACTAGGTCCCATTCCCAACCCCAGAAACGTGTGCGTGCGTGCACCAGCTCCTGACTCTGGCTGCTGTAGCAGTCACCTGAGGATTGTCAAAATTCCTAAAGCCCCGCCGTGTCCTCAACAATGATGCCCAATGGCCAGGTTGGCTCTGGGCTCCAGTGCTGGTTGAATCTCCCCAGACAGCTTGAGAACCAGCCCCAGGACCCTTTGCTGTGCAGGTGTGGCCCAACGCAATAACTTTGACCAAGGAACTGCTAAAGCACAGAAGCTCAGAATCTGCACTCTGACAAGACCCCCAAGTCGTTCAAATACACACTGAAGTATGACCAGTTTGTAGTCAAAGTGTAAAACACATTTCTATGAGTCTTAACCCCATCTATAGTGATGCTACAAGAGGAGAATAATGGATAATAATTGGCTTTTGAAAAACACACTGAATGGGATTACTTTGGAGAGATCAGTGTTCCTGAGCCCCACCATGCTTGAAGGTTGATCTAAGAAAGGGACCAATGGCTTATTGGCCCCACAGCCAGGGTTCTGTGGCACTGAAAACTGAAAACAGACCTGGACTAAGCTGGACTAAGCTAAGGGCTCTAGTTTGTGAAGTCCTCCCCTTCCAGAACGGGTAGGGATAAAGGATGGAAATGGGTTATAAAAATGCATGCAGAATGACACTCTTACACAGCACATGGGCTAATGTAAAAAGGGATATAGAATAGAATAGCATATAAATATTCATATACTATATTCAGAAATATTTACATTAAAATGTTAATATTTGTTTCATGAAACTGTGGGTAATTTTTATTTTAATTATGCATATATTATAATTTTTACATAGAATATGTATTAATTTGATTAAAACAATAAAATTCCTTTTAGGAGTCCCTTTCCATACTGCTATAAGGTAAATTATAATTTTATTTCTTCTTTCAAAGGTTTGCCTAATTCATTGAAATCTTTAATCCATCTGTAATTTACTTTGGCCCAAGTTTATGTCCCAGTAGCATTTACTGAAAATCCAAACTTTTTCTCTGACATCTTAGTCTTTCTCTGAATTTTTGTTTGTTCCTCAATTCCATATCACCTGTATCACTTAAAAAATTATTATACCTGCAGGGGTCAGTTTCTGGGACAGTTGTCCTTTGCTGTTTATCTGCCCAGCTATGCTGGTGTCAGAAATCACCAATTAGATTATGACTTTCAATGCTTTTCTTTTATCTAGGTGCATAAACTTGCTATTATCATTCCTCTACATGTATTATTTCATGGAATACATGTTACATGTTAATTATTGCATGTAAGCTTGGGAGCTACTCTGTCACATTTGAATTAAATATTACAACAACTTAAGAAGAATTAGTATATACTTGAACTACTTGTGCTTTGTGTTCGGGACATGGGAGTTTCTTCACATGCTTACCTTTTTAAATGTCTATCAGTAACTTAAAATCTTTTTTCCTTTGACTAGTATCTGTAATCCTCTGGGGAAAAAAGTGTTTCTCCAAAGAAAAGTAAGACTTTAAAATTTGTTTCCAAAGTAACAATAATGAAAGCACAGCATATTTAAACAAATGGATACAACTAAAGCTATACTCAGAGGAATATTCAAGGTCTTAAATACTATCAAGAGTAAGGGGGGAAAAAAAACGACTTAAACTAAGCATTCGATTTCAAGTCTTTAAAAAAAAAAAATCTAGGGCGCCTGGGTGGCTCAGTGGGTTAAGCCGCTGCCTTCGGCTCAGGTCATGATCTCAGAGTCCTGGGATCGAGTCCCGCATCGGGCTCTCTGCTGAGCAGAGAGCCTGCTTCCCTCTCTCTCTCTCTCTGGCTGCCTCTCCGTCTACTTGTGATTTCTCTCTGTCAAATTAATAAATAAAATCTTTAAAAAAAAAAAAAAAAAAAAAAAAGAGTCTCTTTTAAAAAAAAAAAAAAAAAAATCTAAAGAAAGTAAAAAGAAAGAAATAATAGCACTGAAAGCATAATTTTAAAAAACCCAGAAATTTAAATTTAAATTCTCCCAGGATTTAAAAAAATAGAAGAATTGATGAACAAATCCAAGCAATAATAGCAGACTCATGTGTTTCCTCTTTCAGCCCAAGAACTTCGGCTCAGTGTATTTTAAAGCTCTGTTGTTAGGTGCATATGTGTTTAGGATTGTTAATGTCTTCTTGGAGAGTTGACACTTTTATCTTGCAGAATGTCCCTTTTTCTACTAATAATATTTATCTTTTGTTTCTTTTTGAAACCTACATAGTCTTATGTTAGTGTAGCCATGCCAGCTTTTGATTAATACTTTGCTTTCATGGTATATACCCTTTCTATCCTTTTGCTTTTATCCTCACTATGTCTTTATATTTAAGAATATAAAGAAGAAATGTAAATTTCTTAAATTTACATTTAAGAAATGTAAATTTCTTAGAGGCAGCATTTAGTTGGGCAAGACCTGGTTATTTATTTATTTATTTATTTATTTATTTTTTAATTTCCAGCATAACAGTATTCATTATTTTTGCACCACACCCTGTGCTCCATGCAATCCGTGCCCTCTATAATACCCACCACCTGGTACCCCAACCTCCCACCCCCCGTCCCTTCAAAACCCTCAGATTGTTTTTCAGAGTCCATAGTCTCTCATGGTTCATTTAAATATACCAGAAATATAATTCAAACCTCTGACCACACCAATCAAAGTGAAACAAAACAAAAAATTAAAAATAAATTAACATTAGAATGTCACTGTGCAATTTGAGAAAACTTGATTTTAGGAAGAGTTGCCCCCTCCCAGTAGGTGAAAAAGGGGGTGGAGCCTAGAGAATTGTAGATTCACAGTGACGAAATTATTTTTCTGACAAGAATTTTAATAATCAGGGTACTTTTAATAGGTGTGAATAGATAATTATAAATACCTACGTGTCAATGATAAAGTTATTTTTTACAATGGCTTTTGCTCAAAATTATACCATTCCTTTTGCCCTCACCCCCATCATAGAACATAATCTTTTATACATTGTTGTCCCATTTTGTCATTCATTTTTCTGGCTTTAAAAATCACAAAGGCATTTACACAAAGCAGTCATATTGCCTTGCACCTCCTCCATGTCATCATCTTAAGATTTTGTGGTCTTCCTAAAGCACACTTGTTAAAATGTTCAATAACTCCTGTGAAGATTTAGGTGCTTTACTTGTCTTTGTATTACTTAGCATACTCTATGTTTTTATTTGTATATCTCATTTGATCCCTGGCTCTGGCACATTAGAATATAAACTCCACAAAAGCAAGGATTCTTGTTGGTTTTGTCGCCTGGTATATTCTCAATGCCTAGAAAAATGCCTGGTATGCAGCAGATGCTCAATAAATACTTGTTAGTGATACATAAATGAGTTGCATAGGATGAGAAGTTAAGTTGTGACATAATAAACATACCTGGTCTTTATCCCCAGTTCCTGGCACAGTTTCAAAATCCCTTCCAGTTTCCTGAGTGATGAGGAATGTCTTTGTTATGCTAATGGGTGATTCCTGTCCAGGGACTTGATAGTTTCTGAATGGGGCCTGATCATCAGAAAGGCCAAGAACTCAATTAGAGGGTTGGACCTTCCCTGCCCAACCTCTGGGAAGGGAGAGGGATGGGAGAAGTAGTTCAATCGTGTGGCCAATGATTTAATCATTAATGCCTGCATAATGAAACCCTGATAAAAACTTTGTACTGTGGCTAGATGGGTCTTTCTGGTTGCTGAATGGAGGCACTGTGCTGGGAAGGGTTCCAAGAGGGGAGGATATAGAAGCTCTGTGTCCTTCATTCTCCCCTCTACCTTGACCTATGTATCTCTTCATTGGCTCCTCCTAATCTGTCCCCTTTTATAATGAAGCCATGACCCCAAGTAGAGCTTTTTCAATGAATTACTGAGTTGTCCTAACAAATTATTGAAACTGAGGGAACTGCTGAATTTGTAGATGATGGACCAGAAATACAGGTGACTTATGAAGTGGGTCAGTCTTGTTCAGGCCGTTGCCTTTACCCCATGAGTCCTGCTACTAACTCAGGGTAGTTAGTGTCAGGATCATATTGAGTATGCACACCCACTTGGGGCAGAAACAGAGCACTTGCTATTAAAAATAGCAAGTTTGTAAATAAAAATAGCAAGTTTGTAAAGTTTTAAAGAAAAGTAAGTGGATCTAAAAAAAAATATTGAATAGGCATGGCAGTGGAGTAAGGGGTTAAGGAAACACTAAGGTAGTGGCCTACAAGAAGCTCTGCTCGTGAAACCAGTGATCAATACAATAGAATCGGGGCCCCTAAATTATTGACCGTGGCCTGCTAACACTATAGATAATTAAGCCATGAAAGAGATAATTTTACATTGAAATGAGAGAGACATAATTTCAACCAACAGAGGCAAGCCATGTGTCATAAACGCACACCACATCAAACTCTAGGCTGATAGATTTGAAACCTTCAAAAACTGGAATATTGCATTAAAAAATTACAAATGATCAAAACTGAGCTGAGACAAGGCAGAAAGATGGAATAACGCAGTAACTGTGAACGAAGATGATAAATTCTGATAAAAGAAAAAAAAAATGACCTTCCATGACAGCTCTGAAGTTTGATACATGTGAATTTTTTTCCCCCAAACTTTGAGAGAATGGGTAAATTCTCAGCTGTATAAATGTCCAGTAAAATATCTCATTGAGTCTGGCAGCAAGAATTATTTCTTTCCCTGTTTAATCTGGATTTATCATCTTTTGTTGTCCAGACTCTATTGATTTCTCTTCTGTCCTGGACAGGCGTCTTGGACGGATGGGGTCTCCCTTGCAGAGCCATGCTCTTCACTGGAGACCAGACTTGCTTTGAGTGCGAACTTTTCAAAATGGAATCCTTATAAACCGGTTTCTTCTAAAAAATGTGTAAATACACATGGACGGCACTATCATGATGAGAAGAAGGCAGGAGCCTTGAAAGGCCTGGTTCCAGAGAGCTCTTCTATGAATGTCACATATGGTCAATAACCCTGTGAGCTTAAAAGTCCGTTAGGAGGGTAGACCTCACGTTAAATGTTCTTAACACAGTAATAATAATAATAATAATAATAATAATAAATAATATTAAAGTTCACAGGATACGAAAATTTTTTTTAAACTTTATTGAATTCATATACTCTAGGAAATAATTTTGAGAGAACATTTTTACTTCTATTTTTTTTAAGATTTTATTTATTTATTTGACAGAGAGACACAGCAAGAGAGGGAACACAAGCTCAGGGAGTGGGAGAGGGAGAAGCAGGCTTCCCACTGAGCAGGGAGCCTGATGCAGGGCTCCGTCCCAAGGCCCTGAGATCATGACCTGAGCTGAAAGCAGATGCTTAATGACTGAGCACCCAGGCACCCAACATTTTTACTTCTAGAAGATAAAAGACGTATGTCTAGAAATCAGAATAATCTTGATCTTAAAAAAAGAGGGGAAGGGAAGAGAGAGAAGGTGTCTGGAGACAAGTGTCTTCTTTCCAAGGAGCTGCCTTTTCCATGGGAGGAGGGTGCTATGGATAGGCAGGAACAGTGTTCTGTGGAGCACAGCCAGCCAGACCCACACAGCTTTCTGTGGAGAAGAAAGAAGGGTCTGCGGAGACTGAAGATCCTTCGTGCAAAGAGCTTATTTCTTTGTTTTATCATTGTGTGTGTATCATTTTATCTCAGTGGTGTTTTTTTCTAATTTTTCTTGCTTTTTTTTGTTTGATGTCCATTAAAGTTATGGGAAGTTTTGGTTATTGCAAGCCCAATAAGGGTATCAAAATATATTTTGATTGGATGTTGGCTTGGGTCCTTATTTTACATCTCAGAAGAAAACATAAAAAGGGATAGAACGTGGCAACACTGGCCACTCCTGTTGCCCCATAGATGTCCACCCTCAGCCTCTGGTAAAGCTTATGAAGTCTCAGCTCTGAGTCTCAAAAAGACATCGGCTGAGTCCCACCTTTCAGAGAGTGGCTGGGATTAGCACGGCAAGTATCAGGTTTGGTGTTAAAACAGGACATGAAGGCTGGCCTTCCCTGACATTGCAATCTTGGCTGAGGCCCAAGCCTGGGGCCATGGTTCTGGGGCCAGGCACTCGGTCGTCTGTGGCAGAGACACATGGTCCCTTCCAGATGATCCCTGTCCTCTCTCCCTCTTTGATCTGGAGCGCTGATGGAACCAGCTCAGAAAGTGCTTCCTGACATGCCACATGATCAACTCCAAAAGGAGGGTGGGGAGGCTGATCCCACTAGCCTGTCCATTTCCTCCCTTTCCTGCTGGAAAAAAAGGTATGAAAGCCAGGGTTCTGACCACTGTCCTGCAGATGTGGGAGCATGGGTCAAAGCTTGGGAGAGGCAGAGGGGGACCCCCATGGATACACCAGGCTGGCCCCAAATTCCTGTCCTCTGGCTTTTATTAGGTGAAAGCAAAATAACTTTGTAATGTATCCAGGGTAGAAACACAGATAAAGTACATTTCTTAAAAAATACAACTTCTGTGCTGGACTTTTAAAGGCTACAGCTGGGCAAGCTAGGAACGGTTCCTCAGATGTGACCCTGGAGGTTGGGGAGGCAGGGTAAGGGCGTGTGAGTGGGCACACGCTCCTTTCTCTCCCCCAGAAGCCATGCTCCACAGGGTTAATGGAGTGAAGACTCACAGGACATTTAAAGCTTGTTTTTCAGAGACCAGCTTCTCCTCAGTCAGCTCTTGCATCTTTTTGGAGCCCACCAGCAAACCCTCTAACCACCAGCCATCTCTTCGGAGACCATCTCTTCGGAGACCTGGGCTGATGGTCACTGGTGGGACTCCTGCCTGCAAATAAGCCAGGACCTGCAATTCTTCCCCAAGAGAACGAGCCCAAGACCCCATCCAGTTTTGAGCCATCTCCTTGTCCTACAGATGACCTCCTGGCATCAGGGGTTGAATACTGCCTCGCCTTAATGCTGTGTCCACCCCAAACTGAACACCCAACGTAGGTTACGTAGATGCTGGCTCAATGCTCATGCTCCATCCTTCCTCATGGATAGTCACATTTCCCCTCCTTTTTCATCAGTATGGATATAATCCCAACCCCTAGGATTGTAAAAACTTTTCTAATCTTCTCTGGGAGACAGACTGCAGCCAGATTCCCATCTCATTTGCCTGCCTTTCAAATAAGCCTCTCCTTGCTGCAGACTCCATGTCTCCACGATGAGCTTGGCTGTGCATTGGGTGGGTGAATCTGGGCTCTCTCCCCTGCTCACCCATTGAGGGGCTTCAAGGGAAACAACTCAGAGAGACTGGCGAGCCTCCCCTCCCCAAACCTGACATACCTGAGATGTCTCCAGGGGAAAGGCAGGATATGCTGGTGGCCCCAGAAGCAGAGTCAAGAGAACTGGCTCTCCAGCCACCTGGGACTGAGTATCCTCCACCTCGTCTCCCATCAAGACTGTGCATCCAGCAGGCCAGGAAAGGGCCTATAGGAAGAAGCCAGGCTGGGTTGCCTTCAGAAAGATTCTGTCCAGAGGGACCACCTGCAGAGGTGGGTGACCTGACAGGTTGAGTGAGGTGGGAGGTCAGGAGGGAGGAGATGCTGAGGTTGGAGAGACCCCTGCAGAAAAACTAGCTCGTTCAGGAAGTTGTGGATGGAGGCCTAGGGAAGGGAGGCACCCTCTGCCCCGCTGCCTTCCTCAACGGCAGGGACCTCTGGAGCCACAAGATCTAGCATGCAGAGAGGAGGAGAAAGAGTGAATCGCATAACCACCCTCCTTCCACCTCTGAAGGCCTGACCAAGATTAAAGCTGGAGGAGTACACATTTTGAATCAGATGAGAGCCTGGAGTTCTGGTATCACATGGGACCAGATCTTTTCTTCTTTGTTGGGGACAAAAAAGGCTGTGAAAGCCACCCGTGATTTCATGGAGGAGAGGATAAAGGTAGAGGTGGGAAAGGATGATCATGCTTTCTATCTGCTCCTTTCTGAGCCAAGCTTGCTCAGTGACATGATTCGGAATACCAAAGGCAGCAATGGGGAGTGCACTCCCATTCTGGCTGGTCTCTGCCTCTGTGATTTCTGTTTCACAGCAAAGGGAAGAATCAGAGCACTTTGCTGTCAGAGACGGAAGGCATTCCCAATTGTGGCAGACCACCAGATAAGGGATAGGCAAAAACAAATAAATAAATAAACTTCACCTGTATTCTGCTTCTTGGAGATAATCACTTTTGGATGTGGTCTTTGTGATCTGATCATAGATAGGATTGTGATGACACTTTCTGTTGTTTCGGAGAAGTGCTACCTTATTCGAAAGACTGAGGCAAGACCTGTCCATGCAGGATTTAATAATGGCCCAGCTGGATCCATCATGGTCATCCAGCAACTCCACTTGGATGAAGGCTCATGGTTCAGTAGAATAAACGGTGACTTTCAGGAAATGCTTAGGTGTAGAGGGAAAAGCATGATCTATCTATCCACTCTCCCTAGCCAAGGAGGCCAAGTATGAGGGGGCCCCAAGAGAGTCACTATATAAATGGAGGTGGTGTGCAATAGCGAGAGACTAGTGTTGTCCTTCATGGCTGTATGCTTGCCTGATCATGGAAGCTTGCAAGAGCTCTTGGATTAAAGCATCCAATGATTCTTGGGCATCTAGCTCACCAGGATGCTGACTGGCAATGATTGCAAAAGTGGGCAGGGGAAGAGAACCATGAAAGCAGACTTCAGGTGCTGCTTGTCAAGGCAAGGACATTTGATGCCTTCCAGGTCAATGGTCACTAGGGAGTAGATCTGGTCATGAGCCTCTGCAGAGACACCCTACCCTGAAAACTGCCTGCTAGGCAGAGGTGTCCCCTCTACCCCCAAGGAACTATGGCCTATCCCTGGAGGACAGGAGCTGAGAGCAGAGGTGAGGCAGGAGGGATTGCATTGCTCATGTCAGGAAAGGAAGAAATGGGAAGGTCCCTATAGGATATCTTGAAAGACCCCCACAAAGGAGTTACCTTCGACAGTCAAGAGAGAATCACAAGCAGCACCAGCAAATTACAAGGTCTTTTCCCCCTTTCCTCTCGTCCCTAGAGGATCCAGAGAAAAAGGAGGGGATAGTGGGGAGCAAAGTAAAGGCACAGACTATGCTTTCCTCTGCCTTTTCACAGGTCCTAGGCAGAGCATGATGTCCAGGGGGGTGGGAAAGGAAGGAGTTTTAAGTTGTATATGAGGTTAAAGTTTTGATTTAGATGGGCTGGGTTTTTCATATTTGAAGATGAGACTTCTCTCACTCCTGAAAGTTACCAGATGTGGCCAGGGGGGAGGGGGGAGACCAGAGGACCACCTGATGGGCAGTGATGGGTGAGTGATGGAGCCATCCCCTATGGTGGCTTGCGGAGTGCAGGTCCACAGTATACTGGACATGCATATCCTTCCTCCTCTCAGGATCAGACTGCACCTGGTTTTTGGATCTTGCATTTTTCCATAGAAATACTTCTGCAATTTCATTGTCAATGCCTGATTGAGTAATTTATTTAATTCCCTTGGAGAAACTGGTCTTTGGAAGGATTCTTTTTTTTTTAGAAACCCAATCTCAAACCAGCAGCTATCACACTAAAGTCTAATAGAAGTTAGGAATAAAATGTAGATACTAGCTTTCATCATTTTTATTTAACATTTTCCTGCAGTTTCTAGCTACTGCAATTACATATGAACCATAAATAAGAGGAGTGATTCTCATACATGAAGAAACCAGTTGGATAAGTGCCATCAAAGAGATCCCATTCACTATGGGGATAGTAAATACTAAAATGTTTGAGGATTTTAAAAAATGTTTGAAAATAATATTTACCAAGTAAATCAAAGAATGTTATAAATAAATTTACTATATCTTGCTGAAAAAAAATCAATGGAGAACTCTATTTCTAGATAAGAGCATCTAACATATTTTTTAAAATGTTGTGGCAAATAGGCATATAAAAAGATACTGAACATCCTATGTCATTAGGGAAATGCAAATTAAAACAAGATACCATTACAGACCCATCGGAATGGCTAAAATCTGAAGCATGACCTTAACCGGGTGATCAAGGTCAATATCACAAGTGATACATCACGTTGATTGCAGGCATCCTTGATAAGTTGTGATAAAAATGGCACTTTACCTCTTGGGTCATCCTCACAAAAACACATAATCCCAGTCTAATAATGAGAAAAACATCAGACAAATCTCAGTCAAGGGACATTCTATAAAATCACTAACCAGTGTTCCTCTGAACTGTCAAGGTCATAAAAATAAGGGAAATCGGAGAGAAAGTGACAACTAAGAGGAGCCTGAGGAAACATGACAACTAACTGTTAACGTGGGATCCCAGGACAGGAAAACCTCACTACATAAAAATAAGGAAATTCCAATCAAATACAGACTTTAGTTGATAATAATGTATCGATCTAATTTCATCCTTTGTAACAAATGTATATTAATTATAACTAAGGTAGGAGGTTAGTAATGGGGAACCCGGTATGGGGCATAGGAGAACTCTCTGTACTATCTTTGCAATTTTTCTGTAAATCTAAAGCTGCTTTAAAGTAAAAAGTTTATTTAAAGATATAGGTCAAGTCTTCCTTAGCCAATTTACTAATTTTAACGTAATTCTAAAACCCCCAAGGATTTTTTTCCAAAATGAAAAATTGATCACGAAGCAATGTGGATGAAAGAGGGGCACTAACTAAGTAAGCCTGGGAAAGGACAATCAAGGGGCGAACTTTTAAAACTTCTATTAAAACATATAGAGCCACAACCTAAACAAACAAACAAACACACACCCCAATGATGTGGTGGTTCTATTGCAAAAATAAACTGATGGATGGAATGAATGCTTGGCCCAGAAAGAAACCTGCGAAGATCTAACCTCTATAAAAGTGGCCATTCTGATGGGCTGATAAAGGAAAGGATTACCATACTTGTAGACGTACCAGACACACGATTGTACAAAACTTATCCTGTTTTATTTAATTTAAAAAACTTGACCTCAGGAACAGAGGTTAAGGCAGTCACATTCCTCAGACCGCGGCTTGCTCTGGTCATCATTCCCTTCAAGGCTCTGTCTGACATAGTTTTGCTTTCCCTTCATCCTTGAGTACCTTTCCCTTCCTTGCCTCCCCCAAAGGCCCCCAGTGCAATGTTTCTGGCTTAAGTGTTGAGAAATGCAAGTATTTTTGAAAAACAGGTAATATTGCTTTAAGTATGTATTTTTTTTTTTATCAACTGTATAGGATTTATTCTAAGATTTAAAATGGAAGAAAACAGCATTTAAACATGTGAAAGAACATCATCTTTATCCCAACTCTATTCACCCAAAAGCATTTATGGAAAATATAAAAGTATCATATTATTATTATTATTTGCCTTTGTATTCAATGTGAAATTTAATCAATATATACACCACAAGGTCTTGATATCAAGCCCAATGTCAGAGCTCAGTGGGGAGTCTGCTGGAGATTTTCTCTCTCTCTCTCTCTCCCTCTCCTTCAGCTCCTCCCCCCCTGCTTGTGCATGGATGTGTGTGCACACGCATTTTCCCCTCTTGCTCAAGTAAATAAATAAATGTTTTTAAAAATACAAAAAATAAAGATCGGTTTAATATTAAGTGACATGAATTCCTCTAAATAGAAATATTGATGTCTCATCCGGATTATTGATAGCATACATAAAGTTTATAGTAGAACATAAGAGGTTCATAGGTAGGTGAAATGTTAGAAATGATGTTTTCCTTCTGCCAGAGATAGAGAAAGCAGTCTTCTCTCAAATACACCAAACTGTCAGTGACATTGCAGTGAAAGCAATGAGCTCTTGGTGGAGGGTCAGGTGTAGGACTCCAAGCACAGGTGAGAACTCCCCTACACGGTTATGATGAATGAGAAGGCGAACTGTCCAAAGAGCAAAAGGAAAGAAAGACTCTGATTGTTCCAAGTGCAAAAGGTCAAATAAACAAGAAGTGGACTTTTGACAAAGTGAGGGATGAATAGGGCAGCCGGGACTTACATAAGTGGTAATGTTCAACAGGTCCAATTGTATTCCTCCTCTTTTGTAATTCAACAGGATGTGTTTTAAGATCTGTCCGTATCGCTCTCCACACTTGTAGTCTAATGTGTTGGACTGCTCTGTAGTGTTCCATAGTACAGGGCGCTATGTTTATCCACTTCCCTCGCCCTATGAATAATACTGCGGTGGAAGAACCTTCTCCTTCCTGTTTCTCGTACATGCATGATTTTCACCAGGATTAATACGCTGGAGGGTGGGTTGCGGTGTCACAAAGCTACTCATACCTTATTTTACTAAATTCTTCCAGCTTGTTCTTCTCTCCAGCATTTATATTATTCAATTTTCTCTGATTTGCAATCTGATGGGTATAGAGTTGCATCACATTAATGGGATGTTTTAATTTAAGATCTGTAAGCACTGAGCACCACTCCCTCTTGTTCTCTGTTCTCCTTCAATGACTAGTTCTTCATGTTTTTGGCTCATCGTTCTCTTGGATTTCCTGTCTTTTTCTCTCTGATTTGCGAGAGTCTCATGTATATTCCAGATTAGTCCATTTGGCTGAATCCTGTCTTTCCGCCTTTCTGTGGGGATTGGCAGGCTATGGTTTACTCAAGACAATGTGGCAGGACTAGGGTTAGCCACTAGTACCCCTCCCCACCTTTCTCCATGCAAGGAGGGCAGTCCTCTTCTCCTCCCAGTGCCCAATCTCTCCCATCCATTCCCTATGATGAGCCACAGCTAGTTGCTGTGGAGTGCGGACTGGGGTGGGGGTGGGGGTTCCTCACTGTTTTAGCTTCAGCTTGACCAATCCATTGACCTCCCATCTGCCTTTGGTGGCATCTCCAAGGCTATTTTGGGGAGCAGTGGCCCCATGTTAATCTGACGTCTTCTCTAGAGCCAGAAGACAGTGTGCCACATGCCAATTTGACAGAGAAAAAAAATTGGGAGAAAAACATTTAAGTACTTTTTATATATGTGTATTGAAAGTATATTAAAGTGTGTTTTTTTTAGGGAAAACATATAATTATTGTGTTTGCCACATCTAGCAGCTGAAAGCTGCTCTTCTTGTTTTCTCCAAGTCCTTATCATTTTCTTGGTTGGTGGCAGACCAAATTACTACTCAGCAGCCCTTGCATGGTGCCTGTAACATTAAACAGAAGCCGGTGGCACAGCAACAGCTTCATTGCGTTTGCACCATGGGCTGCGGAATTGAGAGATTTAAATCTGAATTGTTAAGAAATAACCCAAACTCCATCTCCCATATCTTGGGTGCTCCCGTGGCTCATTATTTTTGTGAAAAAGACCCCTCTGCTAGGAAGTGAAGCTGATGTCTTCCTTGTGAGGGTTTCCCATGGCCATGTTCCATCCGGATCTTTGGGGGTGGGACCCCAGGCATCAGTGGTTTGCAACTCTTCAGGTGATTTCCAGGACAGCCAAGGTTGGCAAGCCGTACCAACTCAGGCAAGTTGCACATTGCATCACCCAGAAGATTATAAAAGATTGTGTGTCCTGGCTTCCACTTCCAGAATTTTCTAGTTGGTATGGAACGCAGTCTGGGCACCAGGCATTTAAAATATTTCTCAAGTGATTTGAATGTGTAGCAACATATAAAAAAAACAGCCTTCCAGTGCTTTAGCTCTTTCCACCATCACATCTGTCATGTCACTGTCTTCATGAGTTTAACTCTGATTTATAAGTGCCCCTCCCTAATATCATTATTATTTCCTTTTTTATACTGAAGACTTATAGGAGTTTTTTCATTTACTCATCAATTACTTATTCATCATTGCTTCTTGAGTCTTGTGCCTTCCTTTGGAGGATTGTGGTTCTTTTTTTTTTTTTTTTTTCTTCCATGACAGCATCCTTTAGAACTTTTTTAGCAAGAGTCTGCATGTAGCTATAAATTTTCTGCATATTTTTTCTTTAAAATTCTTTATTTTAGCTTCTTAACGGATGGTTTGGCTGGGTAGGGGTGCCTGAGTTGACAGTTATCTTCTCTTAGTGCTCTGAAGGTATTATTACATTGCCTTCCTTTCTCTCCGGCTGCCAATAAGAAATCTTTGTCAGCTGATTAGTTGTTTTTAGATAATATGTTTCCTTTTTCTTGGTCTGGTTACTTTCCTGCTTTTTCTCTTTGCCTTTTGTTTTTGGCAGTTTGGTTCCAGTAATGTTTGGGTGTATATTTCTTACTTTTCTATGCTACTTGCAATTTCTGATTCTTCACTCTGGGGATTCCAGTATTACTCCATTCCAGAGAATCTTTGGCTCTGTTCTCTCTGTATATTGCCTGGTCTCCCTCCTCTCAGGTGTATGTTGGATGCTTTCCATTCCTCCTTCACATCTCTTAACCTCTTTCATTTTTCCCACTTCTCTACCTCTCCATCTGGAGTGTGCTTGAATTCTGTACCTTTAAACTCTTTAAACTCATATTCACCTAATTTTAAATTTCAATGACTATATTTATTTCTTGAAGTTGCATTTGCTTCATTTTTAAAACTCCATGTTTTTGTTTCATATTTCCCTGTTTTTGTTCAAGTGTTCTACTTCTTATTTTATCTCATTAATAATTTTAAGCATATTACTTAATACTTCTGACAAATTTGTTATTTCAATTTCTTAGAATGCTAGTCCTTCCCATTTTTCTTCAGCTGAATCTCCCACTCAGAGTCTCACTTCATTGTCTTTTAGATAGAGTTCTTATCTTTTAGAGTTATTTATTGGAATATTTATGATTGCAATGGTTTGATGCCTAGGGATTGCTTCCTGGAAGTCCAGTATTGAGGAAGTGACCACAGATATAGAACTAAGATTGGCTTTGTGATTTGTAGTTTTCACTTATGAGCTCATCTTGACCAAGAATTATTACTATTTCCTTTTGGGAATTCTCCTGTTCTGTGTTGTGGAAGTATTATCATAAAGCAAAGGTTTGTTTTCTTCAGCTAGTTAGCCTCATTAATTTCATGGTAATTGGATAAGAGTTTTTAATTGATATCTTATCTTTGGGATTTCTGTAACATTTGTTTAGTATAAACTGAGACCTTGCACTGTGATTAGGACCCTAGATTTATCTAAAACCTGAGTAGACCTAAGCTTCTTTGTTGTATCTGTGGGCTGCTGGGAAGATTTATTTTAGTTTGCCATCACCAAAAGACAGGTTTGCCAGGATCCCAGGTCTCAACTGAAGTCTCTTCTCTGGCTCTCAAGCATGAGGTACAAGGGCAAATCTCATTCTGGAGATAGCATTAAAATCTTCTACCTCTGTCTCTGAAGATTTATTTCTGAATCAATAATCTTGACGGCCACCATTACATTGTCTATTTTATTAATGACACATGGGGATTCCCTGTTTCGTCTTTCAATGCCAGCTCTATATTTATACATTTTCTAACATTTGTACTCTGTGTGTATGTTTATGAAGGGCAGTGTCCACATTGGCTCATTCTGCCATGTTCTTGGTTATTAACGGTGTACAGAAAATAATTGAGCTTCTTACATTTAAATTTGCAACTAAGAACTGTTTTTAATTTTCTTATTCTTGGGTTTCTTAGACAATATCACTTGAACATGCTAATGAAAATAATTAATATTTGTTTGCCTACAAACAATATTACCCATTATTGTTTCATTATTTCATCCATTATTTCAAATAATCCTCAGAAAGATCTCTGTAACATGGATATCATTATTAATGTCTACTGTGCAAATGGATACATTAAGGCTAAGAGAAGTTAGACAGTTCACCCAGGATAATATATAGTAGAGCTGGAACTGCAGCCCAGGTATAACCACTCCAGTTAGCCCCTTACCCTATAGCACCTCTCTAAAGGATACATTTTTAAAAAGTGTGTGTGTGTGTGTATGTGTGTGTGTGTGTGTGTTATTGAAGTGACTAGAAGTTCCAAAATGATCTTTCACTACAAATCTCCTGTGGGATAACAAGTTGGTTCACACCTAATATCCAGGTCCTCCTCCCTATCATGGGCACTTAGCTTAGCCATGTGACTGGAGGTGGTCAGTGATGTGGGAGTGGAAGTTAAAAGGAGGCTATGTGTTTCAGGTGGGAAGGCTACCCAACTCACATTGACCTTCACATGAAAAATAAATCTTGACTGAATAAAACAACTGGGATTGGGGGAGGGGGATTTCTGTTGTGACAGCTCATGCTAATTACCCTAATATATTTCTTTCCTGCATTCCTCTCCTACCTGCACAGAGAAAATAGAAACCACAAGGTGACAATTCAAGTGACAAATACACTCACCTCAATCTCAGATTCTGATTATTTCATCCTTCTCTTGTATCTTCTATCTTCTTCTCTTAACTGGATCCTCCTTGTTTCTTTTATTTATTGAAACATCCTCACCAGGGCTATGCTTTATGGAAAGAGCTCTTACCTTTTAGAGATACATAATGAAATACTTATGGTTTAAATGGCATGGTGCCTGGGAGTTGCTTCAAAATAACCTAGCGTTGAAGGAGTATCAGGGTAGAGATGAAGTGGGGTGCACCATGAGTTAGTAACTATTGATGTTGGATGATGGGCACCTAAGGGAGTCATCATATTCTCCTGTTTTTCTGTAGACATATTTGGAAATTTTTATTATACATAATTTTCCTTAAAATGGTACACAAAAATTCATAAAAGAAGAAAAAACTTTTAGGGGGACCTAGGTGACTCAGTTATTAAGCACCAGTCTTTGGCTTGGGTCAAGATTCCAGAATCCTGGGATCAAGCCCAGTGTCAGGCTCCCTCCCAGAAGCCCACAGATACTCTCCTCAGCGGGGAGCCTGCTTCTCCCTCTCCCATTCTTTCTGCTTGGGTTCCCTCTCTCACTGTCTCTCTCTCCTCTCTCTGTCAAATAAATAAATAAATAAATAAATAAATAAATAAATAAAACCTTTAAAAAAAGAAGAAAAAAGCTTATGAAATTATTTTTCAAAAATGGGAGAAGAAAATGTGTTTTTTGCAACTGGTGAGAGACATATCCTCCAATTCCTCTTCATTTCACCTGCTTCCCAGTTAATCAGCATAGGGGACCCCTAGAATGTTTTTTGTTATACTTCTGACTTTTAAGAAGGAGGGCATGGCCACGAGACAAGGAATGTAAACAGCTTCTAGAAGCTGGAAAAGGCAAGGAGACAGATTCTCCCCTAGAGCCTCCAGAAGGAATGAAGCCCCATTGACACCTTGATTTTAGCTTAAGGAGACCTGTTGTGGAATTCTGGTCCCTAGACCTTTTTTTTTGTTTTTTTCAAAGATTTTATTTATTTATTTGACAGACAGAGATCACAAGTAGGTAGAGAGGCAGGCAGAGAGAGAGAGAAAGAGGAGGAAGCAGGCTCCCTGCTGAGCAGAGAGCCTGATGCGGGATTCGATCCGAGGACCCTGAGATCATGACCTGAGCCGAAGGCAGAGGCTTAACCCACTGAGCCACCCAGGCGCCCCTTCCTAGACCTTTTTTGCCTCTAAATCATCATTTGTTGATGTATAGCACACCCATCACATGACCTAGGGGCTTCATAATGCAATAAGCATCACAACAGAACTCTTTAGTTAAATACAGTCAACAACTTATAGACCTACAACAAAAACTAGAATGAAGCCACATTAAGCAAAGTTCTGGTAATTGCTCAGAATTAGCAATATACAGAAGGTAATCCCACCAGCTGGAGACCAGACAGGCAGATATGCTGACACCACAACCCAAAGTGGGCAGAATTATAGAGGGTGCGTGGGCATATAAAATAAAATTTCACAACAGCTGAAAGACAACACATTTGTGTTACTTTAAGTCACTATGTTTATAGTAGTTTGTTACAGCAGCAATTGGGAACCAATACATATTCCAATCCAATCAAAATATGACCTTGGCTTGATACTAATTTCCCTTACAGATATCAACCATATAATGAAGAGATTAAGACTTTGGGCCCTTGAACAAGAGAGTCAGGTTCAAATCCTGATCTGTCCACACTAGACAAGCTATTTAATTATCCTGTGCCTTAGTTTCTTCACTGTAAGACGAGAATAATGGTAGCACCTACAGGGGCGCCTGGGTGGCTCAGTTGATTAAGCGTCTGATCCTTGATTTCAGCTCAGGTCATGATCTCAGGGCTGAGGTATAGAGCTCCACAATAGGCTCTGTGCTCAGCCGGGAATCTGCTTGGGATTCTCTCCATTGCCCCCCTCCCACCCCCATTCTCTTTCTCTCTAAAAATAAATAAATCAATCTTTTAAAAAAACCCAGTAATACCTACATGCTAAAACTTTTGGGAGGGCTGAATGTTTGAATATATGAGAGGTGCTGTAACAATGCCTGGCATGTGACAAGCACTCAATAAATGTTAGTTGCCTTTGTTAGTTGTTACAGAATTCTGATCTATTCCATCCATTCATTTGCCTGATCATACCACACTATTAGGATAGTTGGGAAAGGTTTTTATCATAATTGTTCATGGCTTTTTTCCCCTGAACTTAATTCTCCATATAAAATTTAAAACTATTTTATCCAGTTTCATGAAAAAGAAAAAAAAATCCAGCATTAATTTTAACAGTGGTGTTGGAACAAACTGGATAATCATATGTAATTGTGCAAACTTAACCTTTACCTCATGCCCTGAACAAAATTGAGGACAAATGGGTCGCTGACCTAAAGGCAAAAGCTAAAACCACAAAACTTCTAGAAGAAAATATAGGAAAAACTCTTCATGACCTTGGAGTGCACAGAGATCTCCTAGATGGGACACTGAAAAACCATGAATTCTATAAGAAAATATTGATACATTTTATGCGGTGGGCATTATGATTTGCTGCCCAGACACTTCCTCAGAAATAGAGGATTATGAGCCCAGCTGGTAGAATTGCACTGGGCAGCTGGCTCTCAGCTCCCACAGACAGCTGCGGGCTCCTACGGGTCAGGGGAAGCATAATGTTGAGACTGCCTGGTCCAGCTTCCTTCCCTACCACACCCCTAAAAGCACCCCTCATCAACCTCCTGAGCTCTAATTTCCATTTCAGATTTGGCTCCCTGGAAATCTCAACCTGAGACATTGGGCTTCATTAAAATTAAAATATTCTGTTCTTTGGTAGACACTGTTAACACAGTGAAAAGGCAAGCAGCAGACTGGGAGAATATTCTTACAATATATATATCCACCAGAGGACTTGTATCCATATCACATAGAGAATTCTTACAACTCAATAATAGAAAGTCAACTCAAAAATAAAATGGTAAAATTTTTGAATAGGTACTTCACAAAAGGATGAAAAGGTAGGTATGAAAATCCAATAAAGATGGGAAACATATAAGACGGGTGTGGAACATCTTGTGGTGCAAAAAAAGGAAGAAGGCATTCAAAACCAAAATGAAACAAAATGAAACAAAAGCCACAATGATAAGGGCATGTCCAAAGGACACAGGTGCCAACTGAAAGAGCTCCCAATGGCCAAAGCTGAAACCTCAGGGTAACAAAATAATTGCAGTAATATTGCATTAGAACTCAAAGTAGAAAATAAACTCCCATAAGTTCATATCAATATAAATAAATGACTGAATAATTAGATAAGAACAGATAAATCTCCCATATAGAAGTTCAAATCATTTATGTAGATACTCCCTTGCCCCTACAAACTGAAGCATAACTCATCTCTCCTTAAGTATGGGTTGTACACAGTGACTTCCTTCCAAAGAGGATAGTGTGGAAGGGAAGAAAAGAGGAACTTCATAGTGGAGAGACCTGACTAACATGACCTCAGCCAGAGTCAAAGTCAACACCAGCAATGGCAAACTTGTTGATAGGGCGTACCCTCCATATGATGTTATGAGAATGATACTTTACCTCTCTGGTCTTCCTCCCAAAAGTATGTAATATCAGTGTAATCGTGAGAAAAACTAGACAAATTCCAATAGAGAACACCTGTCAATATACTTGACTACTACTCTTCAAAACTGTCAAAATCGGGGACACCTGGGTGGCTCAGTTGGTTGTGTCTGCCTTTGGCCCAAGTCATGACCCCAGGTCCTGCGATCGAGTCCCATATCAGGCTCCTTGCTCAGCAGGTACCCTTCTTCTCCCTCTCCCTCTGCCTGCCACTCCCCCTGCTTGTGCACATGCTCTCTCTTTCTCTCTCTCTCTCTGAAAAATAAATAAAACAAAATCCTTAAAAAGTATATAAACATCTATCAAAATTGTTGAAGTCAGCAAGAACAGAGGAAGTATGAGAAACCATCACAGCCAAGTGGAGTCATGGTTAATGGCCAAAGTATCCTGGATGAGTAGAAAAAGTAAAAAAAAAAAAAAAAAGTATCCTGGATAAGTAGAAAAAGTAAAAAAAAGTATCCCGGATGAATAGAAAAAGAAAAGCATCCTTTTTGGATAGAAAAAGTAGGTTGGGTAAAAATTAGGGAAAGTTGAATCAAATATAGGCTTTAGTTAATAATAATGTATCAATATCGGTCCATTAATTGTGATAAATATAATACAATATAAAATGTTAGTAAAAGGGGAAACAACATGGGGTATATGGGAGCTCTGTACTATCTACACAATTTTTCTATAAGTTTAAACTAAATAAAATAAAATAAAAATATTTAATTTAAAAAATACATACATCCATAGTCAGCAAGGAAATGTAAATCAGATCTGTAAGATCTCACTCCAACAACAATAGACTGGCTAAAATGAACAAGATGGACAATAGCAAAGACTGCAAGGCTGTGGAACTAGACCCTTTACACACTTCTGGAGGGAATATAAGATGGTACAACCAGTTCAGAACAGTTTGATAGTTTTCGTAAGATTTTATAAGTTAAAGAAACACTTGATATTTGACCCAGAAGTCCCACTTCTAAATATTTAACCAAGTAGAATGAAAACATATATCCACCCAAAGATTTGCACATGAATCTTCACATCAGCTTTATTCATAATATCCCCAAATTGGAAACAACCCAAATGTCCATCAAACAGTGACTGGATAAACATACTGTGGTATATTCAAGCAGTGGGATACTATGTAGCAGTAGAGAGGAAAGGATACCCCATACATCCTACAACATAGAGGGAGCTCATCAACATTGTGCTAAGCAAAAGAAACCAGACATAAAAATACATATGTATGGGGCACCCGGGTGGCTCAGTGGGTTGAGTGTCCAACTCTTGATTTCAGCGGAGGTCATGATCTCAGGGTCTTAGAATGGAGCCCTGTGTCAGGCTCTGTGCTCAGCAGGAAGTCTGCTTGAGATATTCTCCCTTCCTTTTTATCTGCCCATTCCCTCAAAATAAATAAATAAAATCTTTAAAAAATATATATGTATGATTCCATTAATAAGAAATTCTAGAATAGGCAAAATTAATCTGCAGTGATAGAAAGCAGATCATTGGTTACCTGGGGTAAGGTCTGGGGTGGGGGGATTGACTACAAAAGAACCAAGGGAACTTTCTAAGGTGGTGGTTGCCCAAAGTGTATGCATTTATCAAAACTCATTGAGCTTTGTGCTTAAAAGGGGTGTGTTTTATTGTGTGTTTATTATACCTCAATTTTGATTTTTTAAAGAAGAAGAGGAAAAAATATCATTGGGAGTCTTAGTGGAATTACATTATTTATAGACTATTTTTAGAAGAATTTTTAAAACACTATGATTTCCATCCTGTGTCCTGGCATATCTCTCTTCCTAGACCATTGTGTTCATACCCATAGCCTTAAATGTTAATGACATTTGTCTCATGCACAGATCTCTAGCCCCAAATTCTTCTCTCACTCCAGACCCAGAAATTGTCACTTGACATTCTCACACTTGGTTGCCCCAAATCTCCTTCAACCCAGCATGTGCAAACAAAGTTCACAATCCTCCTGCTAGAGCAGGTTCCTGGCACATCTTCCATCTTAATAAACAACACTACCAACTTGGCAGTCTCCTTTCCTTCCAGGGTGTGTCCAGACCAACACAACTTTGGTCCTTGTCCTGTAAATTTCTCACTAACCATGGAACATCTCCCTTCTCTACTGCCCACAGTCCTAGTCTAATAAGACACTATCTCAACACAGAGGACTGCAGTGGCCTCCTTTCTCCTCCTGATTTAATCTGAGCACTCACAGTGAGCTCTCCACTTCACAGACCCCGATGATTTCTTATGAAATGTTAATCTCATCAAGGGCATCTCCCACTACCTAAAAGTCTCCAGTGGTTTTCTGTTGCCTTAGAACAAAAGCAACACCGGCATGGTTTTCCCACCTCATCTCCCATCACCCCCTCAGGTTCCTGGAATGGGCTGGGCTCCCTTCTCCTTCCCAGGTGCTCTTCTCCACCTGTCCTCCCCTCCCCTGTCCCACCCAACCTGGTTCATGTGTTACCAGTCTTTCCAATTTCAGCTCAAATATCCCTCTCCTTGACACGTAGCCCCATACCTAAACTAGTCCCATTAGTCACTGTCATGACATCACACCTCCCTTTTATTGGCGCTTAACACAAATGTGAATATGCCTTTTTTTCTGTGATGATTAGATCAACCAATCAGGCATGTATATCCCTGAATGATTTAATCATGGCAGGCCCATTTGGGGAATGGAAAACTCTAGTCCAATAAACTCCTCCCAAGTCAAGCCAGACCCACCCACCTTGGCTTTGCCCACCACCCACTTCTATCCAATCACATGCCAGGGTGACACCCACCATCTTGTATAAGGGGACTGGGATGAACAAACAACGGTGGGCTTCCTGGAGGCCTGTGGGAAGAACGTGTGAATGCTGAGGTCTGGGCTACATTTGTGACTTGTGACACTTCTGGTCCGTCAACCCCTTGGGTCTCTCTTCTTGAAAGGGGATCCCACTCTCCAGGCTTCCAGAGCTGATTGGGAAGAATTCAACAGCAGGGGGTCAGGTATGTGTCCTTTACTCCTGGGGGCTGCTGTAGATTTTGTATTGTCCAGGTGGGGGACAGACTCTCCAGTGCCCTAGAAAAGCCAGGGAAAACTTCCCAAATTGCCCCTACATTCCCCTCTTCTCTCCATCTTCCTTCTCTCTTCCCCCCAAGGGAGGGATAATTCTTCCACTTGGCTAAAGTTTTTCATTTCCTTGACCTTTACCTAGGGGATTTGGGATAAATTGGTAAGCACATCTCTGGGCCAATCCCTACTGGCTCTTCTTTGAAAGCCATATAAATACACTGAGTCTCCCCAGTCCCATCCCCCAAACTTCCTTCTCCACACTGTGTCCTCCTGACCTGCCAGGGTAGCATGCTCTGAAGGCAGGGTGGGTGCCAGGTCAGCAGTGCCCACCAGGACTGGTGCTTGGGAGACTGGATTGCTACTTGGTGCTTGGGAAATGTGGGTGCAGTTTGAGCCCTGACTCACCCCATTTTATCTCTTGGGCAGATTCATCATGGAGAAGCGAGGACTTCCTAAATGCCTTCCCTTGATGGCTCCTAATCAAGGTAGTCAAATGCCAGTCATTTTCTCGTTAATATTTTCCTGGTTTTTATTTTACTTTTGGTATTTATTTAGGTAATGTAGAAATCCCCATAAGACATACACTATGAAAGCAGCAGCCCCTGCTCCTTTTCAACTTCTCACATCTTAGAGACAAACATTTTCATCGGTTCAGTTTCTTCTAGCATTACTCTCTGTTCTCTAAATACCACACTTACATTACCACTAACTTATTTTTCCATTTTTGACTTCATTTATGGTCTTCTCTCTATGGGAGAGGATTAATTAGTTGTAGTTCCTGCATTCCTACCATCCTTGCTACTCACCACCCTCACCCCTGTCCACCCACACCAGACAGCACATACCTCCAGCCTCCCACCTCCCCGCAGAATTCACTGTTCAAAATGGGGCCATCAATCAGGATCATTTTCCCTCTTGTATAACTTTTTAATTTTCCAGGACTTACTACTTGGGCTATTATTTGCTTTTTGACTAATTCATTCTCAGACTGTTCCCCAGTAGTTTAAATGCAAACTCAATCAAGTATCCTATCAATTTCACCTTCTGGTGGCATTATTGCCACACCCTTCTAATCTGCTCCAATCTAGACTGGCTGCTCTCAGACAACTCTGAGCCTCTATCCTGGGATCTCCCTTCACCATCATCTGGGGAATTTCTTCCCCACTTTGGAATTTTATACCCTCTTAGTCTGGTTTATTTTTTCTTTTCTGGTTTAGTAACACCCCCAGGGAAACATGCATCCAAAAGAATGATTTGAGATCTTGCATATTCAAAAGTGTCTTTCTTCTACCCTTCCTGATTCGTGGAAGTTTGGTTGGGTACTGAATTTTAGGTGGGAAATTCTTTTCCCTCAGAATTTTGAAGACAATTCTTCCTCTCTCTCTCTCTGCTGTGTCCCTCTCTCTGGAAGTTTTTAGGATCTTTTTGTTTCCAGAACTCATTTTTTTTTTTTTTTAAATAATTGGCTTTGGTAATACTAAGCTTCTAATTTTCTCATATTTTATCCCTCTCATTTTAAATTTTTGTCCTCTTTTCTGGGAGATTTCCTCAACTTTATCTTTCAAAATATCCATGGAGATTTTAATGCGTGCTCTAGTCATTTTGATTTCAAAGGGCTCTTTTGTTTTCTTTTGTTTTCCTGAATGTTTCCTTAAAAAGTATCATGTGATTGTTCATGGGCATCATCTCTTTTAAAAGATTAGTGATATATTTTTGTGAAATTTTCTCCAATGACATGAACTGTTTCCTGCAAGTTGCTTTCTTTCTGTTTGGTTATCGGTTTCCTATCTCACGTTAGTCTCCCTCTACTGTTTGATGACCCCTGGCTGGCTTCCCATATTGAAAAGAGGACTCTGGGAAACTGAATGGCAGCTCTGAGCCAATAAATGGGTTCCACAGAATTTATATGGCTGGGCTGTCAAATTGGGGAACGCCCTGTGTCAGTTTCTTAGGACTTTTCTCTTGGGCTGCAAAAGTTTCCCAGGGAAGAATCTTCAGATTCCAGCACTGTCTTCAGCCAAATTTCCATAGATGTGTATTCAGTCTGGGCTGTCTATTCCCTTCCATTGTTCAGTCATTTATCTCTGTTTGACCACATTGTCTTCATTCCTGTAGCTGGTTGCTACTTCATGATCTATGATAAACCAGGTACCTCCGTCATGTTCTCTTTCTAGAGGGCATTAAAATTTTATAGCTATTGTGAAATTGTTCACTATAACGTTTCCCTTCGCACACTGAGTGCCCTAAATCTTTTCATGTTTGCCAGTCTGATAGATGCATTACAATGGCACACTATTTCCTTTAATTTGCATTGCTTCATTATAAGTGAGGTTCAGCCTACTATATGTATAGGGACCATTAGCTTTTCCCCTTTTATGGATTGCCTATGACCGCTTTTTGCTTTTCCTCTATTTGGTTGTTTATCTTATTAATTTTTAAGTGTTCTTTAATTTGGGGGATTTATCAATTCAGACTTTCTTTAGTCAATTAAGGATCTCTCACCTCAACCCCCTGCCCCCACTTCTACTGGAGTTAAATCTAGTTTAACAAAGGGAAACACAGTTTACACACTATCAAATGATTGGAAAGAGTGCTCTGGTCTTTGGTTCATACAACCACCCCTTGTTTCTCTTTCTACGGGCGCCTGCCCATCGGTCCATGCAGGTCACTCTGAGCCCTCTAGGTCCTATCTGCAAAGCCCCTGCCATCCACCAGCCCTCCCATAGCTCATCCAGGCCGTTCTTGGTTGCTTCTGGAGCCACACTGAGCTCTAAGCCTGAGTTTGGGAGAGCAGATATAAATAGCTCTGCAGGGCCCACATAAGTCATAAGAATGTTGAATAAAGCATAGACTTGATATGCCTGGATCTCCCAGGACTTTGATTTCTGATACTCAAAAACCCAAAACTCAAATGTTTTTAATTATTATATCTGTCCTTAGTTCCAAAACTCCCCCATAGTGTCCCTGTCTTTCTGTTTATGCTAACTCCTGGGTGCAGAGAAGATGGGGTCAAAGGAACCGGAAACAGGGCTCTGGCCATATCTCAGAGCATACACCTTCTTGCTCCCAGTGCTGCAGATTCTCTGACCATTCCGAGATTAGTTTAAGGTATTAACACGAGTTTGAGCTTTTCTAGCCAAGAACTAGAAAAAAATTCACCAGTGAGACGATCTAACCCTGGCTTTTTAAATTTTTGAATGATGGTTGTGGAGAAGAGGGCCTTTGTTGAAAGGCTCTCAATTTTTTCCATTGTAGTGGGTCTGTTGGCACTTTTTCTTTATTCCTGATGCTATTAATTCTTGGGTCCTTGTGTCCCAGTACTGCCTCCCAACAGTGACTCAACCACCCCTGGCAAAAGCCCCACCCCTGCTGTCCCCTGGTCACTCACATGCCATCTTCCTGAGTATACTTCCCTGGAAGCTGACCTCTCCGCCACCCCCCGACCCATGGTCCTGATGCTGTTCTCACCCATTCCAGGTGGCCAACAAGAATGGCCACATTGCAGGCCTGCTCTGTCCGATGTAGCCAACATTGTGGGAAGTTCACTGCTCCCTGATCTGTTCTCTCCACCTTGGATTTGGGTGTACACTTCCTGTTTCCCTCCGCATTAGTGGCCTTGAAAGATGCTTTTTCTCTATCTTTCCATTAGAGGTTAGCAGGGGACTTTAGGGTTCTATCAGAAGTGTTCTCTGCTCTTCCATTCTCTCATGCTGAACTTGTCAGCCCGCATGGTGGTGATGACCAGCGTGGTGTAGATGACTCAGATCCAGCTCCAGCAGAGCCCTCCACTGAGCCCCAGACTCGCATCTCCACTCGGAAAACACAAACACTTCATCATCCTAGGTCCAAGACTGAACACCTTTTTGTCATCAAAACCTGCATCTTGAACTCTACCCAATGACATTCCTTTTTTGTTTTGTTTTGTTCTATTGGTCTTTTCTATTGAAGCTTGGTGAGGGCAGGGACTGTCACTTTGATTCTGACTGAATCTAGTGAATTCAGATTGTGTCTAGAGTCAGTTTACTACCCATCAGTAAAATGGGGGTGGCAATTACCTCTCTGGACAGGCTGTGGGGAGGCCAAATGAAATGACCAGTGGGAAGTCTTTGGCAGAGAGGCTCTCCGCCTCATACCCGCCCCTCCCCTCCCCCCATCCGTTCTCCTGGCCCCAAAGCTTCCTGGAAAAGCTCTGATTTCTTCTTCCCATTTTTTCCCCTCTGTTTTGCCTCAAATGTGCATTCTCGGGAGCTAGACTGGTCTGGTATGGAAGGTGAAGGCACCGTGGAAGCAGATGGCCCCGTGAAGCCAGGCCATCCCTCAAAACCTTTTGCTTACGTGAAACCTATCAGATATGAGACCCCAGCATTCACAGCTCATCATGGAGAGAGAACCCAAGGCCACCGTGGGGGAAGAAGTCAAGAGAGAATAAGAACCCTCCTTAGGGCCACAGACCTTCGCAGAGACCATGGCCTCCAGGTGAGGCCAAGACGCATGCTGAGACCAGGTCGGCGTGTGGATCAGGACCATGGTGAAGAGCCAAGCCATCATGTGCAGCCAGAAGCCAGGCGGGCCCCATCCTTCCCTCTTTCTGAAGCAGCGACGTTGCACGGAGATGGGCTGCAAGGCCTTGGCCTTGGCACAATCCAGCCGGGGGCAAGACTGCAGGCACTGCCTGATGCCTCTGGTTATTGGGTTCTCACAAATTCTCCAACTTCATCCGTCTATCCCTGCTTAGGGTTCAGACCCTTGGAGGGCTCAACTTTGCTCTTCACACAGACTCCCTCTGGTACCTTTGTGTATGGGGTCCCAGAATTTTTCACCCACATTGCACACTGACCTCCATCACTTGCTACCAGCCGCTATGTCTGACCTGGGGGTTTCTCCCGGCCCAAACCCAAGTTCCTGTTTCTGTCCCCCCTCACTCTTCCAGTTCCTAGCCCTTACCTCATGTTGTGCACACTGAACCTGCAAGTCTCCTCCCCGCTTCCTGGCAGGGCCACATATACACTGCCCATGCCCCTCTGATGTCTATTCCTTCTGTTTTATCAAAGATGTACATGCATTTTGTCCCTCCATACTTACTGAAATAAATCCACAGTTTCCTCTTGTCCTTCTCTGCCTCAGTCTGTTCAGGATGCTATAATAAGTAACATGATCTGGGTGGTTTATAAGCCTCAGACATTTGTATCTCACAGTTCTGGAGGCTGGAAGTCCCAGATCACCAGCAGATTCTTTGTGAGAACCGACTTTCTAGTTTATAGATAGCTGTCTTGTGTCCTTTCATGGCTGGAGGGTTGAGGGAAGTCTCTGGGATCCATCTGGGATGAAGGGCATTAATCCCATGCATGAGGGTCCCCCTCCTAATACCATCACACAGGGGGTTAGGATTTCAACATATGAATTTTGGGAAGACACATTCAGCCTATTGTATGCCCCCACAACTACCATTTTTCCAATCCTGAGATGTAGAACCACAAAATGTTTTAGAAAAGAGGGCACAGGGGAGGAGCAAAAAGAGGGAGAAGTCACATCCAAGGAAATAAGAACCAATAGAACATTCAGGAAAAGACTTTTAAAGAGTATAATGAATATCCTCAGAGAGATATGGGATGATAGGGTATCCCTGACACAATAGCATGTGCTTCATGTAAAAAGCCAATAAGAAATGCTTGAGATGACGCATAAGGTTGTCGGAATACAGAATTATGTGATTCGAATTGCAGAATTCACAGGACTGAGGAACAAATCAGTAAACTAGTTGTTTGATCAGACAGAGCTTCAGAACGTGGCAAAAGAAAGGTGTAAGGTTTGAAAGCCTCTTCACACCAATAGTAGCTCCTGAAGTTGGGATGTCTAACACAAGAGTTATATGAAGAGGCACAGAACACTTGGATGATAGTAACATGAAATTTGGCTAATTTCCCCAGGCTGAAGAAAAACATGAGGTCTGAACAGGATGCAACAATCACATGCGCCTGGATGAAATATGGGACAGAGGGAGTTCCAAAAACCCAAAAACCACCTACGAGATGAAACCTACAAGGAAAGCAGAGTTAGTCTGACATCAGACTTTCCCTTGGCAGCTCCATAGAATCTAAGAATGCAATGGGGTGATATCCTCAGAGTTTGGAGAGGAAATAACTCTGAGTGTGGAGTTCTCTAACCAGTCAGAGATGCTCTTGTGCCCAGGACCATGTGGTGCATAGACAGGAGGTTCTGGAACTCCTGCAGCCAATCCACCAGCTCCAGAGGGTGGTGGGATGGGAGGAGGGTAGAGCAATGCGAAAATGAGCCTAAACACTAATCAAACTTGACCTGAAGCATGAACTTCCTCTGAATGTTATTGTCCAAAAGCTAATAAAGTCAGTTTGAGTTGAGCATTCTGTTCCCTGCAGTGAAAGCAGAGATGGTTTTCAGCCAGGATGAAAGAAAGGAAGGAAGGAAGGAAGGAAGCAAGGAAGGAAGGAAAGAAAGAAGGAAAGAAAGCAGGAAAGAACAAAGGAGGAAGATGCAGGATATAAGAAGGACCAGTAAGCAAGGAAAATAGTAAACTGGATTATTAAGTTTAAATAAGTATGATTCTGGAAGAAAGATGAATAACCTCCAATTAAAATTCCAGAAGACATTACCATAGAAATTTGGGGGAGGGGAGTTGAGGAGGAGCTAAATATTACTAAAATTCTTGTCTAGTTTCTGAAGATTTTATTTATGCTAAATATGAATAAGTGGTGGAACTCAGAGCAATTTAAAGTATGTGAACCCATTGGTAAGCACTAAATGAACTGAACTAGATAGAACGCAAAATTTCAAACAGACTGAGGAAAAAGTGGATCAAAGAAAACTTGGTGAATCAAACAAAAGGCATAGGGGGTTGATAGAAACAAGGAGAAAGCATGACACATTTCAAATGCTAAATAAGAAATACATAACTTGATGGCAGCCTCCTGTGTGTTCCTGGCTTCAGTGGGAATATTTTAAATGTTTTACCATTAAGTAGGGCATTTCTTGTAGGTTTCTCATAGATATGCTTGATCAAGTTGAGATCGTTCCCATCCTCTCAGAGTTTAAAAAAGGTTTATTATAAATTGGATTTGGTATTTTATTAAATAGGCTTTGACTGGTTGATTTTAAGACTCATTTGTAAGAGAAAATGTCCAAGGAAAATGAAGTGAATTTTTCCCATGAGCGATTTTTTTCTTGTGTACTCAACCATCCTCTTAAATAAACCTTTCTCTTTGCCTTTTACTGTAGTATAATTCTTTTATTAAAAATTTGGTTTTCATCTTACCAATGTAAGAAGAGTTTGCCATCACTGGAAAAAGAAACCCACAAAAAGACAAAGAAAAGATGTTTTATCTTCTTCTTCTCCTTCCCTGTTGCTCTTTTCTCATAGTCATAGAAGCCTACACAAACCTAAGTGTACATTAAAAGGCTTCCTTGTGGTTTAGCTTTACAAAAATGGGATGTACTATCTTCCCAGGATTGCATGGAAGTGACTAAATTGTCCAGGCAGGAAACAGGTGGGGCAGGTATGGTGGGGGCTGGGGGCTGGCACCTCATTGGAGCCCATTCTCCACCTGAAGTGGGCAGAGGTGGTTTGGTATAGAAGCACTGCACAGATCACCACAAGCATGTCTGTGATGGGAGCTGCCTCATGCCTTGCCATTGGGATGTCTCCTACGTGCCAGCTTGCCAGCTTTCACCCTGGCACAACTTCTGGTCAACCTGTGTATCACTGTTTCCCCAGTAGCTGGGTATCTCTCCGACAAGTACACAAACTTGAGGTTACACGGCAACCCTCCACTGATGGATCCCATTCCAGGGTGTTTCTACCACTGAGATGATTGGCTGAACATTTGCACATGGAAACTTAAGGACCTGCTCTTCTGATTTTACAAAATAAGTTCTCAAAGTGAGATTCGTATGTCAAATGGCTATATTTTATTTTAATAGATATTAAGAAATTATATTCAAATTAGGTTGTATCAATGTCACTTCCCACCAGCAGTATATGAGGGCTCCAATTTCCCCACAGTCTTCCCAGGAATAAATGTTGGCACTCCATAATTTTTGCCAATCTCTTGAATAAAAATATGCCATTATTGTTCTAATTTGAATTGTCTTGACTCCTAATAAGATTTACTACCTTTTTATTCATTTATTGGCCATTTTTATGTCTTTCTCTGTTAATAGCCAATATATGGCCTTTGGACAATTTTCTATTGGGTTTTAAGTCTTTTTCTTATAAATTCATAGGAACTTCTTATATGTTAGAAATAGTGACATTTTTCATGTGTCCTGCAGCTTTTTTCCCATTCCAACTTTTCTTCTCTGACTTGCTAAGGCTGTCTTGTGTCTGCCTGTGTCTAGCCTCATCCCACAGCTCACCCTTCCCTGTGTCCCAGCCCCACACTGCTCCTCAGTTTCTGCAGTGGGCTCTGCTTGCCAGCTCCTCACCTCCACTGCCCCAAGAGTTTCATTGGTCACACTAGGTAGTCCTTATGTGCAGTGTGGAAACTGTCTTCTTGGTCATTTTAAAACCACCCCAGTCACTATGCTTTTATTAATGGGTTGTTTATCTTAAAACTTGAAGACCACTGGTTTCTATATATTAAATATATATTTATATTATATTAAAATCCACTTGTTGCCATCACCAGGGGATATGTGTCTTTGCACCTTCATGTTAAACAAGGAATCAAAATCCTGTTCTGCACCTGAAAGTCATCTAATAACAAGAACATCTTTCAAGGGGCGCCTGGGTGGCTCAGTGGGTTAAAGCCTCTGCCTTCGGCTCAGATCATGATCTCAGGGTCCTGGGATCAAGTCCAGCATTGGGCTTTCTGCTTGGCGGGGAGCCTGCTTCCCCCCTCTCTCTGCCTACTTGTGATCTCTCTGTCAAATAAATAAATAAAATCTTAAAAAAAAAAAAAAAAAAGAATATCTTTCAAGACCTGGAAGCTCACTTGTCAAAATGGTATCAGTGCCGGAAGGGACACTGGGAGACCATGGCTGTCTGGATCCCCAGCTCTGGGATCTCTCTTCTGCCTATTCATGTCACTGAGCCACCTGATCTTCATCCAGATGGTTCAAGTCTGCACAGCAGAAATGTGGACGCCCCTCTGTCCTCAGGCAGGTAGGGAACCCCACTCATGCTCAACTTTCATCCCCTTGCCAAGATGCCCCTGAGCCCATTTTCACTCCACTCTCTACTCAGAGATGGCGGGAATGTTAGCTTATGACTCACCTTTCCTTTTTTCTCTGATAAGTCCTTTCCCTCCCACCTCCACTCACTGCACTGCTGGGCACTGGGGCACAAGTCCCAACCAGACACAGGTCTCCCACTGCCCTCCTCACCTCTCCCCTTCCTCCTCCAGCTCACTGGATCTCACCTTGCTTTGGGGTTCTGGATTTTGATAATCAAAAATTAGTATTTTAGGACTCATTATTATTCTCAGCTATGGATCTCAAGAATGTATTTTGAAAGTTAACAAAAAAAAAAGTTAACAAAAAAAAAATGAGAGCAAGCATCAGAGAATCAATTCTTTCTCCCTCTCTCCCTCCCTCCTTCCCTTTCTTTTCTTTCTTTCTTTCTTTCTTTCTTTCTTTCTTTCTTTCTTTCTTTCTTTCTTTCTTTCTCTTTCTTTTATATTTGGAATCATGTAGTAACCCTGTCCCACCAACTGACTGAGTGTAGCATGTTCTCAATGGCTCTAGGTAGTTGGGAGAACAACTAGGGTAAGAACTGGGATCAGAGTTAGAGGCTCATAACACTGGCTGAAACAAAACAGAAGTTTATTTACCTCACACATGGAATAAGTGGGAGCTATGCCATCTAGATCTCATAGGGCAGTTTCAGAGTCTTTAATCTTGTTGTTCCTCCATTCCAGTGTGTGGCTTCCAAACACATTACCTCGCAATCCAAAATGGCTGCTGGAGGGCCAGGCATTGTGTCCTAGTTTCAAGAAGTGGGAATCAGGAAGAAACAAAAAAAGCAGACCCTGAGTTTACCCCCTTAAATCAGCCTCTCTGGAAGTCCAGCTCAACCTCTTTCCTGTACATCTCATTAGCCTGAACTTTCTTACATGGTCATACCTGGTTGCAAAGGAGGAGCTAAGATGAAATCATCCAGCTGAGCCTATTGTTATACCAAATAATATCAGGGTCTGTCCTAAGGAAGACAGGGAGAGCAGATATGAGGTGGCAAACAGCAGCCCTCAATATGATAGTAAAATAAATTTCAGGGAAAGTATTAATACTTTGAAAAGTGTTAATACTTTGAAATAAGTATCCCACCACAAACCATTTTGTCAGGTAAATACTACTATTGATATTTCAAGAAGTTGGTTTGTTGGACAATTTATTTAAGAAAAACACACTTTGGGGGTGCCTGGGTGACTCAGTCAGTTAACTATCTGCCTTGGGCTCAGGTCATCATCTCATTTTTCTGGGATGGAGCCCCATGTCAGTTTCCCTGTTCAGCGGGGAGGCTGCTTCTCCCTCTCCCTTTGCCACCTCCTCCACTGCTCATGATCTCTCTCAAATAAATAAATAAAATCTTAAAAAAAAAAAACCCACGCTTTAATAATTTTGAGTCTTTCTACCTACAGTGAGGTATCCAGAAATGCATATCTGCATTTACTCACTTGTGGAGAAAATGTGGACTCATTTTTCATTCACCATTGTGTCTTTGATATTTACAGGCTTCCCCCACTATCTGAAAGTAGGGTGTACTTACGAGAACTTTTGTATGACAAAATGGGTAAAGCGAAGAAGCAATTACCATTCGTGTATATGGAAAAGCTTTTGAGCATTCCCATACCACAAACATAACCTCTCTTAGGGTTTTCTGATACCTTGGGACAAATCTTACTAACAGATGCGTAAAATAAATCAAGGTAAAGCAGGGATGCTCACAGACACAGCTCAAAGTGATGGCTTCTTGAGACTGAGAAGTGAGTGTAGTTTCTGGGAAGGGGCTTGGGGGTGCCACTCTCACTGCTCAGGATTAAATGCTGCCTCTCTAATGACTTGTGGCAAAACAGAGGCTGAACGCTAGTTTTGTTTTTCACTTTTTTTTGTAAAAGCATACATCCTTCTTCAGACTTCTTTTGGTTAGAGGAAACAGGTCCTAATGTGGTTTTTTTTGTGTTTTTTTTTTTTTTTTTTTTTGGTAAAAGCAATGTAGTACAACACAAACTTTCTAAAAGCGGGGGATACCTGTAATTCGTACTGAGAATTACAGTCTACAAATTAAAACAGGTATAAGCATCCAGTTTTATTTACTAAAAACAATATTTTTCCTTATTAAAAAAATTACAGTGTAATAATAATACACAACCTCTCACAGATCTTGACATAATTGAAAGAGAATTTCTGTAGTGTGGATGAACCAGAAGTCAAGTTTCTCCTAGTGATAAAAGTGCATCTTCAGCTTTTCTAAGTACCTGCAGACAATTCTTCTAGATGGGCGTGCCCCTATTGACTGCCCCACCAGCGACAAGTGACACATTCCCTGTGGCCTTCAGCACTTGGTGTTATGAGTCTTTCTCAGTTAGATTATTTATTTTACATTATAAATGTAACTAGTGACTAGTGATATTGGGCATCTCTTCAAATGATTATTTCTTTTCCTGTTCCTTCTTGAATTCTCAATCTCATTCCCTACCCAAAATACTGCTATCTGCAAATGACAATAATAACTTATTTCCCTTAGGAAGTACTGTTAATTAGATGAAGTCATACCTTATATGTGTACATACATCGTATCAAGGTTTCATTTGCTTTATTTATATGTTCTGTATCCTTCACTCATTTAATTTGTTTTTCTTATCTGTCACTTACTGAGAAGTGTACACTATATTTACCCACTATGATTAGGGATTTATTTTTCCTTTATGTTCCTATCAATTTTCTTTTTAGCAATTTAGAAGCTAGTTATTGAGGCATAAAAGTTCAGGTTTTTAATATCTTTCTTGCTAATTCCTGGTGAAGTTTTTTCCTTTATTATTATGTGCTTGCTACCTTTATCCTTAATAATACTTTTTTTGCTCAGTCTATTTTGACTAGTATTAATACAGCAACATTCAAAATACAATATTTTGAATATTTTTCAAAATACAATATTTTGAATATTTTTCAAAATATTTTTTTCCATCCTTTTCTTCCAAAGTTTGGGTCAATTTGTTGCGGATGTGGTTTTATAATTAACAAGTTAAAAAAAACAATTTATCTAATCTGAGAATTTGTCTTTTTATTTGATGGTTTAGTCTTAAATTGATTTCTGTTGTCTTCTTTTGGGACATTTATTTAAATGTGAGGAATGTCCATATCCAAATGTTGCAGAAAAGTATAACTTTAATGATTTTAAATAAAGATGTCTTATTTTATAGCTGAAGTCTGATAGTTTTTAAACGATGCCTATGTGTATGGCCAACCACAAACTTTGGGGATATCTATTACCATGTATACATGCATATAGAAACAGCCCATATATGTGCACACAGGGATATATTAACTTGTATAAGACTTATAAGATTATATATATACCCACACACGCATATCTGTGTGCATATACCTCCCCTCACCACTGAGCTCACTCTTCTAACACTTCACTTGTTCCCATGAACTTTTCTATCTACCATTGTTATGACTGAGGTTTCTCCTCCACTCTATCTTTTCTCATTTAGAAGTTACACAGTGTATTATGTTGAAACACATGAAATTGCTGTCATGTTGGTCATGGTTAGTCAAACATCAGCAATTTTATATGGTTCAATAAAGTACTATTCTTTTAATGGCTACTCAAATTTTTAACAAACGCTTAAATTAACAAAGTTGAAAGTTAGTCTCTACCCTTCCCATGAATCCTATAAGGACCTTCAAATACATTTACTCGGCTACCATTTCCATATTACCTGATATTATTGTCTACTTTCAGTTCCACTGTGCCATCACCAAAATAATCTTCATCAATGCAATGTTTACTGTCAACACTTGTTTCACTGTATTTCCACATTTCACCAATCTGTCTTTTTATGCTTTCCTCCTTTGTCCAGAGCTCAATTTCCTTATTCCTCAAGTACCCTCTTTAGAGACTTTCACTGAAGATCAGCTCTCTCAGCCTGTCTGAAATGTCTTTATTTTGTAATCTCTCTTGAATAACCATTTAGCTGGGTATAAAACCTTAGTTTGACACCAGTTTTCTGTCAGTGGTTTGAAGATCTTTTCTTTGTTTTAGGCCATTCTTGCTGTTCAGAAGCTTTCTATAGTTCAAATGTTCTTTGGAGGTAAACTTTTGCCCTTCTCTGGATTCCTTCACAATTTCCTTTTAGTTTCTGAAGTTTTCCTCAGAGATGTCCAGTTAGTGACATTTTAAAAACCTTTCTCTTCATTCATTAAGTCTTCCAGCTGAGAATATATTTAATAAAAAATGGAAAATTGCAAACTCATCACTTTTTTTCTTCCCTTTTCCCCTTCTAAAACCCCTTATAGGTATATAAGGTCATGTCATTCTTATCTACTGCACCATACTCTATAATTGTCTCCTGGTTGATTTCCTCAGATCTGTTTTCTGTCATTTCTGCTTATTCAGTCCACTATTTGATTTTGATTTAATTGATTTCTAGTAACTGATTTTGTTCTTTTCTAAATCTACTATGAGGAGGGTTATTTGCTCTGATTTTTATAAGGCTTATTTTATTTCTTTAATCATTTTGAACATTGCTGTTTTATAATTTCTGATTGTTTTCAGTGAACTAACATTTCCAAGGAACAAGTCTTCCTGGCTTTTTTGTTTTGTTGTTTTGTGTTGTTTTGCCAGTATAATTTCACTTGGAATGGAATCGTTTCTTTTTGAGTGTTCATGTACCCAACTGTTTGTGAACATATTTAGCTGATCCCAAATTTATATTTGCTGTGGGAATTTCATGGTACCTGGATTGTTAAAGTGGCCTTTTCTGGTGTCTTTGGTTTGTGCCAGGTATTGGGGGGTGGGGTGGGTGTCACATTCCAGGAACAGATTCTGTGTTTGTTTCTCAGCTTCTGGTCAGCACACCAAGAGCCAAAGTTAAAAACCAGATTCTAGGTCCTCAGGAAGGTCCTTAGCATTCCTGGGCTTTCTTTTTCATTTAATATTATACCCCTCACACAATCATGGTAGAGTCAGGCTTCCTTTTTTTTAGGTCACAGGTATGAAGTTTATTAATTTATCCCTCCAGCAGAGTTGTAGGAGTCCTGGCTTTTTGGAGCCTTCTTAGCTTCAATTCTTTACTTTCCATCTCCTAAATGCCTCATCTGTTTATCTGGTGTGTGCATCAGTACTCAAGTCTCTAATCTGTGGAGTTCCTAGCTGGTCAGAGCTGCTGGTGCATGAGCCTACTTGTCCTCCACTCTGTTTTCACTTCCTTCTTAGCCCTTGCACGTGGGGATCATCCTTTCTTCCCTGCCTTCTGTTTCATCCATGCACCTGCTTAGTCAGTACAGAAGAAAAACATTGCTCAGGTTCCAATCCTGGCACCAATACTTACAAGCTGTGTAACTACAGGCAAGTTCCTTAACCTCTTTTGGTTGAGACCCAAAATTTCGCAGCAATTACATGGACATAGAAGGGCACCTTCTATGGGACTATCAAATGAATTAATAAATTTTCAGTGCTTGAAATTATGCCTAGGATATGATAAACACCCAAAAGATACTACATAATATCTTCTTGTTATATTATATATATATATATATATATATATATATATATATTTTTTTTTTTTTTTTTTTTTTTAAATGGGGCAGGGTGGGGCAGGGTGGTTCTATTTTATCTAGCAAACTGCATGCTTCTTAGCGTTTCTTTGTATCTACCATTTAATTGTGATGATTGTTGTTTATGGGATAACTGATATGCTTCAAGTTTTTCAAGGCTCTGGCATTAGTTTGGGGGGTGCAGGGTACCAAATCACTTTATTGGAAGGAATAGCATGCAAAAGTATGAAGAAAAAAGTGAGTGGATGTTTTTGTACAGGTGATAGAAAGGTAGAAATAATGCAAGGTTCTGTTTATCTAGTGCTATGTAACAAACTGCCCTGGAACTTAGTATCTCAGAACTACCATTTTATTTCACTCAGTTTTGTAGGTCAGAAACACAGGAAAGATTGTGCTAGACAGTTTGTCTCTGACCCATGTGGCATCAGTTGTATATTTATGACTACTGATCCACTTCCAACATGATTTCTATACTCACTCACAGGCATGGCTATAGATCATTAATTTCTATTGCTATATCACATCCAATATACCTCAATTTATTTATCTATTGTCCTGTAGGTGGCTTTTGAATTGTTTCTAGTTTCTTTCCCATTATGAACAATGTTGCCATGAATATTTTGGTACATAAATTCTGGTAGATGTATGCAAGTTTCTGTCTTGGGTGTGCATCAAAGAGTAGAAATGCTGAGTTAGAGGGCTTGAAATGTTCAAATTTATAACATTATGCCATTATTGTTCTAAATTCCACTTCCTTCAGCTATGTGTAAGGTAATATATACTAATTCCAATACTCAGGATTGTAAGATTTCTTATTTTTGGCCAATGAAACAATCTTGTAGTTTGTATTACACGTCCAAATTATTAGTGTTACTCAGGACATCAGCAGGTGTTTTCTGTTCTGTAAAGTATTTGGTTTTTGTTTTGTTTTGTTGTTGTTGTTGTTGTCAAATGCCTTGTCCATTCGGTTTTTTCCTTCTTTTTTTCTACTGATTTGAGTGTTCTCTATTTCATCTTAATACCAATTCTTTGTCAGTAATATGTTTTGCAAATATATTCTCACACTTGACTTATTTTTAATTGATTTGAATTGTCTTTTGATTTGCAGTTCTTAATCCCAGTGTTTTCAAATATATCACTCTTTTTCTTTTATGTGAGCACTTTTTGCACTTTAAGAAATCCTTTCCTACCTTGAAATCAAATATTCTTACCTTTATTTTCTTCTAAAACTTTAAAAATTTTGCTTTGGACATTTGCTTTGACCCAAGTTCTTAATCTGACTGGAGTGGATTTTAGAGCATGATTTAACTTTTTCCATATGGATACCCAATTATTCCAACTACATTTATTGAAAATTCAGTCCTTTCTTTGCTGGTTTTTCATGTGACCTGTGTCACACATGGAAATTCCCTATGTGCATGGATCTGTTTGATGATCCTTTGTTGGTTCCAATGGTCAGTGTGCTTACCCTGCACTAATACTACATAGTGCCCCTTCTTAAAGTACTATAGTAAATATTGGTATCTGGCAGAACAAGCCTTCCTTCATTCTTTATAACTGTCTTAGATGTTCTTGGTCTTTTGTTCCTCCATTTCAATTTTAGAAGCAGATTGTCAGGTTCTACATAGAATCCTGTTAAGTTTTGATTGGGATTGTATTAAATTACTAAATTGGGGGATATTACATTATAATATTAAATCTTCCAATTTACAAATGTAAGATATCTCTTCATTTATTCAGGTTTTCTTTCATATCCTTCAGAAAAATTCTACAAATTTCTGCATGCAGGTCATTACAACTTTTGTTAGATTGGTTTCCAGTTATGTTTGTGGTTTCTGTTGCTACATAAATGGTAGCAACATTTTAGAGGGTCCTGATGATGTATAAAAATGCAATTGACACTTGTATATGTAATTTGTACATGGATTTTACATTCAGCTATATGGCTAAAACTCTCATTCATGGACATAACTTCAGTGAGGATTACAAATTCCTCAACTAACTTTCATTCTCTGCCCTCCCACTTCAGAGTCATGTATTCAACTGACCATGCAAGGGATCCCCAGAACATCACACAGAAACTCCTTCAAAGCTGGACACATCATTGTTGCCACAAATCTCCTTTGCAGGTAGCATTCTCTGTGTCCATCAATGCCTCCCTTGCCCACCCAGGAACCTTGACATAATCCCCCTCTTCCCCTTTTCTAGTCACCAACACCCAAAACATCCCACCTCCCAAAAGAATCTCAGCTCTGTCCACTTCTCTCTTTTCCTACTGCTCCTTCACTAAATGCTCCCCAACTCAGGTTACCATCACCTATCTCCCAGTTACAGCTACTGTCCCCCAAATTGTCTTCCTTCCCATGGCTGTGCCCTCTTCTAATCTTCTCCAGCCTTTAAGTGAATGAACTTTCTAAAATACATAGACTGTCAAATTGCTCTGCTTCTTAGTGAAAGTCTTTGATGGTTTTCCACTGCCCTTCCTGAAGGGCCTGTAAAGGAACTTGCATGAGCTGACCTCCACTGGCTTCTCCAGCTCCACTTCCTGCCTCTTCTCCTCTTTATGGCATCCTGGCTCTGAGGTACTCTCTAAGACCTTACAGTTCTTGTTATTCAACCCCTGACTCATGCCTATGTAATATCATCTCACATGCCACAAGTGGTAGCTCTACCATGCTTTAGAAAAAAACTTATAGAAGGCACAAATGAAACAAGATGATGCATGAAAAAAAAAAAGATTCATGTAAAGTGTTTGGCATTTATAAATATTGGCTACCTCCAATACTCCCAGGAATGCTGAGTAAGGTTATTTCTTTTTTAGATGCCCAAACTGAGGCTTATAGGATGCAGGGAATAATTTGGGGAAGGAGGGGGCAGGTGGCTCCTGCTGTGTAGGTCAAATCTCAAGTGTGGAATAGCAGGAATGGCATCAGCCAACAGAAAGACTGGGAAGCAGCTAATGGCCCCTCACTGACCCCTTACTCAGGGCCAGCGTGCCAGGAAGGGAGAGCTTGTTTCTTGTCCCTCTCCTGACATGTAGGTTGCCTTCTCCCCTTCCACCTACCTGCCAACACTGTGATGGAATGAGTGGGCATGGCACTGAAGGTCCTACAGACTTGAACACAAACCTGGCCCTGAGGTAGCCATGAGCACACGAGCACATTACCAAATCCAGCAATTCCCATAGAGGGCCACTGTGATGTCTTGGGAAAAGAGGAGCTTACATTGTCTTCATCCAAGAGGACCTGTCCTTGGCACCCCAGAGGCAAGTGTATGCTCCCCTTCCTTATCCAGGACACCACACCTGCCTTCCCCCTGCATGGTCTGGACTCTTAAGCTTGGACACGAACTCTTCCCCACCCCACCCTCCTCTCCTGCTTCCTTTCATTAAAATGTCCTCCTGTCGGGGCGCCTGGGCGGCTCAGTGGGTTAAGCCTCTGCCTTCAGCTCAGGTCATGATCCCAGGGTCCTACGATCGAGTCCCACATTGGGTTCTCTGCTAAGCGGGGAGCCTGCTTCCCCTCTCTCTCTGCCTGCCTCTCTGCCTACTTGTCAAAGTAATAAATTTTGTTTATTTATTTACTGTCAAATAAATAAATTTTTTAAAAATGCCCTCCAGTCCCATGGGCAGTGCCTTCCTATACTCTGGAGCTCATCTGATCCTCTGTCCGCTCAGTGAAGTAGGCAGTCAGGGAGTATTAATAGTAACATTAATAACTAGCATTTATTGAATGCTTATGATGTACTTGGCACTGTGCTGAGCATTTTAAACACATTATCTCAATTGATCTGCTCTGTGCAGCTCCCCTAGCACTTGTTTTCTTGTAAGAGTCTTTAGAATTCATGGGACTCTGGTTTTTGCACTTTAGCAAATTGAGCTCCAGAGGTGGGAACACTGCCTGCGCAAGGTCACCTATCAGCTCGGTGGTGAGCAAGTTTCCGTCTCTAGCGCAGGGTTCCTTAGATGCCTATATATTTGGATCCTGGTGCACAGGCAGAAGTGGCCTCAGTCTCCTCTCTTTGCTGTGACTGGTCCTCTACCAGTGCCCAGCCCTGCTCCAGGCCCCTGAGTAAGAGGTTTGCTGACTACAGCATACCTAGTCAGTCAGCAAGGTCCAGATCAGGCAGGCTGTGGTTTTAGCCTATTGCCAAACTTGGCCATCGGGGCCATCAAGGGTTGGTGTGGTCAGTTAAAGTGTCAAAGGATCAAGGGTCAGAGCATGACTGCCAGAGACCAGTGTGTAGCTAGGGTCAAAGTTGGGGTGTAATTAGGGTTAGGGGACCAGAATTTCTGGGTTCAGGCATCACTATGTAGTTGGGTCAAATGTCAGTATAAGACTTGGGTCAGGAGTCAGTGGGTGGCCAGCTCCTCTGGAGAGGCTGACCCACTCCCAGAAGAGACCAAACTCTCTTCCTGGCCCCATCACACCCTCCCTCCCTTCTCAGTGGCCCCAGCTATGAAGGAAGGTCCTGGAAGGAATAAGAGAAAGGGAAAAAGAGACCAATGGCCTGGGAGTAAGCCTGCAGGGGGGAGCTGGTTTGCAGCAGGGACAGCCAGGAAGCCCCAGGAGGATTTGGAGCTGGACCAGGCAAAAGCTGTCAGCAAAGAGAAAGAAAAGGCGTACCTAGGGCAGCTCTATCCTGTCCTCCCTTGCTGTACCCCTGGCCCCTTCTGCTCCCCACCCACAGCAGCCATCATGACGTCTCCAAGGTACAGTATGACCAACTCACTCTGCTCAGGTTCCATCAAGCGGCCCTTCTGGATGTGGCGGCACTTCTTGGAGGACAGAGCCCCCCCATCTGCACCAAATGCATCCTCTTCAGGCCCAAGACCCCCCGACCCCCACTCCAGGGAGGCTGTCTGCTGTCCTCTGCCTTACATCTTCGCTAGTATTCTCTCTCATGAGATGCTTCCCTGTGTCCTAGCTCAGAAATCCTCTTCATTCTCTAAAGCTTGCGTGTGACACCTTCTAAGCCCTGCCAGATTCCCCACCGAATTATCACTTCCTGAGTGATTACGGCTTCTTGAGCCCCTCCACAGTGCTCATATCCCTTCTTCATCCCTAGGGCTCAAGCCCCTGGAAAGACACCAAGCAAAGTTAGGGGGATCACAGCTTCTGCACTGAGTCACCATGATCTTCACTGAAAAAGTGGTTTTCCTATTACATCTGGGAGCAGGGCTCAGCAGGTGCCATGCCATCTACCTAAAATTTGTGAGTCACCCCTTAGAAGGAATGGGAGGAAATCTCAAGCTTAGAGCAAATTGGATCATGGGGCCTCAAATCTTGCCCAGGCCTCTGGTTTCGAGGCTGGGAGAGGGCAGAAATGAGCCACTGTGTGGCCCAGATGCCGGCCTGCCCAGAGCTGGACTTTGTTGTCATAATCTTCATACTATTTTTAGGGTTCCTTTTCACCTCTGGCAGTTGCTATTGCACTTCTATTACCAACAGTCATCAAGTTTTCTTCCAAAATGCCAGGAGAGGCGGGAAGGGGTGCAGTCCAGTGGGTGCTGCCCTATTCTCAGGAATCCCCAGTGGGCCCCTTTCCTGTGGCTGCAGGACCCCCACCCAGACCTCAGAGCCTGAGGGAGAGTTAGACTCATTAAAAATAATTGCTTGGTCAGAGTCATTAACTACTCCTGGCAGAGCCCCATTCCAGGCTTCCTTGGCGGGCCGGAGCTGCTTCTGTACAGCAGAAACCCACCGTCCCCTGGGGACCCTTCACCCCAAGGAGGGGTGAGGAAGGAGATCAGAGCCAGCCTGGATAATAAGGGGGAAGAGCTTGCGCTCCAGCCCCGAGACCTCCTCAGGCACAAGCTCAGAATCCTAGGCATGGTTCTGTGGAGCTGAGCCCCCCCCGCCCCCCGCCATTTTCCTGGGAGAGAATTTTGGGCTCAGAAAGACAAAGAAGACACATGACTAGTTGGTGATACAAAGATGTTTCCGGGAGACTCGTTGTTGGACCAGCGCCAGGCCAGCATCATCCGGGAGGGGTGGAGAGCTCAAGGTCAGGTGCCCTGGCTGGAAAGACAGTGCCATCTGGAACCTGATGGAGCCTGAGTAGATCAGCACTTTGGGGTCTTTGCACCTGGGTGGTGTGAAGGACGGAGTCATGGCCAAAAGCAGGTCATCACTGACCCAGAGGGCTGGAAAGGGACACCTAGGCAGAAGCCTAGTGTGGATGGACAGCCAAAGCACCCGAAGGCCAACAGGGTGTGATGCCGGGAAAGCCAGCACTGAGCCCACTGCAGGAACACTTCAGCTACCCTTGGCCAGTGCCATAGGCCCTGAAACTTACTGCTTGTTGCAGGAACCAAGAGCTCTTCCTCAGTATCTAGGAGGACACCGTCACCTGCCGGGCATGCCAAACAGGCCTTCGGTCCTGAAACACATGGGCTTGTGCATACATCACTGTGGCCCAAATGTCTCTGTCCCCTAAATTCATATGTGGAAGCCCTAGACCCTTGTATTTGGAGATGGGGCCTTTAAGGAAGTAAATATGTTCAATCAGGACATAAGGGCAGGTCCCTAAGAAGAGACAATGGAGAGCTCACTCCCTCCCCACCTGAGCACAAAGAAGAGGTCATGCAAGGGCACAGCAACAAGGTGGCTGGCCATCTGCATCCCAAGGGGAGAGAACTCTCCAGAACCCAACCATGTTGGCACCTTGATCTGGAAGTTCCAGCTTCCAAACCTGTGAGAAAATACATGTCTGCTTTTTTACTGTGGTAGCCTGAGCAGACTAACTCACACCCACCTGAAGTTCTTTCCTTTGCCCCTTGCCTGGGTACCCCCTTTACCAGGTGCCACAGTGAACAATGTGGGGAGACCACATCAGACCTGGAGGGGCCAGAGCCCGACACGGAGTTGATGTTCCCTTTACAAGCTCTGTCGGAGTGTGGCTGGGGGAGAGGCTTTTGACAATTTACCTCTGGGTGGCTGGGGATGGGGGTGGTTCTCAATTTCTTTATCTGTAAGAGAGGGACAGTCCTTCCTTCCGAGGGTGAGAATCCAGTGAGTGATATTTGTGAAATGCTCAGTCCAGAGCACCTGCCCAGTGAACATTGTCGTTCTCCAATAATAGGAAGGTCCTAGTCGTGATGGGAAGGGTAGAAAAGCAAAGATGAGAAGTGAAGTATAGACAGGAGGGGGCTACATGCACAAAGAGTTTCATCTTCACATGGAAACAGAGCTTGGAACAGAAGGGGAGGAAGAAGGAAGGATAACATTGTCAGGGGCTGGGAATGGTATGGGGAGAAGGTAGCGGGTGAAGAGGAAAGCATCCTTCCAGTGATTAAGGTGCATTCATCAAAAAACTTGGACAATGTGGGTGCTCAGCTGAGCCTGACATGAACATGGGGAGGCTTGGGGAGGTCTACCCAGAGCCGGCACGTAGGCTAATGAAGCGGCACAGAGCAGCTTCATTAACAGGAGTGAGAGTGGGGTGGGAGGGACGTGGGCTCCCAGATTGCACACTGAAGTCACCGGGGAGCTCTAAGAACTGCAAGGTCTGAGTTCCACCCCTAGAACCTGATCCAATGTGTAACTATTTTTACATCAATCAAAACAGACTTTAAGCCAACAAAGCGTTATTAGGGTTAACAAGGGTCAGTGCATGTTAAGAAAAGGAATGATTCACTGAAAAGAGATTAAGATCCTCAGTTGAATAATGTATTAAAAATATAACCAGTGGACATATGACAACATGTTTCACCTCACTAATAATTTTAAAATTTATATGGAAAGAGGGTTGGTCTAACGTTTGCACAGATTAGGTATGCAAAGTTCAAAAATGGGTGTTGGGGTATACATATATATATATATATATATATCTCAACATTCATTGGACATCAACTGGGAAGTCAAATCTGTCAGAATAAAACTTGAAGGTGCCTGGATGGCTCAGTCGGTTAAACGTCTGCCTTAAGCTCAGGTCATGATCCCAGAATCCTGGGATCAAGCCCCACATTAAGCTCCCTGCTCAGAGGAGAGCCTGCTTCTTCCTATCCCTCTGCCTGTCACTCTGCCTACTTGTGCTCGCTCTCTCTCTCTCTCTCTCTGTCAAGTAAATAAATAAAATCTTAAAAAAAAAAAAGAATAAAACTTGGACTCTCTTAGCGCCAGCATTCCCTCTTCTGTGTTCAAGATTCCATAAGAGGAGCAGGTGCATGGATTCCTGGGAAAGAGGGCTTATTTCCCTCCCTGTGCCTCTGCAGGAGTGACAAAGCTGGTGAGTCTGGGCTCTGCGTACCCTTCAGTCCCTGACTTCAGTCCTGCAGAGGAGCCCACCTCTACAGATGGACAGGGAGATGGACCCTTCTTGCCATTCTGGTGATGCTTTCAAGCTGATAAGCTGCGTGGAGGAGAGTAACGCTTGGAAATTAAGAAGGGGGCTGAGGCAGAATGGTTTTTCTGAGGAAAGCAACTGGGTGTTTCTCCTTCTGGGAAGAAGCCAACAGGAATAGATAAGGGCAGGAGGGAGTGACTCACTCATCCCACATCCTAACGGAGAGAGGAAAGAGAGGTTAGTGTGGGGGAGGATCACTTTGCTTTGAGAAAGAGGAAGGGTTGAGGACCTGGCCGATTCTCACTGAGGAGACTTGGGTCTGCCCACTTACTACCCCTGGCTACCTGATACTCCAGGAACCTCATTAAATTCCTTTTCCGCTTAAGTCTGCTGGCTTCTGTAGCACACCAGTTGTTGAACCCAAAGTTCAAGACCAAAGGCAGAAGGTGGATACCATTGATGGGCATGCTACTCGGACCTTTGCCCAAAACTCATGTCCTACCTGCTGCCATGGGTGGACTTGTTTTCCAGTGCCCTTTACCCTGCTGTGTGGCCCACGGGTGAGCCCCTGCTTTATTCAGTGATCAGCTATTTTCCCTTCTAAAATTCCTAATTAGTTTTTTTCATACCCTCTAATTCTTATTTTCACAGTGTTATCCTTCCTTATCTCTAAAAATACTAATTTTCGATTATCATAAAATGATTCCTGTCCTGATTCATCTGTGAAATCGGGCTCTTCAGGAAAGTTCCAACATTAGTTTAATCTGTCTTTTTCTTCCATGGCAACAGCTCTCCTGAGTGAGAGTGTCTTCGCCGTGGAATGTTCTAGGTCATACCTACCTAAGGGGGAGAGGGTCCCATCTTCAACCCAGTCAAGTTTTTCTCTTGTTTCCCAGGAATCAGTTTTCTGGCTCACCAAGTGTTCTTGCTTGTATTTGTTAGATGATTTCCCTACCGGTTTTAAATCATTTCGGTGGATTTACTGTGGGAAAGGGAGTGGCCACGTGCTCTCAGCCCTGCACGAGAACCGGAAGTGGCTCCGTGGCCACTAGCACCGCTGGTGTAGAAACGTCCCAATTTTCCATTATATTTTCTAGAGTGAATGTAAATGGGGTTGTTGGCAAAGGTGTCATCTAACTGATGATCTAGGTTCTACACGAAGACAATTTTGATGTTTCCTATTGTGCTCAACAGCTTAGCCGGCGACCCTCGATTAATTATGAGTAACTTTTCATCTGGTTCTTGGTCTCAGAATCAGATGAGGCAGCGATTGGACAGACACAGAATGAACAACCCTGAAATGAGACCCCTAAGGAGCTCTCCACACCTCACCTTGGGGGACCTTCATCCTTACCAGGGCATAACCCCCACGTCCCTGTCTGCAGTGAATGGCTCCAGCCACTAAGCAAGCTCCAGCCTGAGGGCAGAGGAGAAGAGGGGGAAGTAGAAGAGTGTGTTTCAAGGAAGCTTCTTGAAAGCTTCCCACTGGCCAGACACCCTCCAAGCCCTGCTGGCCACGAAGCTTTCTGCATGCACCACGAAGCTTTCGTGGGCATGCATCACCCAGGGAAGATGGGAGGAGAAGATATTGAGGGAAGGTAAGAGTTCAGATTTCACAGGATGAGTTTGAGGTATTTTTCAGAAACAGGCTTTCACAGCAATCACCAAGTGGACCAGGAGATGGAGGAGTTCTGCCCCTTATCCCCACCCCAACCCCAGATGTGAACCGGGGTCTCTTGCTCCCTCCTCTTTCCCATCCACAGGGAGTCTGAGCCCCAGAGACCAGCCCCCAAGGAGTGTTAGTTGAATGAGTCATGGATGAGCCTCACAGCCTTAATTTTCACTCACATAACCCTAACTGGGTCTTCTGAATGTGGTGAAAAACTATCAAGCCATTTTTGTATAAAGTTCTAGACAAGTTTGGGCACACTATAAACTTTCTTTTATTTGGGTCTTTCACTTAATCCTGGGGGTGGCTCATGATACAAGCATCGTTATTCAGAACAAAGCCCTGAGGTTCCATACGGCCAGCAAGAGATGGACATGGAAGAGACCAGGAGACAAGAGGGCAGGTTTCTTAGGGGAAATCCCTAAGCAGATTCTAGAAAGCTAGATAGGCCAGATGAGATAGAGATAGCAAAACCATTCCAAGTAGTGGGAACAGTATGGACAAAGGCATGCAAGCAAGGGAGCAAATTCACCCTTTGAAGCCTACGTGCCCTTCTTCCCTCCTCCTAGGGGCAGTGACCCCAGGAGTTCTTGGCCCAGGGGTGTGTCCCTTTCAGAACTCTGGGGGTGGAGGGCTCTCCCTGGGCCTTCGCCAGAACTCTCATCCTTGAATATTGGTATGGGCAGCCATGTTGAGGGATCAGGATGCAAAGTAGGGCTGGTTGAGGGCAGTGGGGCCACTGGAGGTCTGCAAGTCACAGAAAGGCTTGCAGGGGGCCACTATGGCTGTGCAATCTACCACTTAACAAATGGCCTGCAGACTGATACCCCAGCTCATGTTGTTTGCACTCCCAAGGACTCAGAACGAAGCTGTAGACAGAAGAGACACAGCCTCAGCCCCCAAGAAACTAACAGGGACACTATGCTGAAACAAAAGCCAGATGTGGACCCAGAGAGCCATTTGGAGGACTGAGGAGTGCTCAGAGGCTGAGGGAGGTCTGCAAGAGCTGTAGCTCTGAAGGAAGGTGCTCCAGACAGGGGAGGAGTAAGGCTGAAGGTCCTGATCCTGGGTGCACTCCTCACCTGAGGCTAAGTGCAGCAGTGGAGGGGGTGGGAGGGCAGTGGTCAGGGGAGTGGGGAGAGGGGAGATGGGCAGAGGATTCTGGGGAGAGGAGCTCCGGGGGCCCTTGCTGGCCCTGCCCAGACATTGTCCGGAGATGGAGGCTGCTGGATTGAGGGTCATTTTAGAGTCAGGTGACAGGACTGATAGGTGACTTGGGGTGAGGTGTGGGAGAGCAGGAGCCACATGTGACTCCACAGCATCAATCATGAGGACCAGGGACACCCTCCATTGTCATTTCTGGAGACCGAAGCAGGGTAAAGCAGGGTTGGAGAAGGGGAGACTCAAAGAGTTCAGGTCGGAGACAAGTTAGAGGAGCTGGTGAGATGTTTAAGTTGAGATGCAAGTAGACCGCTGATGTTGTTCACCCTCAGCTGGGCCTGAGCTGGAGATGGCAAACGGAGAAGTCAGGGACGAGTGAGATCCCTCAGGTGTGAATTGAGATGGGAAGAGAGAGGTCTGCTCCTGGGGCATCCCAGTGTTTCATGAAGGGAGTTTGGGGAGCACATAGCAAGACCGAGAATAAGCAGCCAATGGCAGGCACCATGGACAGGTCCAGAAAAAGCAGGGGTGAGGCTTGACCACTAGCTTAGCACCCAGATTCACTGGAGTGACCTCAGCCGTTCCTGTGCATCCAAGGCTGAGAACTCAGTGAGGGACTCTATGAAGATACAGCCGGAAGGCAGGTAGGGCTGGGAGTAGGGGGAGTGGCAGGGGGAGAAGCAGTAGAGCACAGGCATTAGGGATTTAAGAAGTGTTGCTTTTAAGATGGAGATATTACACCACATGTCTGCTCCTGGGAATGATCCCCCAACAGCAGCAAAATCTAGAGGGGGAGAGGTAGGGCAAAGGGGCTTGGGGCTGGGAAGATGGAGGGAGGGAGCTGCACTACCCCATTGGAAAGTGCATCCCTGGTAACATCAGGATGGGCACAGATGAAGGTACATGGGCAGCTATTTGTGGGGAGGTGGATTTAGGGATTACACAAGCAAGGTATCCAGGTCAGGGACCATGAGGTCACAGAGAGACCAAGTCACTGGGAGGTAGTTTTCTCTCCAGCCATATGAGGCTGCTCAGGCTTAGGTGTGGAGGTGGGGGAGACCAGGGACTTGCCAAGTGAGTATGAGGACCCTGGTTGGCTGGCTGGAGGAAGTATTAGAACTGGGGCCAGGGGGAGTGATCTGGAGAGACAGAGGTAGGTGGTAAGCTGTGGGGGCAGAGGTGGAACCTGAGGGAACAGGTGGTGCTAAGACGAGGTCTAGGGTCTTACCATGGGAGGGTGGTTCCGGGAGGGGCGGAGCAGTGGAGAAGGGACAGGGTCCAGGGCATGAAGGATGAGTATGGGAAGGATGGTTATGGGTTGTGCAAACCCTGAACCTCCAAGCCCTTTGGGTCCCCCACCTAGCCGCACAGGGGCCAAGGGTAGAAATCCAGTTTAGGAGCTAGGAAAAAGAATTATCCTTTCACATCTGAGTACCTTTGAAGGATGGACCCACGACAGCCTAAGAACTCAGTGGGATAAGCTTTCTGCCAACCTATCCAGAAACAATCTGCAAAAGCAAGGGCCTTTGCATGATGGGAAGGCTTTCCTGGCAATGTCAATGTCACCAAACCCAGAAACTACTAACAGTAAATTGACGTGAAGACAAAAAAACACTAAAAAATATCTCTATGCCAAAAGACAAAAACAAACAAAGAAAAACTCAGAAACAGAAAAGAAAAAGAAAAACAAAGATGAAGTAGGGTCACATCACCTGGGAAGACTTTCAAAGGCCAGCAGACATATACGAATACTGTTAACTTCAAGAGTAATTGGAGAAACTTAAAAAAAAAAAGTTAAAAATGTGATTATTATTTTTCATCTGTCTGATTGCCAGATTAAAGAGTTTGACAGGTGGGATTCCAAGGCTGGGGAGAAAAATGCATTCATAGGCATGGTTGGGGGTGCTAAATGGGTATAACCTTTAGGGAATGCAATTTGGAAATTGCTTTCAAATTTAAGATGTCTATTCCCTTTGGCCCAGCTGTTCAGCTTCCAAGTTCAAGGTAAATTGTTAACTGAAAAAGGCAATTTTGACTCCAGTGGGAGGTGTCTTTGTGATAGAGGTTGGTCCTGGGAGATCTATTAGGAGAGAACAGAGCAGGTGGGTGGCTTGCAAACCAGCCCCCAGGGTCCTCTGAGCTGCATGCCCCTCGGGGAGGGGAGAACATCAGGCCCAGAGCTGTCTCTGTGTGGCTGGGGCTCGGCTGTGAGGAGAAGAGCTTTAAGCCTGCACCAGAAGAGAACTAATGTTGGAGAAGTAGTGAGGAGCAGAGTGGATGGAGTGGGCTTGCTAGCTCATTCTGGATCCAGGACCGGCAGCTGGGCTGACTTCTCCAGAGGAGGTCCGATGGTGTCCCAAGGACCCAGGGAGGCAGGAGGAGGAGGAGCAGGGCTAGAGGAAGCAGAAGGGAGTTGGGGGTGACATCAGCGAATGGCCCTGCTTCCTGACATCCTAGGCAGAAGATCCATCCTTCCCTCCACATCTGACCATAGAAACTCCACCTACCTGATCTTTGGAGCTCTTGGAAGCCTGCCAGCTGTGGTGACAACAGCAGACCTTCTCCCAGAGGGTCAAGCTGCTGCTGATGCCCCTGGCAGGTCTGGGAGAGAGTGGCGGACGGTAAGAGCAAGCCCAGAATCACTCTTCCAGGTGAGCACAGGTGGCTGCTTCTGGGTGGGCCCTGCCTTGACTGTAGGTGGTGCTTTATGGCTCAAGATGAAACCACCTATCTGGGTCCAGGTGCCCGCAGTGGGAAGCCTTGTCTCACCGCTTGGACAGGATGACACTCTGGTTGCCTGGTGTGGAGACAAGGTGAACCAGCTCCCACTTTAAAACAGGGCCTGTGCTGCTTGCACAGCTCTGCGAGCACACGAAGGATGACTATAGCACCCACGCTCACAGTGGGACTTCCAGGGTCTGTGTGACCTACCTCAACGCAGCTGTTTAGAAAAGACTGGAAGGACACACCTCCAGGTGCCCAGTGTGGCTGCCTCTGGAGATAGGCCCTGGGGGAAGGGAGTGCCTCCCCGTTTGCTTTACCCCGTACAGAACTACCTACATGGTTTTACAACAAGCATGGATTACTTTTGTAATTAAAACCCTGAATGAAGAGTTCTTTTTAAAGACAGAAACAAAAGCCAGGGCCTGCAGACTAAGCACACACGGGTGACTGCAGGCGCCACCCCGCCAACACTCTGGTTCCTGGCAGACTGGCTTGGGTGAGGAGGGTGAGGGGCTTCCCCAGGACCGGAACTTGCCTTAAGTGTGCAGGCAGGCCGTGTTGGCTGTGTGGGGCCCAGGGGCTGCAGGGAATGAGGTGGAGGGAAGGCCACTGTAGCCAGAGGGATCAGAGGGCAGGAGGAGCGGCAGAGGCTGGGGTTTCTTTTTACCACCCCCCAATGGGGGGCTTGCTGCCCCAGGAAGCCTAGCCCCCAGCCCCTACTCCCCTGACAGTGTGGCTCTCCTTAGCCTCTGCCCTATACACCCTGACAGGCATTTGGTGGTTAGGGGTGGGTGACCTTCCAGAGCAAAGCGGATTTGCTGGGGGGCTGCAGAGGCCTCCAGGGGTTGGGGTGCAGCAGGGGAAGGAGAGTGGATTCCACCAGGCAGGAGCAGGAAAGGAAGTGTGGAGTGCGACAGGCACGGAAATCTGAGGTGAGGGTGAGGGAGGGATGGGGGGCAAAGCTGGAGTGGAGTGGGCCAGGGAGGGGGGTGCTCTGTTGAGGTCAGCCTGTGCAGAGGGAGCTTGGAGCCTAGACCTTGATCCTGAGCCAGGGCTGGCTGGGAGGGCACCAGCCCCTGCAGGGAAAAAGCCAGGGGGTAGCTCTGAATTGAATCTGAGAGCAGTAGGAAGACTTTGAAGGTTTTTCTGCCCAGGGGTGACTGATTTTTCATTTCAAAAACATTCCCTGGGCTCAGGGAGAGAGAGCTGGCAGGACTAATAGGGGGTCTAGGGGCTGTCAGAGGGAATTCATCAACAGGCATTGGACAGGTCTGGAGCAGATGGGGACTTCACCTCCAATCTGGGGAGAGCTGAGGTATTGGGCAGCTGTGGGAAGGCAGAAGGTCAGAGGTACCACCGTGGGAGCTGGGGATAGGACATCACCTGCCCAGGGAAAGGCAGAGTCACACCAGGAGAGGGAGCAGATGGGATGCCACCTTATCGTAAAGTGAGTCCTCCCTAAATTATCAAAAGCTTCTAATACTGGTCCACTTGGAAACCCTATGTTGTTGGTTTTGGGGTCAGAACAAAATGGTTTTGAAGTTTACTTAAACTGAAAACACACACCCGCTGAAAAAAGAATTGCACACAGAAAGGACATTCCTAGACATACTGGAAGGATCGCTAGCCACGCAAGGTGGGGAGAAATAGGGCATCACTGTCAAGGAGGCGCTCTGTGAGCACCGTTAGTTCAGAGACTGCGTCCTAAACACAGGGGCAAATGACGCATGGAATCTCTCAAGACTAGGAACGCGTCCACCCCCACCAGGGCACGAGAAGGAAGATGAAGCCTGAAGAAAAATGGCGACCCCCCAGCCCCACATCCCGCCCCACTAGGCTGACAGCAGACGTCCAGACACACCCGGCGGGTGCTGCTTGTTTTCTGGGCATGCACAGTCCTGCCAACGAGGGGCGGGGGACGGGGGGGGGGGGGGGGGTGGTGTGTGTGTGAGGGAGCAGACTCAAATGTCTGGGGCAAGAAAAGCTCCTTAGGGTGCAGCAACAACCATGCTTCCAGGCTCGTGTTCTGGAGAACTGACCAGTTTCCCAGCATAGTGCAGCTAACACAGGTCCCTTTCATGCCTTGTCTTACTGACTTTCCACGGGCTCCCAGCCCCAGCCCACTTGGGTCTTTTCTCCAGCACTGATGTCACAGAGCTCTAGTCCCCATGGCTTTCTAGTGAGCGGTGACATTTGGCCAGACACGGGGCCCTCGCGTTTTCACTTAACCCTGAGGTTCTGGTTTAAAGGCAGGTTCTGATTCAGCGGGTCTGGGTGGGGTTTGAGATTCTGAATTTGAAATAGGCTTCTGGGTCCTCGTCTGAGGTCCACACAGAGTAACGAGCTCTAGAGCATATTCGGGTTGACTTTTTTTTTTTTTTCCTCCCTGCTGTTTTAGGGTGCTTCCTGATGCAGCAGTGTCTGACTTGTGAAGGATCTCTTTTGTGGTGTGCACCTGCCGCTGTTCTTATCCGGTAATTTCCGGATGGACCCACTGGTGGCTTCCGGCTCCTCACACCGTACACAGGTCAAAGAGCTTGCCTAGGGCCAGGGGTTCCAGGGGCGGGCCAGCACTGAACTGCAAGAAGTGCCCCCCTGGCCGGCAACAGCAGCCTCATCCCAGACAACAGAACCCCCCAATGCCTTTTGATTTTTGCCACTCAGACTGGCTAAAGTGAGCCACTGTACTTTTATTTTGCATTTTTCAATAAATAAGGCATTCTGCTCACATGTTCATGAGCCTTTGAAGTTTCTTTTCCTTTTTGCCTATTTTAATCCTTTTGCCTGCTCTCTTAATAGAGCTGAGTCTTTTAATTGTTGATTTACAGGAATAGATCTCTATCAGCACACGTTACACTGAGTATTAGTCCTTTTTCAATATTAGACATGCAAATGCCTTGTTCCAGTCTGTCACCTGCCTGTTAACTTTGTCCCAAGTGTCCTTTGTTGAGCAGAAATCCTTGATTTTGATGTGCATAAATCCATCCATTCTGCCTTGTGATTGTTACTTTGGGGGTTGTATTCAAGGAGGCCTTCATCTCCTCCCCACCCCACCCTTGCCCCAACAGCTCTCCCTCATTTATGTCTTCACCTATGGTGTTCTCTTTCACTTTTAGGCTTTTTGTCCTTCCAGAAGCTACCTCTGTATATGGTGAATACAGAGAAAAATAAGACTAGACAGCTGCTACCACCATCTACAAATGGGGATGGCATTTTATTTGTAGGTTAATTTGGGGCTACTTGACATCTTTATAATGTTAAGTCACCTCCATTCAGGAACACTAAATTCTTTTGCTTTTTTCAGATCATTTTATTTTATTTTAAAGATTTAATTTATTTATTTATTTGACAGAGAGAGAGAGACAGCAAGACAGGGAACACAAGCAGGGGGAATGGGAGACAGCCTTCCCGCTGAGCAGGGAGCCCGTGCAGGACTCGATCCCAGGACCCTGGGATCATGACTTGAGCCAAAGGCAGAAGCTTAACCACTGAGCCACCCAGGCTTCCCATTTTTCAGGTTTTTTAAAAAGAGCTCACTTAAAATTTCTCAATGGAGGGTTTTTTTTAATCACTTAGTTTTTTTATTGTAGTAAAATAAAATATGCATAACATAAAACTGATTCTCTTACCTCTATTTCAGTACTCAGTACAGTGATATCAGTGTATTCATCATGTCATGTGACCAACCCCACCATCATCTCTGGAGCTCTCCTCCTCTTTTGAGACTGAAACTGTGTTATATTAGTCAATAATAACTGCCCCCTCCATACCCCAGCACCCACTGTCTTACCTTCTGTTTCTGTGAATTTGACAACTCTTAAGTACCGCATGTATGTGGGATCCTATGGTACTTGTCCTTTAGTGACTGGTTTATCTCATTAAGCACTATGGCCTCAGGGTTCATCCATGTTGTAGCATGGGACAGAATTTCCTTCTTTTTAAAGACAATGAAATTCCATTATCTGCACTGATCACATTTTTTTATCCACTCATACATCAATGGATACTTGGCTTGCTCCCACCTTCTAGTTCCTGTGAATAACGCTGCTGTGAACATGGTGTACAAATGTCTCTTCAAGACTCTGCTTCCAATTCTTTTTCCCATGAATTTTATGTATTTCTTACTAAGGTGATTCCTAGACACTATATATTCTGTTGCTCTTATGAATAATACCTAATCTATTATAGTTATTATATTTTCTCACTGATGTGGAGAAATGTTTCTGGGTTTTCCAAGTGGATCTTGTATCACCAACATAGGTGAAATATTAGATTTCAAGGTTTGTATTTTGATTTTTTTAATGTGGCATACATATAAAATGTCATATATGCAAATGACATAGAAGACATATATATACTATGTCATTAAGAGAATGTGTCTAGGGGTGCCTGGGTGGCTCAGTCGGTTAAGTGCCGGACTCCTGATTTTGGCTCGGGTCATCATCTTAGGGTCATGAGATTGAGCCCACATCCGGCCCCATGCTGGATGTGGAGTCTGCTTAAAATACTTTCTCTCCCTCCTCCTCTGCCTGCCCCCCCACCCCACACATGCTCTCTCCTCTCTCTTTCTTAATAAAAGAGAGAGAGAGAGAAAGAGAATGTGTTAAATGTTCCTGCATTAAGTAGAGTGTTGTGTTGTAAAACCTTTATCAAGGTAAGGAAGTTCCCTTCTAGTCCTAGTTTGTCCAGAAGTCTTATTATTGTCATTGTAATTAATGTTATCATTATAAGGAGGTGTCACATCTTATTAATGATTTCTCTGCATCTATTGAGATAATGATATGAATTTAATAAATCATTAATAATCCTTTAATAAATCATAAATATCATTAATATATTTTCTAATGCTGAACCATCCTTACATTCCTGAGGCAAACCTTACTTTATTATAATGTATATATTTTTAATACATTTACCTGCTATCAGCTAGTACTCCATTTAGGTATTTGCATTTCCATTTGTAAGTAATATGAGCTTTTTTTCTATTCCTTTTTTCAAAATGCAGGTTAGGAATCATAACCTGCCTCCTACAGTGGCTGGGCCATTTTTACTTTTTTTTGACATTTGAAACAACTCAGATAAGATAAGAATTAACTACCCCTTGAAAATTTGGTAGAAATTTCTCATATAATGGCTTGGGTGGGGACCCACTGAGAAGAAAAATATTAGATTTTAAATTATTTAAGAAGCATTGGCTAACTCACATTTTCAATCTTTTTTTGTGTCAAGTTTTACATTTCCTATTTTCCTGGAAATTTATCCACATCATTTAGGCGTTCCAATTTATGAATGAATAATGACTTACTGTACTTTTGTGTTACTATAAAAAATTTGTTGTGTCCAAAGTTCCCCCATTTTATTCTGTAGATATATATTTTTATATCTTCTTCCCCTCTCTTCTTCTGTCATGATCAGTATTGTTGTTCTGTATTTTACTGATTTCTGATCTTTATTATTCCCATCTTTGTTGCTTTGGGTTTGCTTTGTTACTGTTTTTCTAATGTCTTGATTTGAATATTTAATGCACTTTTTCTACCTTTTTGGTTCCTAGTCATTTTATGTAAAACCATAAATTTCCCATTAAATTCTGCTTCACCACAAAATTCCCATAGTTGGTTCACAAAGATTTAATATTAATATTCTTCAGATTTCTTTTTTTAAGCCAAGGGCTATTTAGTAATTTTAATTTCATTTCTGGCCACATGAGTATTTTTGGAGATATATTTTCATTATTAAATTATAATTTTATTATACTATACTACTCTTATCAGATACTACTACTAGTAATTATGATTATCTAACAAAATCTCTATGCTGGTGGCTTCAGTACAACAAGTTGAGGCCTCCATTGCAGGCTAGCAAATGGTCAGTATTTGTATTTCAGATGTGTTCGAAAAGAATATACACTTTTTTTTTAGTATAGATCTCTATGTATTTTAAATAGCCAAAACTTCTTGATTGAATTACTCAGCTGTTTTAGTCCAATCCCTATTATAACTGGATTCCAGCTAAGGATATCATAAATTGACATCTTTTCCCTACCACTTTCTCTTTGATCATGGTGTGTGGCAAGGTCAGGGCCAAAAAAAAAAAAAAGAGTAAAAAGGACAATAAGTAGAATAAAGGGGTAGTATCTGTACTAGTTAGGGTTCTCCAGAAAAACAGAAGCAAAAGGATATAGATAGATATTTAGTGTAAGGAATTGGCTCATATGATCATGGAGGATTGTAAGTCCCAAATTGTGCAGGGTGATTGGTGAGCTGGAGACCTAGGGAGCTAATAGGTTAGTTCCGGTTTGAGTCTGAAAGCCTGAGAACCGGGAGTGCTGATGGTGTATTTTCATCCGATGGCAGGCAGGCCCAAAGCCTAAGTAGAGACATCTTGGTTCGAGTCTAGAGGCAGGAAGAAGCTGATATCCCAGTTCAATGACAGACAGTCAAGATAGATTCCCTCTTATTTGGGGGAGAATCAGCCTCTTTGTTCTATTCAAGTCTTCAACTTATTGCATATGGCTCACCCACATTGGTGAAAGAACACCTTGCTTGTTGTAACAGGAAGAAGAGGAGACTGAATATGTGAACACGATAAGTCTGTGGTCACCTTTGGTAAATGGTGATGGTAAGACCAAACATTTGGTCTTTGTCCCCAGGTCCTGTCATCAAGCTCCTACATGCCTTCAGATCTCCGGGGTGATAGGTGAATCTTTTGTGTGTGAATGAGCTGACTCCTGGCAGGGGATCCTCGAGAGCTTCAGGATAGAGCCTGGTCTCCAGAAAGACGAAGTCTTTATAAGAGAGTGTTGGGACTTTCAGCCTCAGCCACTGAATTCTGGGGAGGGGAGAGGGGGGTAGAGATTGAGCTAATCACCCATGGGCAATGATTTAATCAGTCAAGCTTATGTAGTGGGACGTCCATAAAAACCCTAAGTGAAGGGGTTTGGAGAGCATTGTGGTGGTGAAAACATGGAGGTGCTGTGAGGGTGGCATGCCCAGAATTGTCACAGGAGCTCCAGATAACCCCCTCATACTTTGCTCTATGCATCTCTTCCCTTTGGCAGTTCTTGAGTCATATTCTTTATAGTAAATGGATAAACTAGTGAGTAAAGCACTTTCCTGAGTCCTGTGAGTCATTTTAGGGAATTATCAAATCTCAGGGGATGGGTCATGGGAACCCCCAAATTTGTAGTCAGCCAGGCAAAAGTGTGAGGGGCCTGGGTACCTCATTTGCTGTTGGCATTTGATGTAGGGACAGCCTAGTGGGACTGACCCTTCAACCTGTGGAGTCTGGTGCCAACTCCATGTGGCTGGTGTCAGAATTGAGTTGTTGGACACCAGTTGATGTCAGAGTTAGTGGTAGGGAGAAAAAACCCTCAAGGGCTTATAAGAGCTTCTGTTTTCTCTGCAAAAAGATAAAAGCATTTACCAAGAGAAAACATGGTTTAGTAATATAAGAAAAAAATAGAAATATTAGAGTGCCTGGGTGACTCAGTTGGTTAAGTGTCTGCCTTCAGCTCAGGTCATGATCCTAGGGTCCTGGAATTGAGTCCCACACTGGTCTCCCTGCTCAATGGGGCCTGCTTCTCCCTCTACCCTTCACCCTGCTTGTGCTCTCTCTTGCTCACTCTCTCAAGCTCTCAAATAAATAAAATCTTTTTTAAAATAGAAATATTAAAAGTAAGAAGCAAAGGAGACAGTGGGATGGGTGGTTCCTGGATGCTGACTGCCAACATCACCATTTTAGTAACTGGACCTCAGAAGGTCACTTAGCTGCATTCTGCCTCCATTTCCTCACCTGCAAAATGGGAACAGTAACAGGACTCACTTTGCAGTTCTTGTGAGGCCTAAATGAAAGATTCCTGTCATGGTCCTTAGCTCTCACTATTATTAGCTGCTATTATAATTATTTGCAGTAATATTGTCTCCTACCCAACCCTCCACGAGAAGGACTACAGACTTGAAAAGTAGTTTTAATAAGGTAGCCAGTTCCAAAGTCAGTAGGCAAAAATCCAAAACTTCTCTAAATATCAGCAGGGATCAGAAAAGAAATATAATAATAGACAAGCCTCCAACCACAAAAGCAAAAAGACTAGATAGCATATAACAAAAACAAACTTAAAAATTCCTATGGAAGTGTAGAAGTCCGTGAAAGTCAATAAGATGGGGCAGACACTCTCTAGCAAATATGTGGACTTATTAGAAAGTTATGGTAAATTAAAGACAGTTTGGTACCAGAGCAGTTTCTAAAAAATCAATGAAATAGCATAGACAGTGCAAAACATAGTCCTGAATTCATATGAGAAAACTGGTATAACACAGAGAAGCTGTAACAAATTGCTGGTGAAGCAACAGAATGTCACAGAAACGGTGCTGGAAAATTGGTCATTTACATGGAAGCTTTAAAATTAATCCTTTATGTCATAGCATGGGCAAGAATGAATTCCAAATGGATTAAGTGCCTAAATTTTAAAAGCAATATATTTAACGTTAGGGAAAATGTTGGAAAATACCTCGAATAATGTTGGGGTAGGGAAGACCTTCTTAAATAAGATATAAAGAATAAGATGAAATTTACTGCATTATAAGTAAAGCTTTTAGATAATAAAAGACACCAGCAACAAAGCAAACAGACAGAAGGGAGAAGATGTGTGTGATGCATAGGACTCATGGAGAATTCATACCTAGCTTATAAAAACTACTTCTACAAATCAGTAAGACAAGGACAAAAATCTGAATGGGAACATGAGCAAAGAATATGAATAGGCAATTCAGAGGAGACTAAATCGAAACGGACAAAGATGAAAACATAGTAAAGCTCATTACAAATCAGGAAATGCATACTAAGGCAATAATGAGATGCTATCCCATACACATTGCCTTAGTGAAAAATATGAAGTGTGGCAAGAAATAACTGTTGGTGGGAATGTGGGATGATGGGAACTCTTGTGCTCTGCTGGCACTGGGCATGGGAAGCACAAACTGGCATCGTTACTTTGGAGAAGAGTTTGGCATTATCTACTACATGGAAGGTACACATAGCCTGTGACCCAGCAATCCCACTCCTATGGATCAGCCTGGAGAACCTCTCACATGTGTCAGAAGAGGGATATACAAGGATATAGTAGGACTTACTATTGTAGTAGTGAGTAGTAGTGTAGTGAGTAGGATTCACTACTCAGAATGGTAAGAAATAATAGTAAGGAAATGGGAGCAACCTAAATGTCCACCAACAGGAAAGGGATTACAAACATCAAATTGTGGCATTTTCATACAGCAGTGAAAATGAAGTATATCAAACCGATGTATCTCAAAAACCTAATGCTAGTGGAAAACAGCTCATTACAAAACAAGATTTACACTGTGATAATCTAGAGTTTTAATGCATGCAAAACAATTCCACATATTGTTTATGGACACAAACATATTTAGCAGAAGTATAGAACTGAGCGGCGCACAGAATGAAAGAAAATATTTGCAAATCATATATCTGATAAGGGGTTAATGTCCAGAACATATAGAGAACTCCTAACAAACAACCACAAAAATCCTAATTCAAAAATACATAAAGGGCCTGAATAGACTTTTCTCCGAAGAAGATAAGCAAACGGTCAATAAGCACACAGAAAGATGCTTAGCATCACTGATGATTGAGGATATGCACATTGAAACTACAGTGAGATTCCAGCTCACGCCTGTTGGGATGGCTACTATCAAAAAAGTAAAAACAGTAAGTGTTGGCAAGGATGTGGAGAAATTAGAATCCTGTACACTGCTGGTGGGGATATAAAATGGTATGGCTACTGTGGACAACTGTATCGTGGTTTCTTCAAACACTAAAAATAGAATAATCAGGATACCTTGGTGGCTCAGTCAGTTAAGCAGCTGTCTTTGGCTCAGGTCATGATCCCGGGGTCCGGGGCTCAAGCCCCACCTCGGGCTCTCTGTTCAATGAGGAGTCCCCTTCTCCCTCTTCCTCACTCCCTGCCCTTCTGCCTGCTGCTCCCTCTGCTTGTGATCTCTCTCTCTCTCTCTCTGTCAAATAAATAAATAAAATCTCAAAAAAAAGATAGAATCCTATATTCCAGCAATTCTACTTCTGGATTTATACACAAAAGAACTGAAAGCAGAGTCTTGAAAAGTTATTTGTATAACCTGCTTTCACAGCAGCATCATTCACAACATGTAGAACATGGAAGAAATCCACGTGTCCGTGTTGGATGAATGGATCAGCAAAATGTGGTCTAGCCAGACAGTGGAATATTATTCAACCTTAAAAAGGAAGGAAATTTTGTCACATGCTACAATGTGGACAAACCTTGAGGACATTACACTAAGTAAAATAAGCCAGCCACAAAAAGATAAATACTATCGGATCCCACTTATATGAGGTCCCTAAAGTCATCAAATTCACAAAGACAGAAAGCAAGATAGTGGCTGCCCGGGGCTGAGGGAGAGGATCGGGCAGTTCATGTTTAATGGGAGCAGAGTTTCAGTTTGGGAAGATGAAAAGGTTCTGGAGACGGATAGTGGTAATGGTTGCACAAGGGTGTGATTGTACTTAATGCCACTAAACTTTGTTCTTAAAAATAGTTCAGATGGTAAATTTTATACTATGTGCATTTTACCACAGTAAAAAAAGAAAGAACTGAATGCCAGAACAGAGGGGGCGGAGAGAAAAGTGATTCCACAGGAGAAAAAAGAGTTCAAATGTAATTTATCTTTTAAAAAAATCTCAAACTGTGGCATAATAGTAAGTTTGTTAAATTCACCAAATTATAGTGGTAAGTACATGAATATTCATTATCTTGTTCTCATCACTTTTCAGTGTTTTGAGACATTTCATAATAAAAAAGAAAATAGATACATGAAGACATGAACCCCAAACCCTAGAGTAGGAACAAAAACAACAAGTAGTCAAACAAGGAATAAAAAATTTAATAAAAGGAGAGATTTCTTTTGTATTTTTTATTGCATTAGTGTTTATCTATAAAGGTGATGTTTATTCTTTCAAGAGACTCACAAAACTGGCCATTGACCAATCTCTGTAAGAGAGAGCATACAGAGGGAGATGCAAATTCGCATCAGGAGAAAAATGGAATTTAACTTCAGGTGAAGAGGATATTTTTTTAAAAAATCATGAGAATGTGTCATGAACAATTACTATCATTACATTCTAAATGCTCGATGAAATGGACAACTCTCTCGGAAAATCTGTATAATCAAAAATCAGCCCAAGGAAAAGTAGACAATTAGTAGATCTCAATCAGCTTAAAATAAGCTAAAAGTGAAGCCAAGATCAACATGTAAAATATTTGTGTGTGAATTCGACCAAGTCATTTCATGCAACTTATTTTGGAACATGGAAACCTAGGGCACCATTCACAGAAGGCTCTGACCGATTCTGTTGGCAAGTGACTAACAAAACACTTGTCCCCAACCCCTCCACTTTCATCAAACTCTGCAAAAGAGGCCAAAAAAATGAAATATCCACTTTCTCAGTCTTCCTTGCAGTTAGCGGTTCCCATATGACAGTTCTGGCCAATGAAACACAAACAGACATTTCCTGGGAGCCTCGGGGAAAGTTCTTATTTTCTTGATGGAAGGAGGAGGCCATCTGGTGCCGCCATCCCCTTGCTTCCTGCCATGGACAGGAATCCTGGAGCTGAGATGGCCATCTTGCAGCCATGGCTGAAAAGCCAAGAGTCTGCAGAATGAAGGCCCAGATCTGGTTGAGTAACTGAAGGAAGGTCAACAGCCATCTACCCTCTACACTTCTTGTCATGGACACTGTTGAAAAGTTTTATATTTGTTTATTTGTTACTTATGGCTGAGTCATTGCTAAAATAAGCACAAACCTGATTTAAACCCAGTCAAGGACACCATAAGAAAGTTAAGTTACAGCCAATCTCATACATAAACAGATGGAAATAATCCCAAATAAAATATTAGCAAGTCAAAGCCAGCAGTGCATTAAAAGAAAATGCCAAGTAGGGTTTAGTCCAGGAATTTAAGGATAATTTAACATTAGAAAAGTCATCAATGTTATTCACTTCATTAGCAGACTAAAGGAGAAAAACCATCTGTTCATTTCAATAGATGCTAAAAAAGCATTTGATGAAATTCAAAACTAATTCATAGTAAACATTCTTAGTGAACCAGGTGTAGATGTTATCTTCTTTAATTGAATAGAACTTTTTACAGAAATCTGCAGCAAATATCTTACCAAGAGAAGAGGAGAATTTCCACGAAAGTGAGAAGTAGGCAAGGATGTGTGCTGTCCCTTGGATATCAACTCTAGCCAATGCAAGCAAATAAGAAAAAAGAATAAGCATGTATTTTGGAAAGGGAGAGAGATAACTGTCATTGTTTATAGGCAACACAGAGTCATCTATTTAAAAATCTAAGAGATTCTACAAAGAAGCAACATTTCTCTGGCCTTTTTTTTGATAGCTATAAATTGCACCTCATACGGTCCTTAAGACTATTAATAAACTTGTTGCATGTAAGAAACTTTGAATGCACATGATAAGCACTAATAAGGCACAAGATCAATGTTCCTAAAGACCAGTCATAACCAATTAGAAATTGGAAAAAAGTCTTCTTTTAAAAAATTTATTTATGAGGGGTGCCTGGGTAGCTCAGTGGGTTAAAGCCTCTGCCTTTGGCCCGGGTCATGATCCTGGGATTGAGGCCCTCATTGGGCTCTCTGCTCAGCAGAGAGCCTCCTTCCTCCTCTCTCTGACTGCCTCTCTGCCTACTTGTAATCTCTGTCTGTCAAATAAATAAATAAAATCTTTAAAAAGAAATTTATTTATGATATCTATCAACCAATGGTATATCCAGAAATAAACCTAACCAGAGATGGGACTTTGGCAGCAGATGACAAAATTCCTAGAAGGAACAAAACAGAAGTCTGGAACAAGTGAAGAGATGAAGTGGGCCCAAAGGGTGCCATGAAATGTCATCACCTTCTGAAGTAAGTCAGGTGTTCAATGCAATTACAATCCATATCACACAAGGACTTTTCCTAGAACTTTGCCATCTGTGGCAAATGACATGAGAAGAATGGAAATCTGTGGATACCCTATAACGGGCTGTAAGCACAGAACAGGGAAACCCAGAGTCACCTGCTTAAGTCACTTCCTCTTCCCTATGGGTATGCCTCAGTCATAGACGTGGAATGTTTGGTGCTTGCAGATCCCCTGCCAGCTCCCATGCCAGATTCTGCTCCCCAGTGTCCAATGCCCTCCAAAAAGAAGCACTGACTCCTGATGATGCTAACATAGGATGACCGCTTTTGCCCTACAGTTAATTATCCATACTTTGGTATCTGACAAATCAGATAATTGAAAAATAATATCCCACTGTTTTAAAAATTATTAGTGCAGCTGCCTACATCCTCAGGGCAACTAACAGGATGAGATCAAGTGCTTTCCTATTTTCCACAGTCCGCACTAGTCCCAGTGGCTTTATGGCATACAACTATAAGGGATTTAAGTAGGAGTGGAAGATTTGGATCCCTGGGCACCACAGCTTCAACTTTATTTTGAATACAAAACAATCCTCCAAAACGATTGTTCCTAGCTGCACTACTGCCCATGTGTGAGCCCTCCGGTTGATCGGCAGCTGCCTTAACTTTTGGCATTGTCAGACTCTGTGATGGTAGCCATGCGAGTGGGTAGATAGTGGCATTTCGTTGTGATCTTAATTGGCATTTTTACAATTATTAACAAGGCTGAGCACCTTTAAAAATGTTATTTTATTTGAGTACAGTTGACACATGATGTTCCATTAGCTTCAGGTGTACAACACAGTGATTTAACAATTCTATACATTGTGCTATGCTCACCACAAGTGTAGCTGCCATCTGTCATCATACAGCACTGTTACAGTATCATTGACTATATTCCTTATGCTCTGCCTTTCATACCTGGGATTTATTCTTTCAAAAACTGGAAGCTTGTCCCTCTCACTTCCCCCCACCCAATCTGCCCAAAACCCAGCCTCTCCCCCCAGCAACCATGTGTGTTTTCTGTGTTCAGAGGTCTGATTCTGCTTTTTCTTTGTTCATTTGTTTTGTTTTTTTAGATTCCACAAGGCTGAGTGCTTTTTCACAGGTGTGTTGGTATTTGGAGATCCTCTTCATGAAAGGTCTGTTCAAACCGTTTGCCCATTTTTCTCTCAAGTTACCTTTTTAAAAAATTGATATGTAGGGTTCTTACTATATTCTGGGTTGTAATCCTTGTCAGTCCCCTGCAGATGTATTCTCAAGTCTACTGCTGCCTTTTCCTTCCTCAATTTACACCTGCCTGCCTTTGCTCACCTGGACTTTTAGGAACCTGACTTTGTGACATGTGTGTCACATCTGCTCCCATGGGCATCTAAACATCTGTGACACCATAAGGCCATTCAGCCCAGATCTCTCTGCTGAGCTGCAGACTCACAATGCCCAACTCCCTTCTACATTCTTGCTATTCAAACTAGGTCCACAGACAAGCAATGCCATACCCCCAAGGGCTGGTTAAAAATGCAACATCTTGGGCTACATCCCAGACAGATCTCCAGAGCCAGAATCTGCATGGGAAGTAAGATCCCCAGGGGGTTTATGTGCATATTCAAGTTGAAAAAACCCTGCCTGGGCCCCCTCTACAAAGCTGTGTTCTACACACTAGCACTCAGCATGTCTTGGGGAACAGAGGCAGCTCCTGCATATGCATCTCCCACCTCCAGTAAGTCCTGCCAGAAGTCCTGCCTCCAAGAAGGCCCTAGTCTCCACCCAGGGTTCAGGGGGAATCAGGACCTCCCACAGGCTGAGACAGCCTGGCCCTTCCACATGGAAGTTTCATGTGCCCCCAGAAAGAACACATGCCCAAACAGGGATACCAAGTTGGATATATTTAACTAAACTTAGCAAATTAATGTTTTACACACACATTTCAGTATGTCGGCTATAGGTGAAATCTTACTGCAGATAATCAAAGGCTAGATCAGGAGAACTTTGGCATGGAAACTCTAGTCCAAATGGGGTCCTTGGCCCCTTGGCGACCATCCCCACAGAACCCCAAGCACCACCACCCCCCTCCCGTGCTCTGTTGGTTATCTCCTCTCCATCTCCTAAGTAGCTCAGAAATCCCCCTGCTTCTCTCCCTCTGGCTATCCATACCACCTCTCCACCAGTCTGTGGCCTCCTCTCCCAGGGGGCCATGCTCAACCTCCTAATACCTATTATCCACCCTTCAGCCAGAACATTCCTTCTAAAACACAAATCTGTTTGTGTCAGTTGTGGCTTAAACCAATTCAATCCCTCCCTGCTGCTGTCAGGATAAAGTAAAACTCCAGACACCCAGCTAATTCCAGCCCATCCCCAGCCCTCCCACCATGCCACCAGTCAGGTGAGCTTCTCTGTTCCCCAAATAATTGACTTTCATGAAGGGCTCCACCAGCATCCATCTCTCCATCTAGAAGTTTCCTTCTCAACCACCTGCCCTAGCTTCCAGGACTGGATCAGGGCCCTTGGGCCCTCTGCTTCCCCCTCAGAATGCGTGTTACCCTCTCCCACCATGGCTTGTTCAGGGATCTCTTTCCTGGGTGGAACCCCTGGGCCACTGCATCCAGAACCACACCTGTTTGCTTGCAGCGGTGTTGGCACCCAGTACAAGGCTGACCCTGAGCCATCCCTCACCTGCTGGGGGTTATGATGGCTAAAAAAAAGCTGCATGCAAGTTAGTGTGTAAGTCTGTGTGGACAGGCATGTCTATTTCTCTTGGGCAAATGCTGAGGAAAAGAGTGCCTGTGAAGTGTGTGTTTGACTTTACAGAAAACTGACCGTAGCTCCCTTTCCATGCTGCTAGGAAGGAGAAGGGTGACAGTGGGTCCTTCATCACCAAGGACCTGGCTTCCTCCAGCAGGGGTCTGTGCTCTCAACAATCCAAGCAGGGGCTCTAAGGGAAGAGGAACCAGGTCCTCCCCCAGCATGGGGGGAGCTGGCTTGCTGGCTCCTCCTGTCTTCTCTCTGGATCCTTCCACTCACACTGCCAGTCCCCACATGCTAAACACTTCTGGTGATCTTCCTTGTGGCCATGCTGTCCCCAGTAAGGTTGTGAGGAGCTCTTTTTTGGAGCGATTGGATGGAGCTGGGTCCTCATATGGACTCTGACCACGATTAGGACCAGACTGCACACAGGGTTATTCCCCACCATGACGGGGCAGTTGCCATCCAGATGGATGGGGTCTCCTAATATCCAGGCCTAGAGGTTCCAACTCCTGCCCAAGGTGACACCTTAGAGGGCTGCCTTCAGTCTCATCCTGCCTGGGACTTCTACATCTAGTTATCTCAGCCTCTTATACATGGACCAGAGCAATCTCCAGCTTCTCTCCTGGGTGAGAATCCAACCTCTACCCAAGGCAGTCTAGAGGCTCTACTGAGGGACATCTCCAGCTCATTTCATCCCTCGACAGAATTCCATTCGGTCCCTTCTAACTGGACTACAGCATGTCCCACTGTTGGCCTGCAGACATTTTTCCTAGAGCCCAGAGTGCTGCTTTCTGGTCTGCACCCTCAGCCTAAACCCTAGGCCCCAGCCCTGTCCCACAGACAACACTGACCACACCCCACTCTTGCCACATCTCCCTCCTCCTCTCTCCTTCCCACCTTTCCCCCTCTCACCTAAGAGGTTTGAATCCTGCTGGAGTTTTGAAAGAAGATTGGCTGGGGGCTGACGAATGTCAGGGTTTACCTGTGAGATAGAGCTGAAGGGACTCCATTTTCACCAATTTTTTGCTAGGCCCCATTTTATTCATGCGCCATAATTTGCCTCTGAATAAGCAAAGAAACGAAGTTCCCACTCCACGGGAGAAGCAAAAAAGTTCATCGCTTTCTGAGTTTGTCCTAGGCCCCAAACACCTCATGACATCTAGGAAGAGCCAGATCCCAAACACAGGCCAGCACACTAGCTTCAAACAAGTCTCAGCTGATGCTGGCATCAACACCTCTACCTTCAGTAGTTTATGAAATAACACCTATTATTCACCTGTCACCTTTGCTCAGACCCTATTCTGGATTCCTAGATGAACATGTACCCTGGACCCCTTTCCAATATAAACCCTTAGCTCCAAGCGACAGACAGCAGGACTCATTCTCCCTTCCTTACTGAGTCTCCCACTCTATCTGCTAGTCTCCACCCATCGGTTAACATTCTTAAATAAACTGTCTCCACTTGCTGCAGTTCACGTTTGATTTGTTCCTGCTCAAAGCCAAGGATGGTCTGGGGCTGGTCCTATGGGACCCTTCTCTGGGCCCTCGGATCAGGCCTGCCTGCATTACTTGGAGCAAGTGTCCCCTACTGGAAGGTACAAAGGCAGCTTCTCTGCACTGTCTGCCAGCTTGGCATATGTGCCACGTGCCCTCAGTTTCTAAACTGTTCCTTTGCCTTGTCCCATTGGTCACTCCTGGCATGCCCTCCCTTGTCCCTTCCAACTGTCTTTTTAAAAAAAGAAAAATCAACTTTGAGATAAAATTACATATAATGAAGTTCATCTACTTAGGTGTGAAGCTTGAATTTTGGTAAATACATATAATCATATCTTCAACACCGTAATTGTGGTCTAGAATATTTGCGTCACCTCAGAAAGTCTCCCTGTGCCTCTCTACAGCAGACCTCCATCCCCACCCCTCCCCCAGGTGACCACTGATCTGCTTTGTCACTACAGTCCCAGCTGGCTTTTATACCTTCCTGTGTTTTCCGTGGTCCTACACTGTAGAATGGGCTAATCGTGTTTATTTCCTGTAGTGGTAGGAAACGTCAAACGTCAAACTTTATAGAAATAAAAGGTTTTATTTGTGTAATTGCATTGTGTGAAATGGGGTAGAAGATTTTTCTCCAAATCTGAAATATTTTTCATTCCCTGCCTTAAAATGCGGCCCACTTTGCAAATCCTGAGGCTACCACCTGGGTGAGAAAGGCAGTCTTCCTTCTGGGCAGCTCCAGCCACAGCCCTGCCAAGTCTGTGAGGTGTCACAGAGGGAGAGAAGCATACGTGTTTCATCACCAGCCGAGAAAGTGTCGTTTCAGTTGGGAGCCACATACGACAATACAGAAGGGCAATGCTGGGATAGCAGGCCCAGGGAGGGCACTTTGAAATACTATGCAAAGGATTTTCCTTGCAGGGGGATCTGAGGGTCCTGTAGCCCTCCATCCATTGATGCTTAGGCCTCCCCAGGCTCTGGTGGGAAGAGAAGAGCCCAACAGAGAATAAAGAAGTGGTTGTCTGGGTTCCCAAAGAATGAGCACAGACACAGCCCTGAGAAGGGAGAGAAGATCAAGCTCTTCCAAAGCTGAGTTTTAATAAGTAGAGGTCAAGAAATTGCAGAGCTGGAGAACAAGTGAGTGGTTCCTGGCAGTTGGGGCTGATCGGGGGAAGGGGAGGAGTGGCCATAAAGGGCAGCACAAGGAAGGGACCATTCAATGTTTTCATGACATCTACACACATAATAAGAGACACAGAACTAGACAGGCACACCATATCAGTGTCAGTGTCTTGGTTTCCATGTGACGCTATAGTTATGCAAAATGTAACCACTGGAGGACAGTGGGAGAAGGGGACAGGGTCTCTCTGTACTATCTTTGCCCTTCCTGTGAATCTATAATCATTTCAAGATTAAATAATTAAAAAAAAAAACAGTAGTGAACTAAGCTTGGAGTGCTGAACAGAGAGATCTTTATAATAAGCCACTGCATTGGGAAGAAGGATGAGATTCATGTGTTTCAGGCAAATGCAACCCCAGTGGGTAAAGAAGCTGGACAAGGTTGGCAAGAGGCGAGGGAGGCTGAGACTGCCTGGGTCCCAGAAAGGGGACCAGCATCCCTTCCTTCCAACTTTGCCAGTGCAGGGACTGGGCAAGATGGCGGGAACCCGGGTAGGTTGAGAAGGCTACATGCCTCTTAGGGAGACCCTGTATTCTACCTGGCACCAACACCCTGTCCCTTGATCATTGTGGTGGCCTTTCAGGGCAAAAGTCCAGAGGGAGGCTCATGGAGGCCCACACACCTTTGGGGAAACAGCCAAGGTCACCTGAGCTCCAGAGGGTGTGGAAGAGCCCAATACGAGGGCAGTGGCTAGACTCAGGCTGAGAAGCCCTCTGGACCACAAGTCACAAAGTGATAAGGACATGAGCAATGGACACCAGCTCCTCAATACCCAAAATAACAGGGCCTAGCCCCTAATCAGCAGGTGCCAGCCTATAGTACCCAGCATTAGGCAATGTAAGCACCCAAGGCAACCCACACCTCTCCTGATGCAAGAGGAGAAAGGAAAAGGAGAATAATTTGATAGAATATTTACCCAAAAGAGATGAAGTTTAAAAAGTAACTGCCACATTAAAAATGTTAAGCTTAAGGGTGCTTTTCTGAAGACAGAGTTGTCTCAGGATATAAGAGGAAAGTAGGACAGGTAGGGGATAGAGCAGGCGTCTCATTCACAGGACGAGCCTTCACACTAGGCCTGCTTGGGATTCTGGGGTACAGTCAGCTGGGCAGTCCCCTCCTCAGGGCTCCAGACCCTTCATACAATGGAAAATTCAGCAGCTCAGAATTTTCAAGGTACTTCAGACATGTCCAAAGCCAATGCTAAGATGGTTCCCTCATACCTGGCTCTGTTCCAATGTTTCTCACATGACAATTAATGGGACCATTATGGTGTGTGTGCAGGGCAGAAGTCAGGGAAAAACCTTGACATCTCTACCATTTACCTTTTACCCCCAACCCATCTCCCTCTCTCCGAATAGGCTGCCCCCAAGCCCCATGATCTTGCTTGGATTAATGACTCCTACAATAAACACGAATATTGAGTGTTATGTTATACATCTGAAACTAATATAACCTCATATTTCAATTATGCCTGAAAAAAGGATCTTAATTTGTAACTACATATTTGTGATACTGTTTTCCTGCCTGACAAAAGTTATAATCATTCCTTGGTAGAAATTAATAGTCCATAATTAAATTTCCCTGCTGTCTCAAAACTGTCTTACTACAATTAATTTTTGGAATCTGGATCTGAACAAGGTCCATATATTACATGTAGTTGATACGTCTCTTGTTTGGGAAGGTCCTTACTCGTGTGTTTTGCTTTGTTTTGTTTTGTGAGAATGACAAGTTGCAGAAACCAACTCAGTTGTTCTGTAGATGGTCTTACATCCTGAATTTGTCTTTTTGCTTCCTTCTGGAATCTTAAAACCAACAGTACGGGAAAATTGGTATCCACATGCAAAAGAATGAAATTGGACCCTTACCTTACACCATATACAAAAACAGACTCAAAATGGATCAAAGTCCCAAAGTTACAAAATTCTTAGAAGAAAGCATAGAGGAAAACTTTGTAGCAGTGGATTTGCAATAATGTCTTAGAAGGACAACAAAAGTAAAAGTAGATAAAGTGGACTATATAAAAATTTAAAACTTCTGTGTATCAAAGGACACAGACAAAAGAATCAAAAGGCAACCTATGGAATGGGAGGGATATTTGCAAACCATACGTCTAATAAAGGCTTACTATCCAGAATATATTAAAAATTCCTATAATTCAAAACAATAAAAATGATTTTTAAGAGGGACAAAGGACTTGAATAGACATTTCTCCAATGAAGATACACACAAGGCCAAAAGCACATGAAAAGATGCTCAACATCGCTAATCATTAGGGAAATGCACTTCAAACGCACAATGAATGATTATCTCACACCCATTAGGATGGCTGCTGTAGAACAAAGAAAACAAAACAGCAGACACTAATAAGCGTTGACAATGACGTAGAGCAATCAGAAGGCTTGCACACTGCTGTGGGGGTGTGGAAGGATGCAGTTTTGTTGTGGGAGACAGTATGGAGGTGCCTTGAAAAACAATTCCACTTCTGGATACCTACCCAAAAGGACTAGAAGCAGGATCTCAAAGAAATAATTGCATGTTCAAAGCAGCATTATTCACAATAGCTAACATGGGGAAGCAACTCAAGCATCCTTTGACAGCTGGATGGATAAGCAATATGGGGTCTCTACAAACAATGGAATATTAGTCAGCCTTAAGAAGGGAGGCAAGTCTGTCACGTGCTACGACATGGATGAACCCTGAGGACATGGTGCTCAGTGAGATACGCCAGTCATGAAAGGACACATACTGTAGGATTCCATTTACGTGAGGTACCGAAGTCAAATTCACAGAGATAGAGAGTAGGACGGTGGGTGCCCGAGACTGGGGGAGCGGAATGAGGAGTTAGTGTTTAACAGGGACAGAATTTGTTTGGGAAGTGAAGACATTCTAGAGATGGATGTTGGTGATGAGTGCCCAACACAGTGAATGCTGCTGAAGCATACACTTAAAATGATTAAGATGATCAATTTTATGTTATATTTATTTTACTATAATTAAACATTTTTGGGAAAAAATGAAGAACAAGCTAGTAGATTTCCCCAAAACCATTCTGGATTCTTTGCTTGTAACCTACTACATTTATATACTCTGTATTACACATGTAAACCTAAATACATGCAAACTTGTTAAACTCCAGCAAATAAACCTTTTAATTAAAAAAATATATATCTATGCCAGACCAGTACCTTTCATCCTGAGTCTTCCAGAGAAGGACTGACTGACATAAATGTCCATACTGGCCAGAGGCTCAATGTTCCTCTGTATTAGGTCATAGGACATGCAAGCCAGACTCCCAATATGGTTGGCCAAGTGACCTCCGAGCACAGTCATCTGGCCTGGAGGGACCTTTGGTTGCAGCTATTCTGGGGTGGGACGGGCAGATAGTGCTGAGATACAGGAGAACTGTGACCCCAAACTAATGGGGCAGTAGGATATGTAAATATTTGTGGGTCTGTTATGCTCAATACAATGCTAAGAGATTTCCAGATCTCTGAGTAATGGAAGACTGTAAAGAAAAATGCAACTAGCCAAAACTGGACTCAAAAACTAAAAGCCTTTGAGTAGACCATAGCATGACAAATCAAGTCTGAATAACAGTGCTCAAAAGCTCTGGGCCTAAATGGTTTTACGAGCCAGGCTCTTTCCAACTTGGAAATAATAGCTGTATAGTAGCCACACCATATGAACATATTATTTTTGTATTAACTTCCAGCTGGGCCTGGGGCTCCCAAGTGTAGCTGATTCTCAAACAAGCAGTAGGGAACTTACTAGAAATACAAACTCTCCACCCCACCCCATACCCACAGAATCAGAAATTCTGGGGCCCAGTCTCGGCGCTCTGCTTTGTAACAAGCTCTACAGGCTAACCAAAGTCTGAGGACCCCTGGGGTGAAGGGACCATCTCTACTCCATGGATTTCTCCTCCATCCTTACCTGGGTATGACTGATTCTAATTCTTCCCCGTAAAGCCGTGAGTCCAGTTCTTGGTGTCTTTAGTTTAAACACATTATTCTTCATTAGAGAGAATGTTCAGTCCATTTATATGCAATTTCTCAGGTTTATAATTTGAATAGCAGGAGCCCCATCAAATGATTTATTTTATTTTTTAATTACCAAACTAATAGATCCTTGTTATCGAGAAACGGAAGAGGCATACAAGCAGAAATAAGAAAGTTATGATTACCTGTAATTCTACCTCCCAAATATAATCTATGTCATCAGTTTGGTATGCAAACTTCCAGACCATTTTCCTATGCACAGAGATGTTTCTATCATTCACCAGAAAAGGGATCAACTTGTATAAACTGCACTATAACTTACCTTTTTTATTTCATAATATATCATGAACAATTTTCCTTGTTAATCAATAAACTTTCATTCGCTTTCTCAAAGCCCTTATTGTATAATTTTCTGCGCCAGTCTCCTATTGTTAGAATTGATTGAATGAGTTTGTATTTGGACAGTGCTTGACGCCTGGTAAGTGCTACACAAATAATTGCCCTCCAAACGTGTTAAATCCAAAAGCCACAAAAACACAGAGAAGCTGGCAAATCTGCAATCATAGTGAAAGATTTTTAACACTTCTGGGAAAACCACAAATCAGGTACACTCAAAACAGGGAGCTATGAGGATTGGTATAACCTCTGAGGGTCTTAACTGTGTTCTCACGTAGACCACTCTCATGGTGCATTTTTCCTACACGCTCCTGTCCCCCCTTAACCCAAGGGACACTGTACAGTGCCCTCCCGGCCATGCCAACATCCACCTGGCTCCCAGGCTGCACCCAGGTATGTTGCTCTGAAATTCAAACCTGCATTCATCTCTGCTCCTAACCCCAACTTCACCATGGCTCCCTTATCTGGGCACACATGTCCCTGGAAGGTGGGGCCACCAGCCTGGCCAGCCGCCTCCAGCTCCCTTGCCTTGGGTGCCAGCCACACTGACCCTGTGGGCTCCTGGAAGGGGTCTGCTCCTGCCCTGGGGCCTTGGCAGCTGGGCCTCCCTCCGTGCACAGGACCCCTACTCCCCACCCAGCACGGCTGACTTTCACTCTCTCTTGAGGCCCGGCTCAAAATCCACAGTTCGGTCATCTTTCCTTGACCTCTGATAACTAGGTCAATTGCACCCTCTAGACTCCCTCCTTGTCAGCATCCAGTGCAATCCTGTCTGCTCCTTATCTCTAGGATAAACAGTTTAGTGGATCAGTCCAACCAGCTTCTTGCTTGGGACTGAGCCCTGTGCAGGCACCATTCCACAGTGACTGAGGCTATCATTTCCCTTAGAGTCAAATCAGGTGGCCTGACTGCGCTGCTCACGTGACAAGCTGTGGCACACTTGCCTTCTGTAAGAGCACCAGGTGCAGGGCCAACACCCTGGTGGCTGGAAAACCACAAGCAGCAGGCAGGGGTGGCTTTGCTTCTAGCTGCTCTGTGAGGAGGTTGGTGTGCTGCCCGGCCTGGGATGACTGCACTCCCAAGACCGCAGGCTTCTCCTCGGGGAGCGCTTCAGCACTAAATAAACCAGGTGTGTGTGGGTTCTGGGACTTCTGCAGGGGAGAGAGAGAGCAGCTTTTTTTCTGGTGAAAGTGGGTCCTTTCCCGCTTTATCTTGTCCCGCGCAAGGCTAATCTTGTGAATCCTCCCTCCCTTCCTCAGCATCCAGGGCACTCCCATCAGTCCCTTCTCTTCCAACACCCTCCTGCTCTGCCCCTCTAATTGGCTCTTTATCTCTGTCATGTAAACAACCCTCCTCCTCAGTCTTTAAACAAAGCTCTTCCTCACCCTCCCCAACGGCTCTCCTACCTAACCGCCCCCGCCCCCTCCGTGTTTCTGACTTGCTCACAGTTAGAGCCCATGGTGGCTACTGCATCAGGGAGGAGAGGAGCCCAAGACTCTCCTATCCCAGAGCGCTCCCGCCTTTCTGTCTGCCTGGGGGCAGACGCCAGCCCCCAGATCTTTGCCCCGCCCACACCCTGGAGTGCCATTGTAGGGGAGGCTCCCCGCTACACACAGCTTCCTCTTCCCAACTCATGATGCACGGCTAAGGGAGAGAAGCAGCTTGCCCGGGTGGGGCAGGGAGTTGTCACATACAAAATTGCCCTGTAAAAAGATCATGTCCCTTTTGCTCCCACCAGGAAAGAATTAGACCAGTTTTCCCACTTCTTCCCCAACACTCAGTACTATCTCCTAAAGATAGTACTTTAAATCAACCTTATAAACCTTGCCCAGTCTGATGGTGAAAAATGAGAGCCTCCTCTTCTGTTTGACTCTTCCTGATAATCTATTTCATACATTTAACTTAGAAGCAAATAGTCTTACGGAGTTTATGTGGAAAGGAATCTTCCCCATCATTCCCTCTTTCCTAGGGACAATTCCTTGCAACTCTTTTAGCTAATTATTTTGATACCTATGTCTGTATTTCCTCAGAACAAGCTAGCACTTGGATTTTCAGTTCTAGGCTGGCTAGGGGTAGCTGTTTCTGCCTGTCCTGCCCTGCCCCCCTCATCTCCTCAATGTGTTCTCCCACGTCAGGGCTTCTCCCGATCGATCTTACCTTCCTGAAGCATTTGCTCCAGGAATCTTCTAGACTGGCCTGGCTCCCAGCTGTCCTCGGGGGACCTCTCTGTTTTCCTGGTTGTCTCTCACAGTTGACTCCCTGATTTTGCTGTGGCCCATCCTCCAGCCACTTTCTGAGAAAGGCGGCCTTGGAGATAAACTTTGACCTCTTGTGTGTCTTGGAGTATAGTGACTGCATCCCCACCATCTACATTTTGCCTAGGTTTAAAACTCTAAGCTAGAAAAAAACTTCCCGTTAGAATTTTGAAAGCACTGCTCTCTTTCCTTCCAGGCTTCAGGACCTGTATTGGAGCGTGAAGCCGTTCTAGTTCCAAAACCTTTGTATTTGTTTTCTCTGGGGACTGTAGGGTTTTCTTTGTCCCCACCATCCTGAAATTCCTCGATCGTTACTTGGTGTAGGTCTGTTTTCATCTATTTGCTGGATCCTTGGTGGGTCCCAGGCCCTCTACAAAACTATCCTTCAGGTTCTGGGAAATTTTCTTGATTCGTGTCTTTGATAAACTCTCTTCCAGTTTCTATTCTGTTTCTAGAATCCCTGTCATTCAGATGTTAGATCTCCAGTGACCCTTTCATTTTCTTACTTTCTCTCCCATTCTGCACTTTTATAATTTTGCTCAGTGTTCTGGGGAGACTTCTCTCACTTTATCTTCCAGCCCTTCTGCTTTTCATTTTAGCTAGCCTATTTAATTTGCAAGCTTCTTGCTCTGAGAGTTTTGTTTTTTTTTTTTTAAATAGCATCCTGTTTATATTTTAAGAAAACAGTCTTACCTCTCTGAGGAGATTACTTTTCTGAGTTTCTTTTCCCCCTCTACGTTGTCTTTGATGTCTGACTCTCATGCTTTAGTTCTTAGTCTTTGAGGTAGCAGAGATATCTGACATTATAATACATAACAAATAATATCTTGTGTGTGACTGGCTTTTCTCTGAAGCCTATTGAAACTTGGTTGCTGGCTTACAGTTAGGAGTGGGCACCAGAGAGTGGGCCAGAAGTCCTGAGACTGTGAGTAGGCTTCGGGTGATGGCTGGACCTTGTCTTTGAGGGACAACTAGCATTACTACCTTTGGATTTTTCCTTTTGGCCTGGGCATGGTTTCCAGAGAAGGCTCTTCCATTCTCCTGCCCCAAGGGGAAAGGGTAGCATGCAGAGAACTGAAAGAAGGTGAGAGTTGGAGTCTGGGAAGAATGCAAACATCTGTTTACTACCCAACTCTGCTTCCTTTTCAGTGCAGAGAAGAAAATCCAGTCTCCTCTGCTTGGGGAGAGAGAGGTATCTCTGTTCCAGCTACCTGCCAGAGAGAGTCTTCGAAGACATAACTGATCTTCTGCTTCAGCCCCTACCTTATTCCACTTCCACACCACCTCCAACTTCACCCGATGCCAGAAACTTGAGATCCTCTCTGAGGCTCTCCAGTGGCCTTGTGGCTTAGGACTCAGCTCCTTGTCTTCCTCTGCCGCTTGGGGTTCAGAGACTGCGTGGCCTCCTGCTTTCTCACTTCCCACCCCTCGTTCCTGTCTCCTCTCTTGTGGTCCTTGTTCTTGCAGACGGATGCCTTTCTGAGACCCTTTATCCTTGTCTAAGTGGGGATGGGGAGAGGGCACTAGCAAATATATACTTTCCACCTGCTGCGCAGCCCATTCCTTTCAGTTGCATTTACTTCAACACCTTTTTAGAAGCTGTTGACCTCTCCTTTCCTATCCCACCTCTGTGACGTTTTTTGTTTTGAATTGCAGTGGCAATAACTATCGTCACCATGCTTTACAGTTCATCCCTAAGACTTACTAATTTTATAACTGGAAATGTGTACCTTTTGGCCCCCTTCCTCCATTTTACGACCCCACCCCCCACTCTGCCTCTGGCATCCACCAGTCTGTTCCCTGTTTCTGTGAGCTTGGCTTTGTTTGGTGTGGTTTTTAGATTCTGCACAGAAGTGAGATCATACAGTATTTTTTCTTTCTCGGGCTTTTTTCACTTAGCGTCATAACCTCAAAATCTATCCATGTTATTGCAAATGGCAAGATTTTATTCTTTTGTTTTTTAAGATTTTATTCTTTTTTATGCCTGAATAAGGTTCCTGTGTGTGTGTGTGTGTGTGTGTGTGTGTGTGTGTGTGTATACACATGCCACATCTTTATCCATTCATCCATCAGTGGCTTCTTCCATATCTTGACTATTGTAAACAACATGGCGGTGAACATGGGAGTACAGATGTCATTTTGAGTCAATTTCTTTGTTTCCCTTGGATAAACCCCCAGAAGTGGAATTGCTGGATCATACGGTAGTTAAGTCTATTATCCACTTGGAGTTAATTTTTGTTTGTATGTGACGTAAGATAGTGGTTTAGTTTCATTCTTTAGTATGTGGCTGTCCTGTTTTCCCAGTACTATTTATTGAAGAGACTGTCCCTACCCCCATTGTATGTTCTTGACCCCTTTGTTGTAAATTAATTGACTATCAGTGCATGGGCTTATTCCTAGGCTCTCTATTCCATGGATCTATGTGTCTGCTTTTATTCCAATACTGTACTATTTTGATTAATGTAGCTTGATAATACAGTTTGAAATCAGGGAGTGTGATGCCTCCAGCTTTGTTCTTTCTCAAATTTGCTTTGTCTATTTGGCTTTTTTGTGTTTCCATGAAAATTTAGGATTTTTTATTCTCTGAAAAATGCCATTGGAATTTTTCTAGGGCTTGCATTAAATTTGCAGATTGTGGTACATAGTATGGACATTTTAAGAATATCTATTTTCCAATACACAAGCACTTTTTTCAACCCACAAATGGCTTTTGTTTTGGGTTTTCCCGCATTTCTCAATGAACTTGAATCTTCTTATTCAATAGTGAGAACTTCTATTCCCCACCCCCCATCACCAGGCATCATTTCTATCTGCCCCAATTTTACTTGACAGGGAGAATTTTTCTTGGGTGGTCCAAGCTTCCTTATCCTCTGTGCAGTAGGGCTGAATCCAGGCCAGGTGGGCACTGAGGCCTACAGGTACAAAGCATGGTGTGGGTTTATCTGGCCCATTTCCTGCTGGGCCCCTCTGCTCTCATCGCCAGGCTTTATTGCCTCTGGTGTCCATGCACACGTCTATTTAAACACCTGCATTCTCACCTGGCTCCTGTTCATAGTCTAATTCTGTTCTACATCCCAGTGTCACGTCTTCAGGTGTGCATGTTGAATCCCAGCACATCTCCGCTGCCTAGAGGACAGCCGATTGCTCCCTCTGCTGGGCCCTGTGTCTGCACCCCTCTCATGACTGCCTTCATGTCCTTCCTGCTCTACTGGGGGGTGGAGGTGACCACAGCTGTCCTCTTTCCTCCAGTTTGTCCTGCTGGCTGGTCCCTCAGAATGTGTCCTGGGGAGAAGGGAACAGTATAGAACACCCTGTTTCTTTATCCTCTGACTTTTCCTTACTGTAGCCCTTGGAATTTATTCTGAGGAAGGTAGGAGTGGGGCAAAGTGTGTCAGTCATCTATTGCAAAATAATGATGTGGGACAAGAACAACACAGCTCCTCCTGTGTAGCACACAGCAAATGTCTCCTAGCTTACAAACCAACCAGGTTCTGCTCACCTCTGCTCTGCTCCCAGCTGGGGTCCGGCAGGCCCTGCCGTTCAGGTAGCCCAGTTCTTCCCAGTGGTTAGTGTGCGTGAGAATTGGCTGGAGAGTGTACTCAGCCCCAGATCCCAGGCTACGTCACCCAAGATTCAGTGGGACTGAATCCACCTCTCCTGGGCTCACACACATCTGCAGGTCCATGGGCTCAGGGCTGACCCATAACCAGTGGGGTGTCTTAGCTCTTGTGCTCATTCTCTTACCTCCCTCAGCATGTTCTCAGGGCAATCACAGAGGCTCTGCCCAGACTGAAAGAACCCATCTGAAACCTCTGATCACATTATACTTGCCTGTGTCCCTTGATCCTGGAGCCTGAGTGGGTCACCTGGGGTGGGGCTACAGGGAGAGGGAAGAACTGAGGTCTTAAATGCAATCAGCTTCCCTGGGAAATGTGGAAGAAAGTTAACTGACTCACACAGAACTAGCTGTCCTTCCCAGGTTCATTGTCTTCCCCTTGTTCTTGGAGTGTCTGTGGGTCCATCTCTACCCAGGCTCCATTCTGGACTCTTCCTTCAACACTTGCTTGCTAAGGACTCCAGCGTGGACTCCTAAACATAGCTGAAGCCCCCTGATTCTCTCCCTGCCCACAGCATTCCCCTAGTTTTAAGAGGTTTGCCTTTCCCCTAAGTTGCTGCTATGACCCCTCCTTTTCTTCATCCCTCTGGGCCAAAGCTCTTCCAGGCCGGTCTCTACCTTCAGGGGTGCATTTCTGAACTATGGCCCTGACCTTGGCACACTTCTGCTTATCACTTACTGACTTGCTGAGGAAGGCTCGAGGGTGGGGGAGCCTGGTCAGGGAGGGGTGGGTGTTGAGAAAGTGGAAGGGTACTTTCTCCCTTTCCAAGGAGAACCCCTTATTCTGCCCATTTCCATTATGTTCCTGACTGTTGCGAGGCTGGGGTGGGGTAGGGTGGATTTGGAGTTCGTCTAGTCTTTTTCTTCCTTCTACCCACCCAGGTCCCTCTGGAGCCTGGCCATTAATCCTCTCAGGTTCTTGTTTTCTACACTGGGGTGGGGGCAGGGGGTTCATAAGGGTAGGAAAGAACAACTTACCTCAAAGAAATACTACATACTCCCCTAGCCCTAACTCTATCTGATACTTGTTTGTGTGGTTGGCCCTCTCCTGACGCCCCTGGCCCCTCCCCAGGCTTGCCACATACCCCTCCCTGCTCCTCTTCTTTCTCCTCCAGCCTCTGTCCACCCCACAGGAGGGGAGCCAGGACGGCAAGCCAGCCCCATGTAACTGGGCTTGCAGAGGAACAGAAAGGGTCCCGTCCACAATAGGGGCAGCCGCTATGCAGGGGAACAAGCTATGCAGAAACACGTGCCCCCGCCTCCCAGCCCCCAGAGGAAATCCACGTGCCTCCAGCTGCCTCCAGGGAAGACGGGAAGCTTCCATGCCTATGTGACACCAGCACACAAACCCCCTGTAACCCCTGCATCAGGTACCCAGCCCCCTTGGAGTTACACATGGGTACCCCTGGGCAGTCCTGTCTGGATGGGGCTTCCCCCTCCAGCTGCCCCAGTGCCTTCAGTCTGGCCTTGGAACTTCTCCAGCTTTGATCTAGCACCTGGACACCATGACTTCCAGTGTATTTCCTTACCCCATGGGACCCCCTGCCCCCATACTGCTCTGAACCTCCAGCTTGGAGTGGGGATGTCTCTGGCCACTGTCCCCAGGTGGAATGGTAGATTCCCGCAGGCTCCGCCTCCCTCTGCTGTCCAGAGGGACTCCTCCCTTGGAGAGGTGCCAAGCCCTTCCATCAGAAGGGGCTTCCAGGTTCAACGTTTGTGTACCTGCACCTCCCTTCAGCCCAGAACCCTGCCCTCTGTCTCCTTCTCCCACTGCAGACCCTCAGCCTGATCCCTTCTGTCCCCGCTCCCCTCAGCTACCCTGCAGGGCCTGCCACCACCTCTTCCAGGGCTAATCAGTCAATCCTCCTGTTGCCGGCCCCAACCAAGGGAGAGGTATTGCATGAGGCCGAATGAGCCGTGGGTCTGCCCAGATTCTTAGGTCTGACTTCTAACGTTCTGAAGGATCTCAGACGTAAGATGCTCACTGTTCTTTAGCACAGCACACTCTTTTTGGCCAGGTAAGACCCCTCCACTTGTTATCTCTTTTCACTTTTATTTTCTTTCTCCGTTGCCCTTCAACCCTGCTATCTGCACCCTTTCCTCTCCCCTGCCTTTGTCATGGGCCAACACCATAGTCTATTTGAAGCAGTTCCTCCAATATGCATGCATGTAGCCTTGTAAAGTAAGTCTTGTTTGCTTGTGTTGAGAAATTACACAAATGACCTATTATATTAACTCAAGTTTCTTTGCTCTTTAACAGGCCACACAATGTTTAGAATCCACTCACTGAGCTGTGTGTACATTTAGTTTATGGCTCAAAATTGCTCTGCTGAAGGTCCTAGTAGGGCCCTCCACCCTTGGATGAAAAAAATGACCTGGGAAGATGGGAGTTACTGGTTGGAAAAGGAAATACTCTCCATTTATTGAGCACTGGGTGTACTTAGACAAATGACTAGATCTGGGTTGGGCCGTGGGAATGGGTGATTGGGGTAAGGAAGAGATGACTGGCACTGAGAAGGACAGAGAACAGAGCTGGCTGGAAGGTCCATCCGTGCAAATGTGGGAATTACAAAGAAATAGGGCAGGAAAAGAGGGGAGGAGAGCTGCTAGGTCCCCTGCTGAATCCTAAGACAAAAGGAGAGAGGACCGTGGCCAGACGGAGTCCCAGCCACGTAGTCTTATGTGACCCTCAAAGGACAGTGGCGTGGAATGAGCCGTGAGGAGAAGAGGCACCTATGGGCACATGAAGGAAGATGCTGGAAGGAACTTCAGGGGAGCAGTGCCCCCAGGAGAGCTAGGTGTCCTTTCCAGTGGTGTGGGATGTTGCATGGATTCTCAGAAATATTCTGGGCTTTTCTGATGTGTTGGAATAGTGTTACTGACTTCTCATGGGTGGACTGCAGAAGCTAAGTGATTTACACTGTGCAGGTGTCCCTCCCATCGGACTGCCCTTGATTTCCCTGTCCTTCACTTGTCCCCCTGGAAGAGGTGAGAAACCAAGGATAGTTATTGAAGCCTGGAAATGAACTCATTTTTCAGAGACGCAAAGCATGTTTGCATCATTTTAATGTGTACTCTACCCTAGTGACTGTGACCTCCCCTCTCATTTTCCTGTCTTTCTTTAAATGGAAATGGCTCTGATATTATTTCTCAGATCCTGACTTCTTGATCATAGTTCGATATCTGATGCCATCACATCTTCTGGGAAGGCGTACCCAAGTATCGACATGGTGAGAGACAGATAATTTCTCCTTCATTTACAAATGTATTGACCTTTTAAAATACGTGTAACTTATAATCTTTAATTTTTTTTTAATCGTGAGATTATAGGTTTCCAGGAAGTTGCAAAGGCTTTACAGGGAGGTCCATGCACCGTTCACCCATTTTCCCCTATGGCTGCACCTTGCCTTACCCCAGAGCAACAGCAAACGGGCGACTGAGATTGGGGACATGTGGATATAGTTCCATGTGAGCGTGTCACACATGTGGCTTTCTGAAACCACCACCTCAATCAAGACACAGAACTACTGTCATGACAAAGATCACTCTTGTCCTAACTCTTCACCCCCACACCATACAAAACACAGTTTGCATTTCTGTACCTGTAGGCACTCTTGTCCTAGCCCTTCCCTGCCCACCCCCGCACCACCATCCCTGACTCCTGGCAACTGTTAGTACATTCTCTGTCTCTATACTTCCAGCATTTCAAGAATGTTGTATAAATATAATCATACCGTATGTGAAGCTATTAGCATTTAATGTCATTATTGCTATGTTAGAGCTTAAATCTGCAATTTCGTTTTCAGTTTACTACTTGTTCCCTCTGTTTTTCATTTGTTTTCTTTTGCCTGCCTTCCCAAGGGTTGCTTGAACATTTATCTGTAGTGTTTTTGATTGTATCTCTCTCTCTCTCTCTCTCAGAAAGAGAGGGGGGGGGAGAAGAAGAGAGAGAGAGCACTTGCCAGTGGGGGCTGAGGGGAGGGGAAGAGGGAGAGAGAGACTGTCATGCAGACTCCATGCCCAGCGAGGAGCCCAACATGGGCTCAATCTCATAATCCTGAGATCATGACCTGAGCTGAAATCAACTAGTCAGACTCTTAACTGACTGTGCCACCCAGGCATCCCTAAGTGTATCTCTCTATATAAACTTTTTTAAAAAATATTTTATTTATTCATTTGACAGAGAGAGAGAGAGATCACAAGTAGGCAGAGAGGCGGGGGGGGGGGGGAGCAGGATCCCTGCTGAGCAGAGAGCCCGATGTGGGGCTCGATCCCAGGACCCTGAGATCATGACCTGAGCTGAAGGCAGAGGCTTTAACCCACTGAGCCACCCAGGTGCCCCTCTATATAGACTTTTAATGAAATACACATCATTTGAATTGTTTTCCTCTTACAGATTAGATGTCTTTTCTCTTTCACTGCCTTCAAGACTTTTTTTTATCTTTGTTTTTCAGTAGTTGGACTATGACGTATCTTGGTATGGATTTTTTTTTAACTTACTTCATTTGGAATCACTCATTTTCTTGAATCTGTAGGTTTCTGTCTTCTGCCAAATTTGGGGAATTTCCTGCTATTATTTTGACTCCTTTTTAAGCTCTACCCTCTCTCTCCTCTACTGGGCCTTCAGTGACCTAAAATGTTAGATCTTTTGTTATAGATCCACCTGTCCCTAAGATTCTGCACATTTTTCTTCCCTCACTGTTCAGACCATGTCATTTTTACCGTTCTGTCTTGGAGTTTATTAACTCTTTCCTCTGTTCTCTCTGTTCTAATTTGAGCCCATCCACCGAGGTTTCTTTTTTAAAATTTCAGTTATTTTTGAGTTCCAAAATTCCCATTTGGTTCTTTTTTATATCTTCTATTTCTTTGCTGATACTTTTCTATTTCTGTTTCAAGGGTGTTTTTAATTGCTCTAACTGCAACAAGATACATTAAATGGAAACCAGGAAGAGCAAAGACAGGACTGAGTCCTAACAATGATAAAAGCATCTCTTCGGATGGTGGCTTCCAAGGGTCAGGTAATGTCTTCTTGTGTTCAGCCTGTTGATCAAATTTTTTCATTGAGATGGAGATTCTTGTTCTTAACATGACAAGTAATTTTCGGTTATATCCTGGATATTTGGGATTATGCTGAGACTCTGGTCATAATTTAAAGCTTCTGTTTTAGCTGGCCTCCTCTGAAACCAGGCCGCTAGTGGAAAGGGGAATCACCTTATAACGGCCAGGTGTGGAAGGAGGTCCAGGTTCCCTATCTGGTCATTCTTGACAAAGGTGCCTTGCTCCCCCGCCCCCCAGGGTGGGAGCAGGTTAGGCTCTCTCTAGGCCTTCATGGATATGACCTTGCTACGCCCAGGCAGGGCACCTCTTTATAGCTAGGCAAGGGTAGAAATCTGGGCTCTCCATTGGCCTTTGCTGATGAGCTGGGGGCCATGTTTGTTTGTTGTTGTTGTTGTTATTGTTTCCCATGGTGCTCTGCTGGGGGAGGACAGTTCCTGACACCTGTGGTCTCCAGAGGCACACCTGTGTTTACCACCTTGGCAAGCCCTTGCTCTATTGTCTCTTTCACCTGAATGTAATCCTCTCCCTTTCTCATGTATGACAGTTCTCCTTGTGTAAATTCTATCTGCTGTAGATCCGATCGCCTCAAATTCAGTTCCATTTTGCATTTGCTCACTCCGTAGTTGTACCTTCGCGCCCTTCCTTTCTGAATCCCTATGTTGAGTATATTCCCCCTTAAGAGGCGTTGCTGAGTCAGGGTTTTTTAATGACCTGAAGTCGGTTTGCATTTCTCCTCATCGTTTTCAGGGCTCAGTCCCGTCATCGGTCGTCCTGGTTTCTATCCAATGCATCCTGTTGCTGCTTTGCTCTCTGCTCCCTTCCCGGCGGGTGCATCTCGTTTCCTTCTGCTGGTTGGTATGCTCTTCTCAGGTTTCAAGGGATAACGAGTAACTTTGAAGACCTATGTTATAGTGTCTCTCTCCCCGCCAGCTTCCTAAGCTTCTCTTCAGCCTTATCACCTGACAAGACAGTTCCTCGAGGCACGCTTTCAGACCCACCAACCTGCAGGCATCTAGACTCCATTCTGGATCTTTACAGATTGAGTGCTGTCTCTCCCTCCCTCTCCTTTTACTCTTTTAAATAAAAGTGTTAGTATGTTACTAACTCACTCCTACCCTGCCCCCCATCTCAGCACTCTCTCCCTTTTTTATTTTTTTTTAATTAATTTTTAATTTTTTATAAACATATATTTTTATCCCCAGGGGTACAGGTCTGTGAATCACCAGGTTTACACACTTCACAGCACTCACCAAAGCACATACCCTCCCCAATGTCCATAATCCCACCCCCTTCTCCCAAACCCCCTCCCCACAGCAACCCTCAGTTTGTTTTGTGAGATCAAGAGTCACTTATGGTTTGTCTCCCTCCCAATCCCATCTTGTTTCATTTATTCTTCTCCTACCCACTTAAGCCCCCATGTTGCATCACCACTTCCTCATATCAGGGAGATCATATGATAGTTGTCTTTCTCTGCTTGACTTATTTCGCTAAGCATGATACGCTCTAGTTCCATCCATGTTGTTGCAAATGGCAACATTTCATTTCTTTTGATGGCTGCATAGTATTCCATTGTGTATATATACCACATCTTCTTGATCCATTCATCTGTTGATGGACATCTAGGTTCTTTCCATAGTTTGGCTATTGTGGACATTGCTGCTATAAACATTCGGGTGCATGTGCCCCTTTGGATCACTACGTTTGTATCCTTAGGGTAAATACCCAATAGTGCAATTGCTGGGTCATAGGGCAGTTCTATTTTCAACATTTTGAGGAACCTCCATGCTGTTTTCCAGAGTGGCTGCACCAGCTTGCATTCCCACCAACAGTGTAGGAGGGTTCCCCTTTCTCCGCATCCTCGCCAGCATCTGTCATTTCCTGACTTGTTTATTTTAGCCATTCTGACTGGTGTGAGGTGATATCTCATTGTGGTTTTGATTTGTATTTCCCTGATGCCGAGTGATATGGAGCACTTTTTCATGTGTCTGTTGGCCATCTGGATGTCTTCTTTGCAGAAATGTCTGTTCATGTCCTCTGCCCATTTCTTGATTGGATTATTTGTTCTTTGGGTGTTGAGTTTGCTAAGTTCTTTATAGATTCTGGACACTAGTCCTTTATCTGATATGTCATTTGCAAATATCTTCTCCCATTCTGTCAGTTGTCTTTTGATTTTGTTAACTGTTTCCTTTGCTGTGCAAAAGCTTTTGATCTTGATGAAATCCCAATAGTTCATTTTTGCCCCTGCTTCCCTTGCCTTTTGCGTTGTTCCTAGGAAGATGTTGCTGCGGTTGAGGTCAAAGAGGTTGCTGCCTGTGTTCTCCTCAAGGATTTTGATGGATTCCTTTCGCACATTGAGGTCCTTCATCCATTTTGAGTCTATTTTTGTGTGTGGTGTAAGGAAATGGTCCAATTTCATTTTTCTGCATGTGGCTGTCCAATTTTCCCAGCACCATTTATTGAAGAGGCTGTCTTTTTGCCATTGGACATTCTTTCCTGCTTTGTCGAAGATTAGTTGACCATAGAGTTGAGGGTCTATTTCTGGGCTCTCTATTCTGTTCCATTGATCTATGTGTCTGTTTTTGTGCCAGTACCATGCTGTCTTGATGACGACAGCTTTGTAATAGAGCTTGAAGTCCGGAATTGTGATGCCACCAACGTTGGCTTTCTTTTTCAATATCCCTTTGGCTATTCGAGGTCTTTTCTGGTTCCATATAAATTTTAGAATTATTTGTTCCATTTCTTTGAAAAAGATGGATGGTACTTTGATAGGAATTGCATTAAATGTGTAGATTGCTTTAGGTAGCATAGACATTTTCACAATATTTATTCTTCCAATCCAGGAGCATGGAACATTTTTCCATTTCTTTGTGTCTTCCTCAATTTCTTTCATGAGTACTTTATAGTTTTCTGAGTATAGATTCTGTGTCTCTTTGGTTAGGTTTATTCCTAGGTATCTTATGGTTTTGGGTGCAATTGTAAATGGGATTGACTCCTTAATTTCTCTTTCTTCTGTCTTGCTGTTGGTGTAGAGAAATGCAACTGATTTCTGTGCATTGATTTTATATCCTGACACTTTACTGAATTCCTGTATAAGTTCTAGCAGTTTTGGAGTGGAGTCTTTTGGGTTTTCCACATATAGTATCATATCATCTGCGAAGAGTGATAATTTGACTTCTTCTTTGCCGATTTGGATGCCTTTAATTTCCTTTTGTTGTCTGATTGCTGAGGCTAGGACCTCTAGTACTATGTTGAATAGCAGTGGTGATAATGGACATCCCTGCCGTGTTCTGACCTTAGCGGAAAAGCTTTCAGTTTTTCTCCATTGAGAATGATATTTGCGGTGGGTTTTTCATAGATGGCTTTGATGATATTGAGGTATGTGCCCTCTATCCCTACATTTTGAAGAGTTTTGATCAGGAAGGGATGCTGTACTTTGTCAAATGCTTTTTCAGCATCTATTGAGAGTATCATATGGTTCTTGTTCTTTCTTTTATTGATGTGTTGTATCACATTGACTGATTTGCGGATGTTGAACCAACCTTGCAGCCCTGGAATAAATCCCACTTGGTCGTGGTGAATAATCTTTTTAATGTACTGTTGAATCCTATTGGCTAGTATTTTGTTGAGTATTTTTGCATCTGTGTTCATCAAGGATATCGGTCTATAGCTCTCTTTTTTGGTGGGATCCTTGTCTGGTTTTGGGATCAAGGTGATGCTGGCCTCATAAAATGAGTTTGGAAGTTTTCCTTCCATTTCTATTTTTTGGAACAGTTTCAGGAGAATAGGAATTAGTTCTTCTTTAAATGTTTGGTAGAATTCCCCCGGGAAGCTGTCTGGCCCTGGGCTTTTGTTTGTTTGGAGATTTTTAATGACTGTTTCAATCTCCTTACTGGTTATGGGTCTGTTCAGGCTTTCTATTTCTTCCTGGTTCAGTTGTGGTAGTTTATATGTTTCTAGGAATGCATCCATTTCTTCCAGATTGTCAAATTTATTGGCGTAGAGTTGCTCATAGTATGTTCTTATAATAGTTTGTATTTCTTTGGTGTTAGTTGTGATCTCTCCTCTTTCATTCATGATTTTATTTATTTGGGTCCTTTCTCTTTTCTTTTTGATAAGTCGGGCCAGGGGTTTATCAATTTTATTAATTCTTTCAAAGAACCAGCTCCTAGTTTCGTTGATTTGTTCTATTGTTTTTTTGGTTTCTATTTCATTGATTTCTGCTCTGATCTTTATGATTTCTCTTCTCCTGCTGGGCTTAGGGTTTCTTTCTTGTTCTTTCTCCAGCTCCTTTAGGTGTAGGGTTAGGTTGTGTACCTGAGACCTTTCTTGTTTCTTGAGAAAGGCTTGAACCGCTATATATTTTCCTCTCAGGACTGCCTTTGTTGTGTCCCACAGATTTTGAACCGTTGTATTTTCATTATCATTTGTTTCCATGATTTTTTTCAATTCTTCTTTAATTTCCCGGTTGACCCATTCATTCTTTAGAAGGATGCTGTTTAGTCTCGATGTATTTGGGTTCTTTCCAAACTTCCTTTTGTGGTTGAGTTCTAGCTTTAGAGCATTGTGGTCTGAAAATATGCAGGGAATGATCCCAATCTTTTGATACCGGTTGAGTCCTGATTTAGGACCGAGGATGTGATCTATTCTGGAGAATGTTCCATGTGCACTAGAGAAGAATGTGTATTCTGTTGCTTTGGGATGAAATATTCTGAATATATCTGTGATGTCCATCTGGTCCAGTGTGTTGTTTAAGGCCTTTATTTCCTTGCTGATCTTTTGCTTGGATGATCTGTCCATTTCAGTGAGGGGAGTGTTAAAGTCCCCTACTATTATTGTATTATTGTTGATGTGTTTCTTTGATTTTGTTATTAATTGGTTTATATAGTTGGCTGCTCCCACGTTGGGGGCATAGATATTTAAAATTGTTAAATCTTCTTGTTGGACAGACCCTTTGAGTATGATATAGTGTCCTTCCTCATCTCTTATTATAGTCTTTGGCTTAAAATCTAATTGATCTGATATAAGGATTGCCACTCCTGCTTTCTTCTGATGTCCATTAGCATGGTAAATTGTTTCCCACCCCCTCACTTTAAATCTGGAGGTGTCTTCGGGCTTAAAATGAGTTTCTTGGAGGCAACATATAGATGGGTTTTGTTTTTTTATCCATTCTGATACCCTGTGTCTTTTGACAGGGGCATTTAGCCCATTAACATTCAGGGTAACTATTGAGAGATATGAATTTAGTGCCATTGTATTGCCTGTAAGGTGACTGTTACTGTATGTGGTCTCTGTTCCTTTCTGATCTACCACTTGTAGGCTCTCTCTTTGCTTAGAGGACCCCTTTCAATATTTCCTGTAGAGCTGGTTTGGTATTTGCAAATTCTTTCAGTTTTTGTTTGTCCTGGAAGCTTTTAATCTCTCCTTCTATTTTCAATGATAGCCTAGCTGGATATAGTATTCTTGGCTGCATGTTTTTCTCGTTTAGTGCTCTGAAAATATCATGCCAGCTCTTTCTGGCCTGCCAGGTCTCTGTGGATAAGTCAGCTGCCAATCTAATATTTTTACCATTGTATGTTACAGACTTCTTTTCCCGGGCTGCTTTCAGGATTTTCTCTTTGTCACTGAGACTTGTAAATTTTACTATTAGGTGACGGGGTGTGGGCCTATTCTTATTGATTTTGAGGGGCGTTCTCTGAACCTCCTGAATTTTGATGCTCGTTCCCTTTGCCATATTGGGGAAATTCTCCCCAATAATTCTCTCCAGTATACCTTCTGCTCCCCTCTCTCTTTCTTCTTCTTCTGGAATCCCAATTATTCTAATGTTGTTTCTTCTTATGGTGTCACTTATCTCTCGAATTTTCGCCTCGTGGTCCAGTAGCTGTTTGTCCCTCTTTTGCTCAGCTTCTTTATTCTCTGTCATTTGGTCTTCTATATCACTAATTCTTTCTTCTGCCTCATTTATCCTAGCAGTGAGAGCCTCCATTTTTGATTGCACCTCATTAATAGCTTTTTTGATTTCAACTTGGTTAGATTTTAGTTCTTTTATTTCTCCAGAAAGGGCTTTTATATCTCTCGAGAGGGTTTCTCTAATATCTTCCATGCCTTTTTCGAGCCCGGCTAGAACCTTGAGAATTGTCATTCTGAACTCTAGATCTGACATATTACCAATGTCTGTATTGATTAGGCCCCTAGCCTTCAGTACTGCCTCTTGTTCTTTTTTTTGTGTTGAATTTTTCCGTCTTGTCATTTTGTCCAGATAAGAGTATATGAAGGGGCAAGTAAAATACTAAAAGGGTGGCAACAACCCCAGGAAAAAATGCTTTAACCAAATTAGAAGAGATCCAAAGTCGTGAGGGGGGAGAAAGGGGATAAAAAGAGGTTCAAAAAGGAAGAAAGAAAAAAAAAAAAGAAAGAAAAGAAAAGAATTTAAAAAAAAAAGAAAACACCTAAGAAAAATGTAAAAAAGAAAAAATATATATATTAGATAAACTAGTAAAAAGTCGTTAAAAAAGAAAAAGGTAACAGTTAAAAAAAAAATTTTACCCGAAGGCGAGAAAAAAAAAAACAAAAAATGAAAAAGAAAAAAAATTAAATTAACTGCAAGACTAAAAAAAAATCACAGGGAAAAAGCCATGAGTTCCATGCTTGGCTTTCTCCTCCTCTGGAATTCTGCTGCTCTCCTTGGTATTGAAACCGCACTCCTTGGTAGGTGAACTTGGTCTCAGCTGGATTTCTTGTTGATCTTCTGGGGGAACGGCCTGTTATAGTGATTCTCAAGTGTCTTTGCCCCAGGCGGAATTACACCGCCCTTACCCGGGCCCGGGGTGAGTAATCCGCTCGGGTTTGCTTTCAGGAGCTTTTGTTCCCTGAGCGCTTTCCGTAGAGTTCCGACGGGAATACAAATGGCGGCCTCCTGGTCTCCGGCCCGGAGGAGCCGAGAGCCCAGGCCGCACTCCTCAGTGCGCCCTCAGAGAACAGCGCCAGTTACTCCTGTCTGCCTGACCTCCAGCCACGCTCCGAGCTCACCGAGCCTGTGACCAGTTCAAGGTAACACCGAGCTGTGAGCTTACTGTCGGCTCTGTCTCCGCAGCCGGCCCTCCCGTTACAATACCCCCAAGCTCTGCGACACTCAGACACCCCCGATCCTTCTGTGACCCTGCGGGACCTGAGGCCACGCTGAACCCGCGTGGGCTTCGCCCCGGTTTAGCCTCTGGAGCGATGTCCCTCAGCGGAACAGACTTTTAAAAGTCCTGATTTTGTGCGCGGTTGCTCCGCCGCTTGCCGGGAGCCGGCCCCTCCCCCTGGGGTCTATCTTCCCGTCGCTTTGGATTCACTTCTCCACCGGTCCTACCTTTCAGAAAGTGGTTGTTTTTCTGTTTCCAGAATTGCTGTTCTTCTTCTCTTCGATCTGCCGATGGATTTTCAGGTGTTTGCAATCTTTAGATAAGCTATCTAGCTGATCTCCGGCTAGCTGAAGCAGTCTCAGCCTGCTACTTCTCCGCCATCTTGACTCCTCCCTCTCCCTTTATTTTTTATTTTGCTCTATTCTTCCCACGTGCTTCCCCAGGGGGTCCTTGTGGGGCGGGCCCCCTGCAGCCATGGGCTGCCCTCATGGTCAATGACCTCTCAGCCATAATCTCAGGCTCCGTGCATCTTCTGTCAGCACGCTGAGAATTCAGTGGACCCTTGAGCAACACAGGTTTGAACCACGTGGACTCAGGCCCAGATTTGGTGCAGTACGGTGCAGTAAATACAGTTTCCCTTCCTTGTGATTTTCTTAAGTTCTTTCTTTTTGCTACCTTACTTTATTGTGAGACTACAGTATGTAATGCATACAGCATACAAAATATGGGTTGGTTGGCTCTCCTGGCTATTCCAGGCAATGGTAGGCCATTAGTGGGTAAGTTTTTGCAGGGGGTCAGAAATTATCCGTGGATTATCACCTGCGTGGGAGGTGGGTGCCCCTAACCCTGGTGTTGTTCAGGGGTCAACTGTGTTTGTTTTTCATCTTCATGCCTGCCGTGGTGGCAGGGAAGTCCTGCTTCTTGTGGGTGGGAGAGTGTTTCTCCCAGGAACCTCTAGGTAGTCTTGACCCACTTAAGGATATAAAGCTCATCGTGCGTCTGCAGGGTGGGTGTTTTCATTCCCCATTCTTCTGTTTTTCAATCTTTAATCCTAGAAAACTTGGATCGTTTCTTGGCTCGTTTTTTCCTGCTCCACTGTGTGTCTTCTGCTGAGAGCCCAGCGCTTCGGTGTTGGAATGTCTATCCTCCACATCTCTGAACTTCTCTCTTATATTTTCCAGCTCTCTCCCTCCCGCCTTCTGAGCGTGTGTTTCTCTACCTCATCTTCCGGCTCATTAAGTCTGTTTTTCCGATCTATTAAGGTCTTCATTGTTTCCATTTATTATATTTCCATTCCGGCATTTTCTTAAGGTCTTCTTTTAACTGCTTGTTCCTGCTTCATATTAGCAACATTCTCTTGTCCCCCAGAGGGTATTTGTCACGACTGGTGTGACTGTTGCCAAGTCCGGCTCCAACACTCTGGGTTTCCTGAGTTGCTTTTCCTTCCCGGCCTGCACCTGATACCTCGACTCTTTCCCTTTGAGCTCCTTACCTCTGGAAACAGTGGCTACTTTCATGGTGGCCCAAGTACTAGATCATGCATGCCATTTCTACGTCACCTCCTCCACCTTGGGTCTCAGGGTTCTCACCCCCGTGCACTGTCCTGTCCCCTAGTATACTACCCTGACTCTGATCCCCATCCTTCGGGGTGAGTGGGTCTGGGAGGAAGTCTCTCTGCACTGGGGTTGTCTTTGTCCCTCCCTAGCAGGGCTCTGGCCTTTTGGGAGGGGACCAGCTTTGCTGTTCCACTGTTGCTCTGAGCAGAGGGACCCTCCTGGAGTTTTTGACAGTGAGTGGCCAAGGCTTTGTCTGGGGCTGCGAAGCCTCCCAGAGACATCCTGAGCAGGAAGTGAGATCATTTAGAGGAATCAGTGAGGGAGTATATCAGCCTATGTACAGCGTTGTCTGGCTGCTTTTGTGCCGCATGAGGGTGGGGGGATTGACTAGAACATTGGAGGCGTGTCCAGGACCGTCCTGCCGGGGATGCTGTCTCTGTGGCACACTCACAGTTCCCACCTGGCTGTGTGCAGAGCACCTCAGCGAAGGCAGCACCCTACAGACCAGCCCACCTTTGGCATAACAGTAATTCAAGTCCTCACTGAAAGTCACGGGGACGCCTTGTGTGTGACAGAGGCAGGCCTGGTGTTCCATCTGTCCTCACTGACTCTGCTTCTCCTCACTGCCTCCCCCTGCCTGTCCGGACCCTCTGAGACTCAGGGACACCACATGATGCTTACCTTGAACCTGCATGTGTCCTTTGTATCCCATGTCACTTGCTCATAGTCACATCTCTTCACTGAAGGTGTTCTTTCAAGAAGTAGCTTGTGTCTTTTGGGGAAACAGAGCTCGTGTCTATTAGCATCACTTGTTCTCAATAGAAGGTAGTTGCAGAAGTGAATATATTAGAAACATTGTTAATTCTGGATAGAAGCTGTCTCTGGAGGCCCAGCACATACGGAGAGGGGAGAGAAGACTGTGGGTCCCTGAGCTCACCCCTCTGAGCAGGAGGATGGGGAGGCAATAGGAAGTGTGTCGCTGCATGAGTCAGTGGCCGTTAGCCCATATCTGCACACCACCAAGATGCCTCCTGCCCTGACCTCCTTCCCCTGCCAGAGATCAGTCCTGACCTCAACCCAGAAAATGTCCCCTTTTAGACAAACCAGGCCCCTGGGCTGGGATGGTGGCAGATGGGTCTGAAGATCGGATCCGGCGCTTGCTGGCTGCGTGACTTGAGCATGTTATGAACTCTTTCCTGGCCTCCTTTTTCTTGTCTGTAGAATGGGGAGGCTGGTGTGGATTTTATTCGTACCTCCTAATAGGGCTGGAATGACCCATGCGGAGCTCTTACACTGTGTGCCTGATCAAAGCTAGCTGTGGCTTTCATTTTCCCAGCCCCTGACCCCTCCCACCCCCTCTCCTCCCTGCCCTGCCCACAATCCAGTGACCTCAGGGGCAAGTGAGACCCATTGATCGCATCCGCCCAGGAGCCATCCCACCCCTTGTTAGTGTCCTCTGTTGCTGACTTAGCCCACACCGCACCATCACCACACAGAGAGCCCACAGAATGGACTACATCACTGTGTGCCCAGCTCTGAGTCTGCATTGACCTGTTTACTTCCCCTGAGAGCCCTGTCATGCAGCTTCTGGAGGGACCCCACCTCCAGCTGAGGAGACAGCACCAAAGTCACACAGAGATACAGAGCCCCGAGTGGGACCCCCAAGAGCCTGCCCCCAGGTTCCCACTGGCCACTCAGACTTCTCCAGGACTCCCCATGGGTAACCGCCCCGCTCTTTCTGTAGGAGGGAAAGGTGAGGCACATGTGGAAACTGGGCCCCACAGGCAGAGAGCCGAAGGGCGTGCTGTATACCTTATCACATTCTGGTCCCACGTCCTGTCTGCTCACATGCAGAGGGCTCTGTGTGGGGCCTGAGCGTGTGGTGGAGGCCGTGCGCCGGGGGCTGGTGGGAGTCCACCGGCTACACGCAGATGGTCACGGGAGCCCGAGGAGACACAGCTCCCTCCCACTGCTCTGGGCAAGCACGGCGCCCCACAAGATGACGCGGGCTCAGACTCTCAGCTCCAGCCTCCCTTATACCAGGTGACAGCAGGATTTGACAATCCCTATCCCCAAGTGTTAAGATTCAGTGACATCCGAGCTCTCAAAACCCCACTCACCAGCCCCACCGGCCCAAAGCGTTTCACTAACGAGCCTTCCCTATCTTCAAGCCTGGTGGACAATACAGTCCTCCCTCTGCCCATCCCCCAACCTGACCACCCCCTCATGTGGTCACTACCAGGCCACCGGCCACCTGGCAGTGCTGCCTGAGGGACAGGTGGGCACAGCTAGTTCTCAGCTCCTGGTAGGGCTCCCCTCAGCGCCTCTGAGGCCAACTACCTCACGCCTGTCCAGGCTGAAGGGCTCCAGGTAGACTACACCCCACTCTGGCTGGTTAGCGGTAGGGCATCCTCCCGAGGCTAGGCCAGGGCTCCAGCTATGTAGACAGGCTGAGGGACAGGCTGAGGACAACAGTTTACACGCCATCTGTAAGCTAGATAAATTCTCTGTGGTGCCGTGCCCCCAACCTAAAATCTCGCTTGGCAGCATCTTCACACTCAACAGCAGGGAGCCAGCATCCTTCCTGTGAAGGCTGGACGGAGGGCAGCTTATGGGTGGAGATGGGGAGAAGAGGGTCCTTGAGATTTGGGGCAGTCCACAGACTCTGAGCCCCTAATGGTTTCTCCAGGGACAAGCAGAGCCTGCTTTTAGCATTATGCAGGCTAAGGAGTCACAAGTCCCACCACTGACTGCTCACCGCTAACCTCAGGAAGCCAATAGGTGAGGTGGAAATGGCAGCCATTTCGCAGTGCGGCTCTTCTTACAAAAGGATGGCTGCCGGCCAGACCTGAATTCTTAAATAGGCCAGCAAGTGCCCCTGAGCCTGGGCACAGTGTCAGACCGTCCCATGTAGTCTCCCAGCCCTCCTGGCTCTCCGGGATGGGGCTAGGAGTTGGGGGCCCCTGCCTACTGCTCTGCCCCTCCAGCCCAGGCTGGTTCCTGGGGGGAGTGAGAACCCAATGATCCATCGGGCTGTCCAGCTCAAACTGGCCACCAGAGTCCATGAAGTCACAGCCCTTGTCCCTGCACCTGCTCCCTGCTTCCCGTTCTCACTGCAGCCCGAATCCGTAGCCTCATGTGTGCACCAGGCAGGCCCTTTTCCTACTCCTGTAAGCCCCATGCATGACAATCTGTTGTCTACACTCTGCTCATACCCCGCACAGGGCCCTTGCTTGCCAGAGCAGCGGGGAAGGTGGACCCAGGAGCAGTAGCAGGATGGGTAGGAATAGTGGTGCGGGGGCAAGGGGACTGCACATGGGAGAGGGTCTCCCTGTGGGGGCAGTGAAGCCGGTCCTGCAGAGGGAGTGGACTGTAGGCTGCTGGGCTGAGGGGGCCCCAAATATGGAGCCACCTTGTGATGTGGCGTCGACATCTGTGAAATGGCAAAGGAAACCACTGGGCTGTGGTACAGCCTGCGAGGGCTGATTTGGGCCAACTCGGCCCCTGGCACACAGCAGGCCTTCAGGTGATGCCAGCAGCTATTACAACGATTATGACCATCACCACTGTTACCGCTGTAAAGCTAAGGCATTCAAGGCAGTGGACACAAAGCACAGAAGCACAGAACTAAAGAAGATGGTGAGAGTCTGGGGCACCAGGGGGTGGGGGTGCGTGTGACAGTCAGGAGCACCGAGTCTGGAGTTAGCCATCCTGTCACAGAGGCCCAGCTTGGTTACTTTCTAGAACATGGCCCTGGCTCTTGTGCCTCAGTTTCCTCATCTGGAATATGGGGCTGATGATACCAGCCACACTGCCAGGGTTGCAGTGACGATTCGGTTAGCTGGCATAGGTGCTGGCATTGCAGTCGTCAGTCTGTGAGCCTGGCGAAGGGGCACCTGAGCTGGGTCCAGCTGGCCACACAGGGCCTTGCCAGGGCTGGAGCGGGGGAAGGCCATACTCAGAAATGTCTTATATGATCCCTCTTGAGAAAGGGAAAGCGGCAGCTCCGCCATCCAGAAGCTGGTCTGGGGCAGCCAGCTGGCAGTGCTGGTCTCTGTGGGACAGAAATCTCGCAGAACACCAGCCTCGGGTGAGATCCCTCTGAGAGCACTCCTGGAGTGAGATGGCCAGACCACCCCACAGTCATGTCTCCTCCCAGATGAAACACCCTCTTCTCATAGCTAACATGAGTTTCTGTCTCCGTGCTGGTTTCCCCTCCATGTAGATATGATTTATCCAGAAGCCCATCATGGAATGGTCTCTGCATTCTGGCAATAGCCACACAGAGTGACTCCACTTCCTTAGACGCCCCCACAAACTACCCAGCCAAAACCTGAATCCAGTCATGGTTTCTCACTGACCTCCTCCACTGAGACACCCTGTGGCCTCTGTTGCTGGAGATGAGAAAGAAGCCCACCTGTGCATGGCAGCTGTGCCCCTGGTGGCCTCTGGCTGGATGGTGGCCATGCCCTCCAGAAGCTGGTTGTGCCTCGGAGCACAGCTGCCCTGACTTCTCCCTTCCTTGCACAACATTTTCCCACCCTGATACTGCACATGGACTAAGTGCTAACTAGCCGAGGAGCACCGGGAGAGCCTGAAGGTTCTGGAATTCCTCAGACCCAGAGTCCAGTACCACAGCAGGGCTGTCCTGTCTTCCCCAGCCAGCGTCCTGTCAAGGGAGCAGGTGCTCACCTTCCTTCTTCCTCCTTGGCATTTCCACACAGTGCGGCCAGTCTGTCAGGGGATAAGCCCCTGGGGTCTTAGAAACCAAGGGGATGTGTTCCAGAGAATCCGTTTCATAGGTGATGGAAGAGCTGAGAAGCCTGGTGGGACAGCAAGGCAAGAGCAAGAAGCCCCCACTCTCAGCTGAATGACAAGGGGAGTGAGGAGGTTATCAGAACCCAGAACCCAGGGCATCAGAATGGCCTTAGAAGGGGCTGCCCAGGGGAGCTCAGGCCCAGGAGGCACACCGACTGGGAACAATCCTGCTTTGTCCTTTCTTCCCTCCCTCTAAGGTCTCCCCAGTGCCTCCCATCAGCTGACCCTGCCAGGGAGCCTTAGTTCTTTGGTGTAGAGCAGAGCAGAAGGACCGGCACATAAGCCCAGCATGAGGCTCGCCCACCCCAGCCCCTGCCCCTATGAGTTGTCCTCACTCAGGCCTTGGGAGATATGGGCATCAGAGGCAAGGTAGGTCAGCCCAGGCTGGCAGTGACAGTGTGGGAAGCCAGCTTCCCAGGACTCGGGGGTCAGCATGTCCAAGATGAAGTAACTGCCAGTGAGGGAGGGCATCTCGTTTGCAGGCCTGGCTTCAAAGGCCAGCAGGGTGGTGGGAGCAGGGACAGGGAAACCAAGTCAGAAACCTAAGAGGAAGGGAAATAGGGTGAGGAGCAAGTGGCTCTTTTTATGGGCCTGAGTCCCTCCTGGGAATGCAGCAGAGATTTCCATTCAGCCCCTGCCCTAGTCACTGGGAAGAACTGAAACAGCTCGTGGGGAGCTTGGATCAGGCAGAGGCAGGTGTGGCGAAGTCCAGATGTCCCCAGTGCAGTCTGTCAAAGAATAGTTGGGGATTGGGGACTCACAGGTGACAGTGGAGAGAGAGCCAGGCGTGGGGCGGTTGGCTCCAACTCATACACCTGCAGATCTCACTATCAAAGCAAGACCAGGCTGAGACAAGTCTTAGAGCTGCGGACATCTGGCCACAGTATTCTCACGCTGTTTTCCTTGTGTCTATTTGTGTATCATATGCATGGTGAGTGACCCTGAATTCTCATTTTCTTAGGTGATTATATGTAGTATGTAAGGCAGCCCTTGAAAGTGGAATAACTGAAGATACAAAAGCTAGTACGAAATAGAGTACAAGGTATAGGAATGTGGGAAAACTAAGGTTGGCATAGGAACAACCAGGCTTTATAATGAGTCTAGTGCCATGAGCTCAGAGGGTGAGAAGGACTGGACGAGGTGGGGAAAGCAGGCTGTAGAGCAGGACAGAGACGGGTGCTGCATCCACTCTACAAATTAGGTGTCCATTTTTGGCTTTGGTGCTCATGGCTGCACCCTGCCTTGTTTCCTCCCCTCCCCTGTTCTAAGGCTCCCAACCCAGCAGCTGCCCTTGTGTTCCTCAGGGAGGTCAGGGGCTCAGCGGGGTGGCTGCACACCTCCCAAGCAGGGGGCAGGGGTGCAAATTTTATATGGTCCTCCACCTCCCTGCCAAGCAGCTCGACTGAGGCTCCTGTCCCAGCCAGCAGGTGACATTAGCAGTTCTCTGTGCTTCCTGTACTTGTTGGAGCTGGGTCTGTGGTGGGCTGTGGTGACAGAGGCTCCCCAACTGGGTCCAGGCTGGTCTTTGAGACACTGCAGGGGCGGGGTGGTGACGGCCAAGCAGCGACACCTCCTGAGGCCAGTGCCAGACCCGTGGCCTCCTTGGGGTGTGTAGTCCCCATGAGCACCGGCAGTCTCTTGGGTCTGTTCAGACTTTTGCAATCTGTGCAAAAAGAGGAAGGTACCTTCACAGTCCGAGAGAAGCCTCAGTCTGAGTCAAAGGCATACGTACATCTTCTTTAGAGAAAACATCCTCCAAAACACAAAGCCTAGACGGAAGTTGTAAAGAGAAGGAAACTTCCAGGTCGAGGACTGCGCAGGGTGAAGGAACGCTCACAGCTTGTGGACCCTCCCCCAAGGAAGGGACCTGGCCACTCCGGCTCAGGGTCTCCTGTCCCAGACCCCTTCCCCTCACACCCTGCGGAAGCCTGCGCGGACACCCCACCATAGGCTCGATTTGCCAGGCACCTGCAGATCCTGAGAACAGAGGCATGTTCTTCAAGGTGAATTCCACCTTCTACCAGATCGATTATATCAAATTCCAAATATATCTAATTTTAATGATCTCTCTTTCAGGATCAGCATAAGAAAACACCGCTACTTACAGGATTTTAAGTTTTGTTCAGTGTGCTGCTTGATGGAACTGTAGTTTTCAGGGTAGCACACATGCTCTTGGTGTGTGCATGGTAGATGTGAACAACTTCGATGTTAACGTGCTAGCTATATTACATAATAAACATTGCTTTCACTTTATTAGTAGTCTATGGTAACAGCTCCAGCAAATGGAATCCTGATTGGGGTATTCTAGAGATCTACGGGAGACATTTAAAACCACAGAGAGGATTCTGGTTTGTCTGGAACAACAAGACCACTTAATGGTGATTGTTTAAAAAGATCCACAAATAAATATATCACATATCACTACCGCAGGGTGCACTTAAAGTGGTATATTTAAAAGGAAATTCATAGCATTAAAAATTCATATTAGAAAAGAATGTAAGGGAAAAATGAATTGACTGAGTGTCATCTTTAAGAAGTCACAAAAACAAGAAGCTCACAATAAAGATGCAAAGAGACACTTCAGATGACATGAGAACAGAATCAGGTCAACAGTGGGTTCTAATAAAACAAACCCATAGCAAGATTTTCTTTTCGTCTGTCCTTTAATATACACATATTAGGAAAGAAAAGTGGGATACAGCAGATAATACAAATGACAGGAAGTATTAGTATTGAAAACCTTACACTAATAAATTTGAAAACATAAATGAACTGTACTGTACACATACACAGGTAAGGCTAGATCTTAAAATATACTAATAGATGAAAAATAAGAAAGATACAATTGCTAGCACACTAACATTTATTTAAATTTTAAAAACACAGTCACTATTCAATAATTATATGAATGCCTGTTTTACCGCTATCCGTTACAGGAGGACAGATGTACATTAAAATAAACAGTGCAAACCCTCAGTCAGAGTGCACCGTAGCCCTCCCTGGGTCCCACAGGTCCGTAACTGTTAGAGTGAGTGGTGCCCAAGAACCCCTGGGAGATAGAAGAGGCAGGGCAGGCCCTGCAGGGTAGCTGAGGGGAGCGGGGACAGAAGGGATCAGGCTGAGGGTCTGCAATGGGAAAAGGAGACAGAGGGCAGGGCTCTGGGCTGAAGGGAGGTGCAGGTACACAAACGTTGAACCTGGAGGCCCCTTCTGATGGAAGGGCTTGGTACCTCTCCAAGGGAGGAGTCCCTCTGGACAGTCCCCCCCCCCCCCCACTACAGCCAGGGAGGCGGAGCCTACGGGAATCTGCCATTCCACCTGGGGACAGTGGCCAGAGACATCCCCACTCCAAGCTGAAGGTTCTGAGCAGTATGGGGGTGGGGGTGGGATCCTATGGGGTAAGGAAATACACTGGAGGTGATGGTGTCCAAGTGCTAGATCAAAGCTGGAGAAGTTCCAAGGCTAGACTGAAACACTGGGGCAGCTGGAGGGGGAAGCCCCATCCAGACAGAACTTCCTAAGAGCGCCCATGTGTAACTCCAAGGGGCTGGATACATCATCTAGGAGTGGACAGCACAGGGGATCCCCATGACCATCAAGAAGGTTGGGCCAATTGCAGACTGGGCTCCGAGACAGGCATAGAAGGCACAAACTGTGTGCACATGTGCCCAGGGGGTGGGGACAGCTGGAATCATGTGGTCTTCCTTGGGGATCTGGGATGCGGGGTGGATGCTGTGCTTGGCTGTTTCCATAGACGCTCTCGCCCCCATCTTAGATAGAACTGCTCTCCAAAGCCAGACGGCCATGCATTTCCCTCCTGGGTTGATTGCACACGTCACCTCCGGGTGGCTACTTGTTGTTTGTGGGGTGAGCGGACAGTGTTAGAAATGGGGCAAGGAGAAGGATGTGAAGGGGACTGAAGGAGAGGAAGAGTTCCAGGTGAGGTGGTCACAGAGCCGTATCTATCTTGGGGAGGATGAGGAGAGAGGGAATGCTGTGACAGCACTGAGTGACCTTATGCACAGTCCCCACATTGATTCATAATGGAACAACAAAATCAGAAATACACAGAAAGCCAAGTCTGCTTAGAAAGTTCCTGAAGAATTCCATCCTTGTCCCCTGTCCCTACACTTCCTCTCCACAACCAGGGTCTCCCCCAGACAATTTCCTCCGAAGGGTACAAAACATTAGGCCATACTCCCAGTTTTCTCCTGGAATGTTCTGGAATGTTCTGAATGGCATAACCAGCAGCCACATGCAACACAATGAGGAATTGGTATAAAAGAAGTAATGAGATGGTCCAGGGACCCAGAGGGCCCAGGAGAGGACATACTAGCTGTCCCAGCTTTTTCTCCATATAATAAGGGTCCCTCGAACCCCCGAGGAATTTCCCTACAATTTGGAGGTTCCTGAAGTAAGAAATGGTGCCCAGTCGTCACTGGGGTAGTCCCAAGTGGTATGAAATGGACAGATGGTCAAGAGGCTGGTGGCTAGGAGAGAACACCCAGCCCCCAGCACCTCAAGGAGCAGATGTTGGTGTGGTCAGGGCTCCTGGGGTCTGAGGGGCCAGAGCAGCTGTAAAAAGTGGGTTTAAACATAGCAGAAGAGCCGCACCCAATGAACACATGCTGGCTGCACAAGACCCCACGTAAGAAGGAAACCAGTCGGATCCCCCCTATTCCCTGTGTATTCTCAGCAGGAAGGAGGGAGCTGACAGTTGAGCAAAGCCCAGAGCAGGTGAGGGCTCTGGCATAGAGGGAGGCAGATCGTGAGGGCCTGTGAATGCTGGCGAGACCCTCCTGTACACAGGATAGCAGGAAATGGGAGTCTAGAGAGGCGGTATGACCAGCTTCATGTTCCAGAAGCCTTTCTAGAACAAAGAGTGGACCCCAGGCAGGAATAGCAGGCCCGAGGGAGAATGACAAGCTGGGACACAGACTGAGGGACAGTGGTATTGGAGCTGGAAGAGGGAAGGCAGGTGGAGAGAAGCAGGCCCGTCCAAGATGTGTTGGGGAGGCCGGGATGACAGACTGGAGGCTGGAGGGGGCCAAGGGAGCAGGGGTGGGAGGATTCCAGGCTGATGCTCCTGTTGTGGCCTAGCAACAGGGTGGACCAAGAACGAGTTCAGTGGGACAGGGACACTTTCAGGAGAAAGACCAGAGTTTGGTCTGGGTGGGCCCCGTGTGATCAGGGTTATTCCTTTTCTTCCCCACCAGGGAAGAAGGAAGATTCATTGGGGAGACGAGGTCTGAGAGCTGCCTTCCTCCTTTTTCCTGATGCCCAGACTGAAGGACAGATTGGAGGGAAGCGAGGTTCAGTGCTCTTTCCTGGTGGGGCCTGGGAAGCAGGTGTGGCCCTGATGTTAGGAGCTGGAATTGCTGGGGACGGCAGAGGTGAGCTTGTCTCACCATCCCTAAAATGTGTGGCTGGGGCACCTGGGTGGCTCAGACAGTTGAGCGTCTGCCTTTGGCTCAGGTCATGATCCCGGAGTCCCCAGATGGAACCCTGCATCTATCTCCCTGCTTAGTGGAGAGTCTGCTTCTCCTTCTTGCTCTGGCTGCCGCTCCCCCGGCTTGTGCTCTCTTTCAAATAAGTAAATAAAATCTTTAAAAGAAAATGTGTGGCTGAAGAAGCAGCTCACCCCCTCCTGACCAAGAATGGGCTGGGGTTAGGGGGGCCTGGGGCTGAGGAGAGGGTAGCAGCCCCACAGAGGGACCTCTTTAGGGATAAAAAGGAGGCAGAGTAACAGCCAGAGACAAGAGGGGAAGTTGGTGTGTCCTCGATACCAGCAGGGACCAGAGGGAGAGGGGCCGAGACAAACGCCAGATAGGGACGCGCAGACCCGCGCTCCCAGCATCTATATACAAAGCCGCACCCACTCCAGGCCTGAGATGCAGGAGACCCTCCCAGAAAAGGGGTCTGAGGAAGCCCAGAATATGCTGGAAAGACCCAAGTGACAGGCTAGCCTGCACTGAGGAGGAGCCCCTTTTCCACAATGGTCCAAAGGAGGGCTCTAGAAGGAAAACAGGTTCGGTTCCAGGAAACCGTACCACTTTGTATCCATGAACTTGTGGGCTGCGACATGGGCACCCCATTGCAGGTTCAGAGCACCCTCTATGGAATTCATGCTCAAAAATTCCAAGGAGTGTTCTCAAAAACTGACTATGATGGAGGAGGCCATTTTGCATGATACTAAAACCAGGAAATATTTAAATTTAAAAATTAAATATCTAGTTAAAAAATAAAAGTCTGAAATTGGCATGTTCAAGATCAAAAAGCAAACCACAAAATGAGTGGGATTATTTCCAACATATGGTGGACAAGGGCCAATAATCTGTCTAACAAAGTGCCTATTAGTCAATAGTGAGAAAATAGGAACCCATCAATAAAAACGGGCCAAGGGCATCTACAAGCAAGTCACAGAATAAGTAACTGCTTGTCATTTATCTTTCACCAGCTGTTTAGATGTTTGAAAAGTCAAATTTTGAAAAGAGTGGAACTTTTACTTTTACGACCAATTTGATAAAGAATAAAGTCTTGTGGGATGCCTGGGTGGCTCATTCGGTTAAGCTTCTGCCTTTGGTTCAGGTCATGATCCCGGGGTCCTGGGATGGAGTCCTGCATCGGGCTCCCTGCTGAGCGGGGAGCCTGCTTCTCCCTCTGCCTGCTCCTCCCCCTGCTTGTGCACATGCATGTGTGCTCTCCCTCTCTCTCTGTGTCAAATAAATAAATAAAATCTTAAAAAAAAAAAAAGAGTAAATGAAGCCTAGAGATGGCATTTTAAAGGCTATGGAGAAAAGCTCCTGCTGTTTTGTTGTTAAAAGAGCACACACTACTCTTTGGGGTTCGATATAGTGATAACCATCAAAACATAAAATCCTGACTTGCAAATTCCCCTTCTCTCATCCAGACACTGGGCATGCCTTAGGTGGGATTTCAGATTAACCTGACCTGGGCCTCCGGGGTGGTCATGAGGGCAAGGTTCTTAGGATCCTGGTCTCCAGAGAAAACTCTTTAGGGAATCACACCCATCTGGGACCCAACCCCTTTCTCCGAAGAGGCCCAGACCCCAGGAAAGATTGACCCTCCTGCACCCGGTACCATCAGGCTAATTTGTTCTTCATCACAACATAGTTACTTGATTTTCCTAGAATATTTCCTTCCAGTGAAGTCCCTGGAACCCTGATTCAGTGGCTAAAATGGTCTCTGAAGAGGCCTTAGATTCTGCAGCAGCACTGTGGCCCCAGGTCCCAGGTCCCAGGTCCCAGGTCCCAGGACCCAGGACCCAGGACCCAGGACCCAGGACCCAGGACCCAGGTCCCACCCAGGTCAGGCTCTCTATGTTCCACAGATGTATGGTTGCCCTGCCCCAGCTTAGAGTAGGAGGCCGTTCCTGAGCACTCCAGCTCCTTCCCACTCTTCTGCTCTTTTATAGAAACATGTGCCATTGGGGTTGGGACTGGGCTTCAGGAGTTCCTATCAGATGGACTCCCTCCATGTGATTCAATCATAGGAGTGTGAATGCATTCAAGGGTGGGTTGATTGGGTCATTTGCTTATCTCAGAAGCAGAAGGCAGAGCTAAACTGAATTAGGGGCAGGGTGTTACCAGAGTGTGAAAATGCCCTCTTCCTAGTGTTAGGTCCGTTATTAAACGAAACAAGACTGAGACAAAGTGAAAGTTATTTAAAGCTTTATTTTATGACAAATATTAGAAGTCAGACTGATTGGCCAGGGGAACGAGACTGAAACAAAGTTAAAGTTATGCAGAGCTTTATTCTATGCCAAGCATTAAAAGTCAGACTGACTGTCCAGGGCTGTCTCCAAAGAGAGCGACCACCCCCAGCTTACAGGCTTAAAAATTGGCTGACTGACTGGTCAAGCCTGCCTCTGAAGAGGGCGACCCCTCCCAGCCTCACAGACTAACTTTTATAGAGCAAAAGCCTGGGCACACATAGGTGGCCAATGAGATTGTAACATTGCATAGTCATGTTAGGCCACACGCAGGTGGCCAATTGAATTACAATTTACCCACTTTTAGTAGCTGTTTGAACTAGCCTATTACTCTGGTCAGAATTGGTGCTCAAGTTTGGCACCCATAAGGCAAGGTTTACATTCTTTGGTGGTTTGGGATACAATATGTGTGCTTTTTACTGATTGGATGTCTCCACCTGGCCTGACTCATCCTTGTGTTCTGGGCTCTGTTATCAGGAAATGGCCGACCTGGCTTTGTATTCTGGGCTCTGTTCTTAGGAACTGGCTGACCATATTTTACTGGTTTCCCAGACTTGCTTCTAAGTAAGTTTCTCTGGCGGGGGGGAAGGGGGGGCAGGGTCAGTTTAAGTTTACTGCACAAACAACAAAATGGCTTTTAACCAAGATGGAGTCGCTCTGGCTAAATAGGTCCTTACACCTAGAGAAGTGATCAGCAAGTAATGGGATAGAACTGCTCCAATTTCTGTGCTTCTAGTTGAAACATCATAGGTATACAAAAACATATAAAGGTAAAGTTTTTACATGTCCTGTCAAAATCTTTTATATCCTGCACAAAATGCCACAGCACATGTCAGGCAGCCCTCCCTCAGAGCCCTGGCTCCCTGTGGGTCCTCATGCCATTGCCCCTTCCGTGTCCTGTGTCTTGAGCAGGGGTCAGTCCTGCCTTTGACCGGTCTGAATGCGAATATTCTAAGTGTACATGCCCAGTTATCCCATTCCCTGCCCATTGAAGACCCAGAAATGGCAAAGACTCCCCACTGTCCATAGTCCCTGGGCACTTTACCATCCCTTCTTGGTTTCCTTACCTCTGTCTCTGCCTGCTTCTCTGCCTACTTGTGATTTCTGTCTGTCAAATAAACAAAATCTTAAAAAAAAAGAATTTCTACAAATCAATAGGAAAAAGACATACAGCTTAATTTAGAAATGGGTTTGACTTGATAAAAAGAATATCCAACTGACCATTAGGCACATGAACATATGGTCAATATCATTAGTCATCAGGGAAATGCAACTTAAATAAGATAGCACTATACACCTGCTGAAATGGCTAACATCAAAAAGACTGACATTATTTGGTGTCATTAGGTGTGTGGAGGAACTGGAACCTCAAAAATTGATGGTGAGACTTTAAATTGAAATAATACTTTGGAACACTTATTGCCAGTACTCTATAATCCAGAAATCACGCTTCTAGGTCTATATATCAGGGGAAAAGATAACTGCATGAGCCCACAAAAGATATGTACAAGAATGTTTATAGCTTATGATTATAGTTTAAGATTAGTTTATCATTATGTTTATAGTTTAAGAATATTTATCCACAAAAGATAAAATTGGGAAAAACCCTCAAATATCTGTCAATAGTAAAATGCATAAATAAAACCAGACATAAAGAAGTTCATTCTATATCATTTCAGTTATATAAAATTATTATATAAAATAACTTACAGTGATAGAAGTTAGGATAGAAGTTACTCTCGGATGACTATGGGGATTTTGATAGGAAGGGGCACATGGGAAACTTCCAAAGGCTGGGGACAATAACCACCTGAGCTGTGGTTACATGTGCATCTAAATATATAAAATTCATTGATATAGGAGTCCCAGAGAGAGAGGAGAGTGGAAAAGGAATAGAAAAAAAATATGTGAATAATGGTTGAAAACTTAACAAGTCTGATGAAAAACAACTCCATATCCAAAAAGTTCAATGAAGCCCAAGTTTAATAAATTCAAAGAGATCCACACTTAGATAAATTATAATCAAGCTATTAAAAGTCAAAACCAAAGAGAAAAAAATCTTGAAAGTGGCAAAAGAAAAGTAACTCACTATGTACAAGAGATCCTCAATTAGATTAACAGAAATCATGAAAACAATGACATGAGATATTCAAAGTTCTGGGATGAGAAAAAGGACTATCAATCAAGAATTCTATGTCCAACAAAACTATCCTTCAATAAACAAAACAAATAATTCATTGCTAGAAGACCTGCCCTACAAGAAATACTAAAGAGAGTCCTTCAGGCTGGAATTAAAGGACACTAGATAGTAACTTGAACTAGATAGGCAACAAATAAATAAATAGCACCAGGATATGTAACTACATAGGTAAATACAAAAGATAGTACAAATATAATTTTTGTTTGTAGCTTGCTCTTTCTCTTATCCATTTTGAAGAACAACACCGAATCCAATGCTTATAAATCTCTATTGATGGGCACACATATATAATGGGTACAACAATACGATAAAGGAGGGGGAGGGAATAGAGTTTATAGAAGCAAAGTTTTACATACTGTTGAAATGAATTTCATATTAATCCAGACTAGATTATTATAATTAAAGGTGTTAAGTGTAACTCCTGGGTAACCACTAAGAAAATCACTCCAAAAAAATGACAAGGAAATTAAAATGGTACAGTGGACGATACATATTTAACACAAAGGAAGGCAATAAGGGAGGACTAGAAGAACAAATAAAACATATGACATAGAGCAAAATAGCAGACATAAATCCTACCACATTATGGATTACAATAAATATAAATGGACTAATAATTTCAATTAAAAGGGGAAGGTTGGCAGAATCGATTTTTAAAATTTAAAAACATAATCCAACTATATTCTGTGTACAAGAGATACACTTTAGATTCAGAGACACAAATAGCTTGAAAGTAAATGGATGGAAAAATATATACCAAACAAACAGTAACCAAAAGATAGTTGGAACAGCTATACTAATATCAGACAAAAGCACTTTGACATAAATTGTTATGCCCAAAGAAGGGCATATTATAATGATAAAAGACTCAATCCATCAAGATGATATAACAATTATAAATAGATATGCCCATAACAAGAGTCCCAAAATACATGAAGAAAAAACTGATGATATTAAAGGGAGAAATAGACAATTCAACAATAATAGGAGGCTTTGATGTCTCACTTTTAATAATAGAATAACTAGACAGAAGATCAATAAGAGAACAGAAGATGTAAGCAAAACTCAAAATCAACTAGATTTGACAGAAATCTATAGAACACTCTACAGGAGAGTAGTAGAGCACACTTTCTTCTCAAGTGCACATGGAACATTCTCCAAGATCAATCAGTTGTTACAGCATAAAACAAATCTCAATAAATTTAAAATGATTGAAATCATACAATGAATGTTTTTCAACCACATTGGACTAGAAGTGGAAATCAACAGCAGAAGGAAATTTGGAAAATTCACAAATCTATGGATATTAAACAACACACTTCTTTTTTTTCCTTTTTTTTTTAATTTATTTTCAGCATAACAGTATTCATTATTTTTCACCACACCCAGTGCTCCATGCAATCCGTGCCCTCTATAATACCCACCATCTGGTACCCCAACCTTCCACCCCCCCTGCCACTTCAAACCCCTCAAATTGTTTTTCAGAGTCAATAGTCTCTCATGGTTCACCTCCCCTTCCAATTTCCCCCAACTCCCTTCTCCTCTCTAACTCCCCATGTCCTCCATGCTATTTGTTGTGCTCCACAAATAAGTGAAACCATATGATAATTGACTCTCTCTGCTTGACTTATTTCACTCAGCATAATCTCTTCCAGTCCCGTCCATGTTGCTACAAAAGTTGGGTATTCATCCTTGATGGAGGCATAATACTCCATAGTGTATATGGACCACATTTTCCTTATCCATTCATCCGTTGAAGGGCATCTTGGTTCTTTCCACAGTTTGGCAACTGTGCCCATTGCTGCTATAAACATTGGGGTACAGATGGCCCTTCTTTTCACGATATCTGTATCTTTGGGGTTAATACCCAGGAGTGCAATTGCAGGGTCATACGGAAGTTCTATTTTGAATTTCTTGAGGAATCTCCACACTAAACAACACACTTCTAAAAAACCAGTGGGTCAAAGAAGATATTACAAAGGAAATCAGAAAATACTTTAAGGTGAATGAAAATAAAATGGGTTGCAGCAAAGGCAGTGCTCAGAAGAAAAATTTTACCTGTATGTAAGAGCTGAAACTATAAAACTGTTAGAAGAACATATAAGTGTAAATCTGGATGACTTTGGACTTAAGCAATGATTTCTGGGATAAGACATATAACACACAAGCAAGCAGTAGAAGATAGATAGATTGGACTTCATCAAAACTAATTTTTTTACGCTTCAAAGGACACCATCAAGAAAATGAAATAATCCACAGAATGAAACAATATATTTATATATCATATATCTGATGAGGGACATTTATCTAGAATAGATTCATTGAAAACTACAGCTCAACAAGAAAAAGCAAAAAAAAAAAAAAAAACCAATTTAATAATGGGCAAAGGATTTGATTAGACATCCCTCCAAAAAAGATATAAAAGTGGCCAATCACCTTCTAAAAAGATGTTCAATATCATTGGTCCTTAGGGAAAAGTAAATCAACCTCAAGCATGTCATAGCCACTGAGGATAGCTATAATAAAAAGACACTAACTAGTGCTGCTAAGGATGTGGAGAAAGTGGGACCCCCACACATTGCTGGTAGGAATGTAGAATGGTGCAGCTGCTGTGGAAGACAGTTCCCCACTTCCTCACTGAGTTAACTGCAGAGTTAGCATATGACCCACTAATTCCTCTCCTAGGTTTATACCCAAGAGAAACAAAAACATCTGTCCACACAAAAGCTTATACATGAATGTTCATTGCAGCATTATTCATAGTAGCCAAAAAGTGAAACAACCTAAATGTCTACCAGTCATGAGTGGATAAATAAAATACATCCATACAATAAAATATGGTGTAACCACAAAAAGGAATGAACTCTACCTGCTACAACATGGACAAATCTTGAAAATATTATCCTAAGTGAAAGAAGCCATGCATTTATATGAAATGTCCAGGGCAGACAAATCCATGTAGAGACAAATTAAATTAGTGGTTTCCAGGGGCTGAGGGGAAGTGAGAAAGGAGAGGCACAGCTAATGGGTATGCAGTTTCTTTTTGCAGTGATGAAAATGTTAGAAAATTAGGTAGAGGTGATCCACAAGCACAAGCTTTAAATATAATAAAAACCATTGAGTAGTATAGTCTAAAAATGTGAATTATATGTCATATAAAATATATTTCAATAAAAAATATTAATTGAGCTGTACACTTAACATTAATGTACTTTACTGTATATATGCCATTTTGTAGAAGAAAGTAAAAAAGGGAATATATTTAGATTGATCTAAATTAAAAGAGGAGAAAAAAGTCCAAAGATCAATGATCAACTGCAATGCATCATTACTGATTGATTCTAGGGTGGTTTTTTTTAGTCTATAAAATATGCAAATTTGAATATGGAGTAAAGTAAGTATTGATGCTATCGTGGAACTGATCACTGTTCCAGGTAAGAGAATGGTATGTGCAAACGTGAGAGAGCATCCTGATTGGTTGGAGATACCTCCTGGTGTATCTTAATATTTCTGATGTATTTTTCAGTAGTTTAGCATTGTGTATGTGGAAAGAGAGACAGAGAGAGAGAAAGGGAAGGCAAATATAGAAAAACGTCAATGTTTATTGAATTCAGACAATGAAGCATGGATGTTCTTTCTACTTATTCTCATGTTTAAAGGTTTTGTTTTGTCTTGTTTTGTTTTTAAGAGAGAGAGCCCATGTGAGCAGGGGGGAGAGGCAAAGGGAGGGGGAGAGAGAGAATCTTAAGCAGAGCCCAGTGCGGAGCCTGATGCAGGACTCAATTCCATGAGCCTATTTTGTATCATGACCTGATACAAAACCAAAAGTTAGATGCTTAACCAACAAAGCCACCCAGGAACCCCTGTTGAAAGTTTTTTTATGGTAAAAATGTTAAAAGGAGAGAGAAGAGAGAGAATCATTGTGAATGTTTGAGTTCTCCTCCATGACCAACCCCACGGAAGGTCCTGTCCTGGTTGCCGTGTGTGGGTTGGGTTTCAGGCAGAGCACTGACAGCCTCTCCATCCTGGTAGTGCCCAGTGGAGCCATGGCTCCTGGGAGAGCCTTGCAGAACTGGCTCCACACCGATTACTGGGAAGCAGTGGGAAGTACTGGTCAGGCTGCTCCAGACCTGACACCTAGGAGTAGGGAGTGGTTGTGCTCCCACCTGTAGCTTTTGGCCATCATGGTCCATGTTCATTCAGATGAGGGCATCCATGAAAGGAAATGCAATTTTTCTAAAACCTTGTGGCCCTCATTTAGAAGTGAAAAATTCTCAATGAGCCTGGGGTCTGTTCAGAAATAGTATGCCACACTGGAGTCATCTCTAGAGAATGGAGAAAGACTGGAGAAAGACTCACCAGGAGAATCAAACCTGGAAGAAAATTATGAGGAGCTGGAGGATAAACTCAATCCCAATGGAGGAATCACCTTCCCAAGAATGAGAGGTGAATGGAGACAGCCCAAAGCTCAGCATGAAGGTTGGGGATGGTCCAAAACTAAGGATGATCCAACCACCAAAAGTGACTTGAGGTCCTGGCAGCACAATAGTCTTCTCCTGGGGGAGAATCAGGTCCTGGAGCCATCCCCAGCATAACCCCTCACCAATGCTTTTACTTCTGAGAGCTGTCTTCTTCCCTTCATCCTTTCTTCCTATGGATTTGAGGGAACAGTTCCTGAGAAGAACTTCTGCCCTCTGTGTCCTTCTTAAGAAGGGCCTACGAACCCTGCCTTAAAACCCCCTTTCAGTCTGGCTGTCCATCCTCCTTTAAGACCTTGAAAATGGAAATGAGTTCCTTCAGCTTAATTTAAACTTCAGAACCCAGAAATGCACCCACAACACTTTAGGTTCCATCTTTGTTTTATACTTGTTTTTACAAGGAATCTCGAGCTGCCATTAGATTTTGAGAAGCAGCCTGGATGTAGTGGCTCAGAGCTGGAGGGACTGAAGCACTGGGGAGAAAGGGTCCCATGGGGTAAGGAAATACACCAGAGGCCAGGGGGCCAGATGCTGGATTCCCATTTGGGAATCAAAACTAGAGAAGTCTCAAGGCCAGATTGAAGGTGCTGTGGCAGCTGGAGAGAGATGCCCCATTGAGAGAAGACAGCCAAAGAGCACCTACATGTGTGTTCAAGGGGCTGGGCGGGCATGCAGTGGGCACCTAATGTGGGGTCAGTAACTTGGGAAGCATCCCCATGACAAAGCTGGTTACATGTTGAATTCCCCGGCAGACTGGAGGGTTACCATGGGGGCTGGGGCTGCTGCATGTCTGTGGGGTATCTTTGAGGGCTGAGAGACCAGCTAAGATCTGGAAAGATGTTTTGCTCACTAACAAAGAAAATAGAAGTTTAAAAAAAAAAAAGGAAGATTGGCTTTAACCAATTAATTTGGTAAGTCATAAAAGTTTGATCCCACCTGTTGATTCACAAGCTGGGGAGATAAATGCTTTTCAGTGCATTGTTAAGGTATAAAGGGGAGCGTGGAGAAAACTTGGTGAAACACCCCAACCCTCAAATTCATAGACCAGGGTAGGAGGTGGGGAGGCAAGAAGCCAGGATACCAGACTTATCTACACAAGGGTCTCTGAGGACATTGCAGACCATTTAAAGGATGGGGTCTCCAGGGCAGGAGTCTTGGTGGTCCTGGTAGCTGCCTGGGTGGGAGCAGATGCAAGGGGACGGCTGAGCAGGTAGCCAAGAGGGGAAGGAAGGAGAAGGCAGTCTTGCAAGGGGCATGTGGAGAGGGAACTGTTGAGCAAAGAGGAGACAGCTGGGGATCAGGGCTGTGGGAGAGTGTCTCTCTGTCCAGAGTAGATTACCCCCATTCCATCCAAACAGGACCTCACATCCGACACCATCAGACAAGATGGGGTCTGATGTCTGATATCCTAGGATGTTCTTTTTTAGCTCTGTGTTTGGAAGGATTGGCCTCGAACATTCCAGGACAGAGAGGTGGCAACCACCGGGGCATTGTGAGCTCCAAGCAGCGCTGGCCTCTGCCCTACCTTGTTGCCCTCACCTAGGGATAGAGGGGCCCAGACATACCAGGCAGAAATGAGACAGGTATGTCTGGGGGAAGGTGCTTTGACCAGGTGTGATGTAAAGGAGAATATAGTTTCAGAGTCCACTATCAAATGGTGTACCTCCCCTAACTTATTCACAGCCAAGAAGCTGGCTGTTCATCCAATAATCTATTTATTCCAGAAACAGAGGTACAGACAGAATTATGTTGGATCCTGGCAAGGGAAGAGTCCAGGATATGTAACTGATCTAGTTACCAGAGGTCAGGGAAAGATGATCAACCAAGGGGCTTTGAGCTGGGTGTGAAGGAGTAGGAGTCAACCTTACTAGGAGAAGGGGTCAAGCAGTGAGGGCCTTATGGACAGAGGGAAGCCCATTTACCAACGCCCCAGGAGAGGAGCAGACCTTTTTTTTTTAAGATTTATTTATTTGAGAGAGAGAGAGAATATGAGTTGGGATGTGGGGAGCGGGAGGCAGAGGGAGAGAATATCAAGGAGACTCCACTGCAGGGCTCCATCTCACAACCCCGAGGTCAAGACCTGAGCAGAAACCAAGAGTTGGATGCTTAACTGAGCTACCCAGACACCCCAGAAGACCTCTTCCAGGAGCCCACAGGACCAGTATGAGTGGAGCCAGAAGCTAGATGTGTGGAGCTAGACCAACAGGATGCTGACCTCTCAGACCCTCTGGCTGATCGCTGTTCTGCAACGAGCAGTCACTGCAGAGTTTTAAGAAGGGGGTGATGTGCTCAGCAGGCTATGTCTCGGGCCTGAAGTTTATACAATTTGGGGGCCACTCCCCTAAAAATTCTTCAAATTTAGGAATGTAAAATTGCTAGCCACACCCACTGACCCTGGGCCTGGGAAGGGGCTTTGCCCTGACCTAGGACCCTATTTCATGCCCACTACCCCTGGGAAGTAGGTGCTGCCATGACAATTACCCCTCCCAGCAGGACTAAACCAGAGGGATCAAGGAAATAACCTTATTATTTGTTAGAACACATGGACTGCCACTCTTGTGAGGCTAATTCCTAGAATACATATTTTCAGACCTCTCTCATGTCCCTAAAGCCCAAAAGTAAAGCGTTGCTTGCACTGTGAGAAAGCTGAAAGGCGCAAAGGGCAGGGACAGTCACTTCTTGCCCTAGTCCCACCCTCAGAGGTCCACAAGACAGCCTCCATGTTGGGGAGACACATGAGGCCAGCAGAGTCAGGAGTCCATCTCCCATCTCCCTAGCCCTACATGTGCATTTGAGCTGGTTCCAGGGTTACTGTCTCATCTCAGAGCTGGGATTACAGCCTTTGGCTCTGACCTCCCTGGGCTCACCACTGGTCTGCAGGGCTTGCGTGTGTGCTAATACCTTCTGTCTTGAAAAATGGAAGCTTTCATCCTTTCTCTCTTGTTTTTTACTTGATCTGTCACTTCCTGAGAAGGGTGTGTTGTCAAATCCCCCATATTTACAGTTTTATTTAAATATTTTGAAGCTTCTTTTTTATTTAGGCCAATAGAGGTGATTTTTTTTTCTTGGTGGAATGTGTCTTTTATCAAAATTAAGTACACTTCCTCATTCTTGTTAACACTTTCACCCTCAATTATGTCTTCCCACATAACTTGGTTACACTTTTTTTTTTTTTGTCGACATTTGTCTATTGTATGTTTTGTATGGTTGTCTTTTTCCCATTTTTCTTTATCCCGTTTTGGGTACATCTTTTGTAAATGAAGTATAGCTCGATTTTGTGTTTTAATCCAGTTTGAGAGGCCCTATCTTTTAATACATTAATATAATCTATTTGCGTTTATTCATCCTAGTTTAATTTTTCTGCTTATTACCTTTACCCATCCTCACATTTTTCCCATCCTCACATTCCTCACTCAATGTCTTTTGTTCCGTTTTTCCTTTCTACTGCCTTGAAAATCACACCTTTTATTTCTGTTCTTCTAGTCATTATCTTTAAATTAACACAATAAATACATATTATTGAAATTCTGGTGTTAACTGACATCTCTACTCTTTCTCCCAAAATATACTAGTCTTTCAAAGTCCTTTCTTTTACTCCTTCTCATCAGCTCCAGTGTTATCATTAGAAACTTTCATCTAGTTAGTAACATCTTGCTTTATTTTTTTCATTGATACTATTTGATCATATCATGAAGATTTCTGACATTCTCACTATCTCAGTGTGAACGTTTATGAGAGAGCCATGTGGATTTTCCCACTTCTCCTCATAGTTCTATTAGTTTTGCTTTATAGATTTTCAAGTTTGTTATTGCATATGCTAAGAGCTGTGCTCATGATTTTCTTCAGTGGCTGTTCCTTTCATGTATGAAATGTACATCTCATTGATGATTTTCTACTTTCACCCGAAAGCCCCCTTTTCTGTCCTGCTTTGTACCCCAGAGGCTGGCCTTGGATGGACTGCAGCTTCTGACCCCTGCCCTCTCTGGCTTCCAAGAGACCAGTGAATGGGAAGGGAGTGAGTTCAAGTTCCAGGTTCACCCACCACCCTGAAGGGGTGTGGGATGGCCAAAGCTGCAATTTTTATCAAAGACTGCAGCCAATGCACCCTCTTACAGCCACAACTTCCCTGGGTCCTGAGAACATCACCCTCTCCCCATCCTCTGGAGACCTAGGCTAGTCCTTGGGTGTCTCACCATCTCTTGCTGGTTCCTTTAGCCCACAAATACCTTTGCAAATAAACTTTAATTGCACTAGTCACTCTTCTGTTAACCCTTCAAGTGTTTCCTTCCAGAACATGACTGATCCGTTATCTTTGTGACTTTAAAATGGTTTTGCCTTACATTTTTTGTCCTATACTACTATTATACCTCCCTTCTTGTGTGTTAAGTTTATCTGTCAGCCTTTATCTTTTAATAGACATGTTTAATCCATTCACATTTGCTACCCTTAATTGAGTGACTCAAAACCATAATTCTTCCTCAACAGACTATTTTCTTGGCATTGTTTTACCCCTCTCTGCTCTTTTCATATATCCCAAACTATTTTCAATCAGTATTTCTGTAAACCAAATACCTTTAACATATGTCTCTGCTCACCTCTGCTTCTTGTCTTTCACAGCTTCCTCCTGGATTTTTTGTCATTACTCCAGTACCTGCTTTATTAATTTTTTCAGTGAGATCTGTGAGTGTGGCAAACATCTTAGAATACTTTTATATACAAAAACACATTCACCTCATTATCAGCCTTTGCTGATGGTGTGACTAGATATAGAAAGCTAGGTGAAGAGTTACTGTGTCTTAGCACTTGAAGGACACCATTCTTTAACTTCTTCCCTTCACTTTTGCTGATTTCATTTGACTCTCATTCTCTGTAGATAGTCCATGTATTTTACTGATAACTGTCAGGGTTGAGTTGTTAATCCTTGGTGTAATGAAATTTTACCATTATGTGTCTAGTTCTTTGTTTTGCAGTGATCTGCTCTTTTTTACACTGGTGTGTTTTCAGTTCAAAGATAAATTTATCTCTTTGGTTCAACAGGTTCTCCATCTTTTTTTTTTTTTTTAATATTGCTTCCTGTATAGTCTTTCTTTCCTTCCATTCAGGAGTCCCTACTAGCTAGATATTAAAACTTCTAGATTCAATGTCTCCTAACTGTTCTTTCAAACTTTCCATCTATTTCATTCCGTTGTGCTGCATTGTTCTGCAGTATGACCCATCTATTAGTCTTTCACATGAAATATTATATACTCCATTTCCACAATCTCTACTTTTTCCCCATATCCTCTGCCTTTGTTTTATAGATAAAGTAGTAGTCCTTATCTCTCTAGTGGTATTACTGATAGTGTTTGATGGGTGTTTTTTAATGACAGCTTTTAGAAATTCCTAAAGATTAGTCTCTTAGCTCCTCTTCAAGTGGGGGTTAAGGATGGCATCAGAATCTCCCAAAGAGCTTCTGACCCCTGCTTGCATTTCTCTGTTCTGGCCAAAACTCCTTACCCTCCTGGGGTGGCAGTTCTTTCCATTTGGAATATTCCTCACAGTTTCAGGGCCATCGTGGAGTCTCCTGTTTATTTGCAAGAGGGATGGTCCTTTTTCTTCTAAATTGTTGGATATTTTCATTATCAGTATGGATATAGCACAAGAAAAGGCAACTCTAGCCTTTGGTTGTCCATTGTCCTGAACCAGGACTCTCTGCCCTGCTTTTAATCCTTTCTATGGAAGTCTCTATGAAATTCTTTGCTATTTTATACTTTCTGTTGCTATTGGGAATGGGACATTTCTCCATAGCATCACTGTTACATGTTGGATTTTCCAGGAAGCTGGCTTCTGGGACCACTACCATGGAAGAGAGAGGAATGAAGAAAGAGGAGGCAGAGAGAGGGCAAGCTGTGATGTTGGCCGCATGGGGAGCCCATCAGAACTGTCTTGGTGACTTTGGTCCCTGCCTCCCTCATTCATTGGATGTGTGCCTCCTTGGATAGGATGTGTTCTTGATTGGATGGCTCTTTGCCTCTGATGCCATCCCTGAGGGGCTTTCATCTGAAGGCTATCTGCTGACTGCACTCCCAGCAGATGGAGCAACAGCTCTTCTATGAAGGAGGCTCTGGGTGACACAATTTTTTAACTGGCTATGCTTATCACAGTTTTTTAACTGGCTTTTTATATTTATAGGGGGGTTATTTACAAGTGTATATTTAACCTTTGTTCAGCTACCTTACAGAAGTCCCTTAAACTGTAATGAACTTTTTATTTATTCAGGGAGATGTAATTGTACACACATTAATTAATGACAACTTTGCCCGCTTGTTTACAAGAGTAATACCTCCCATTGCAGTTTCTTATGTTACTGCATTAGCCAGAATTTACCCGAAAATAACCGTTTATAAAAATGGTTATATAGAGCCTGGGGGTGGTGTGGGAGAAGTGGGTGAAGGATGTCAAAAGGTACTAACCTCCAGTTATAAAATAAATAATTCATGGGGATGTAATGTTCAGCAAGGTGGAGATAGTTGATAACACTATGTTGCGTACTTGCAAGTTGCTCAGGGAGTGAACTTGAAAAGTTCTCATCACAAGAAAAAAATTTTTTTGTAACTATTTAAGGTGATGGATGGTGATCATTTTGAAATGTATATAAATATCGAATCACCTTGTACACCTACAACTAATATAATATTATATGTCAATTATACCTCAATAAAAATTAGTTAAAACATAAATGGTCATAACTGAGAGCTCTGTTTTACTCTTGATTGCCCATGAGAATCTTGTATTAGCTATTGCCTTGAAATGTTTCTTCTCACCATTTAAAGAAAACTCCTTTCAAGCCACATAAAAGTTCAGTAGGTGGAGATTGAGAGCAGCTAGAGCAATATCTAGTGAGCGGCATTGTTCTCCTGTATTTAGTTGATGGGTACTGTCTACTTGCGGCAAATGATACTGGTTTCCAATCGACACGATCCTTAGTGAACCTGTGAACTCCTGATGATTGCTCTTTGACTTCTAAGTGTTCTTAAACTGTGTGTGGGATGATCTATGCTAGAATTGGGGGGGGGGGGATATCCTCCAGCTCATGGGGCTCTAGCCCCTCCAATCTACCCTTTGAAAGACAGAAGCATCTTTTGTCCATCTCCATCCTGGTGGTGACTGTGTGCTTGCTTCCCTCACATGGAAAGACTGGAAGAGCATTGGTACTGGGAGACGTGGTTCCAAGGACATGATTCAAGGATTGGAAATTCTGGGATCTGGCTGGTGCTCTCTCCCCATCGCAGTCTGCATTTCTGTGACCCAGGTATAGGCCTCTCCCTCCCCATTTGAGGATAATTCCCACCAAGGAAGAAGGAGAATCAAAGCTGGAACCGACTCTTGCAGCCTCGGCTATACTGACTGGCAAGGCAGAGTCAGGCCCTCAAGATGGGAGAAGGGGATGGAGAAAATTCCTTGAAGGTGTCCCTCCCCACCCCCACCAACACCCACTGCTGGTCTCCCATGGGTCAGCTGAAGGCTCTCACATCTTCCTCTTCTGAAGGCTCTCTCATCTCCATTTGCTCTCCATGAGTCAGACCATACTTTCCCTAGTAACGCACTCACTGGTTGTATTTTCTTCTTGCTCACAACCCTGCAGTGGCCTCGCAGTCCTCAGAGGCTCTGCCGTCAGTCCTGCATCTATCTGGCATTAAATCAGGCATCACGTCATGGAGATGTAAAGATCCTCTTAATTCTCACCCAATCCTACTTACTACCTTCCTCAGAAAGTCTCAGTTTGCTTCTAAACTGCCTTTAACATCTCTCTAACACTCTTTAATCTCCTTTTTGACACACAGAGAGAGTAGGCATCCGGCCCAGGGCCTTGGCAGGGTGGAAGAGCTGGCTGGACTTGACTGCTGTTGTAGGCATTTACTGTGTTTGGTTCACGCTTACCTTCAGCGACGGTGGTACCGGCTTTCGAGTTTTCTGTGAAGATCCACAGACACTTTCATTTAGGGTGTTTAAAGTGAACGAAATCAAAAAGAGAACTTATGGAATCAATAAACACGCAGGAGGTCCGATGCCATGACCAGACACACCATGACAGAGGTGTGGGGGACGCTGGTTTATAGACCAAAGCCTGACCAAGGATGGTCCCACCCCAACCTGATTTTCCCACATTCCCACCACACACAACCCCGGGTGCCAGGTAAGGGGGGTCCCTGACTTGGGCCTCCCCACCTAGGGTCCCCCTACCTGGACTGCTTGTTCCTCTCATTTTCTCGTGACAAAGCCATGCCACCTGCCTTGGTCAGCTCGAGGGTCAGCATGCTTCTTCCAGTTGAGCTGCAGGTGACTCCTGCTGAGACCACAGAGTGCTATGGTCTCCCTGTCCTAGAGCCTCTCCCATGCCACCTCCCACTGCCAGGCTCTGGCCCGGTCCTGAAGGGCCAGCTGTGGCGGGGGGCACATTCCATGGCCAGTTCTGAAAGAGAGGAGCCTTGGCAGGCTGGTCAGTAGATTCGGGAGCTGGGCTGGTGTGAGCAGACAGGTGTGTTTACCGAGCACCTGCTCGGTGCAAGGCACTGGCATGGGAACTCTGCTTCTTGTGGGGTGGCATCACCTCATCTGTTTGGAATGCACTTGGCTCTAAGAAACAGAAGACCCCCAGCTTCAGAAACTTAAGCCATCAGGGGGTTGTTGCCATACGGTGAGGTGTCCAGAAGCAGCAGTGTGGGCTCGGGTTTTTTGCTCTCTGGGGCAGATGGGAGGCTCGTTCTCTCCATCTCTCCTCCATGCCATCATTACTTAGCATTCTGGCTTTGGCTCCCAAACCCGCTCCCTCGGACATCACATTCCAGTTGGAGGCAAGGAGCGGGAAATTGGGCACAGTGCCAGGCTTGACTTCCCAGAACCCCCAGAAGACACAGCTGGCATTTCATTGGTTTGTCGGGGTCCTGTGACTACCCCCAACTGCAAGGGAGCTTGGAAAAGAGAGGTTTTTTTGCTTTTTGGGTTTTGTTTGTTTGTTTGTTTTTAGCTGTGCTGAGTTAATAGCCTTTCCTCCCCAAAAATGAGGAGAAAGAAGAGGAGAATGGATATTGAGCTCGGGGCCAAGGGTGCCTGGGTGGTGCCCATTTTGCAGATGACAGCACTGAGGCTCAGGGTTGCAAATTGGAATTCTAACTGGATCTGCCTGATCCCAGGCCTGGCAACTGTCTTGCACAGCATCCCTTTTTATCTTATTCTCTGGGGCCCAAAGAAGGCCAAGAGGGAAGAATTCACATCATTCATTCATCATTCTTCATTTATTCATTCATCCAAGAAACGTATAGTCCCTGTACCTGCGTGAGGTCTTGTGCTGGGCACAGAAGACATGGAGGTGAATCGGGCTAGGCTCTGTCCTCAGACCTCCCAGGCCAGGGGGTAAGCTGGACCCAGCATGTCATGCGTGCTCTAGAGGCTGAAGGCTGGCTGCAATGCCCTGTCAATGCAGGGGTTGCAGGCATGGTAGGAGGCAGGAGGGCCTTCCAGTTGTGAGTGCAGAGAGGATGTCTGCTTTCTAGGCTTAGGCCCAAATGTTCTGTGAGCATTAACTCATGTAATCCCTGAAATAACCCTACCCGCAGATACAATTCCTGTCTTTCCACACAGAGGTGGAGAAACTGAGGCACAGAGAGAGTAAGAACTGAGTACACAGACAAGTAGTCCAGCCCCAGGCAGCTGGCTCTGAAGGCCACGCTCCTGGGCCACCCCGCCTGGCCCACCTGAGTCAGCAGAGGGAAGTATGTGGTGAGCGGCATGTCACCGGAAGAGTGCAGGCAGGAGCCTCCATCAGAGATGCTATGTCCTGGGCAAGAAAACGCATAGTGTGACTTCCTGGTTGCCTCGTGGCCTGGCGGGTGTCTGACACAGGGAGGCAGGGGGCAGCTGCAGCGGCTGCTGGGGCCCCGGGTGTCCAGCCCTTCTTGCAGACATGCAGGGTGATGTTTTATGTCTTAATTAAACGGAGAGGAGTTTAATTGATGAGCAGCCGGCTGGCCGCGCCAGCTTCCTGGCTCCCTACCCCAGTGACTCATGCACGCAGCGGCCCCAGATGCCGAGAGCAGGCTAATAGATTTGCAACGCTGATCACTGCTCCAGACCCACTTAGCGAGGCTCCAGGAAGCCTCTTGCCACCCTGGGATTGGATTGAATTGCTTTTCATTTCGAGCATTGTCCCATAAATCCCTCACACATCAGCCCACCCCGCAGAGGAGCGGCTGCACTCAGGCCTCCTCCCACACCGGCACAGGGACCTCCAGCTCCGTCAGAGGGGCAGCTGGCCACTGGCTGGGAAGAGTCACTCTTGAAGGAGTGGGAGGTGCTGGGGACATCCGTGGCCCAGCCCTGTGCAGGGTATTCCTACCACAGTTGTCCAGCCCACCCTCACGGGACCCGCTTGCTGTCCTGTGTTTCGTAAATGACTGGGGAGAAACCCAGAGAGGGCAACTGACCTGCTCAGGGCTGCTTGGCTAGGAAGGGTCTACCTGGAGGTTTCCACCATGCCATTGAAATCACAGCACCTCACCCCCATGTCACAGGGTGGTGAATCTCTGCTTCCTCACGGGAGACCAAGTGGTCCAATAGCCCAGCCCCACGGTGTGGGGGTTTAAAGGCACCATGGATTTGCTCTGGGGCGGCAGTCTTGAACCAGACGGATAAAATCCCCACCCACGAGGAGCTGACAAACCCGTGGGGAGAGGCAGATGATAAACAAGCAAACCAGAAACACGATCAGGGTAATTAGAGGTTGTGGTGTTATGAAGACAGCCAAGCAGGTGATGTGATAAGGAGTGCCTGTGGGTGGGGTGTCTGAGAAGCGGGGAGCAGAGAGGCCTCTTTAGGGAAGGAGCATCTAGGCTGACACGTGAAGGATGAGCAGGGGCTCCCGTGGCAAGAGTGCTCTGGGCGGGGGTGGGGGGGGGGCAGCACGTGCAAAGGCTCAGAGCCCTCGGGAAGGGAGAGACCCGAATGGCTGGGTCAAAGTGGACCGGGAACAGTCCCAGATGAGTCAGAGGCCACTGAGGCAGATTGCAGAGAAAGGGATTCTGTCATTTCAAATGCCAACCAGCAACAGGTACAATGTCCTTAAGGCTCTCCCTGAATTCCTGAGTGACTTCCCACCTCCTAAGTGCCCTGTGCTCCCCTCTCTGGCTCCATCCTCCCACTAAGTGCTGGACATGCACTTGCTCACATGGTCCCTTTCTCCAGTGTCCTGCCTCACGATCCTCTGCTTCCTCCTCTCCAAATTCTCCCTGCCATCTGCAGTCCAGCTCTGAGCCCCGGCCTCCAAGGACTCCCTTCCTTCACCTGTGCCACCCCTAGAAGTCCCTCCAAGGAGTCCTGTGGCCCTTCTTCTGCCCCCTTGCTTGCACTGTTCCTGTCTCCCCACTGGCACACCCCTAGAGGGCCTCATGCCCCAGCCTCTCCAGCACTACCCCAGGGCCCTCCATCACGCTGGGGTCCTGGGAGCTTTCAGTGTGGTCCCCAGTATCTCTCTGAATAGTCCTGGACCCTGGGGCTTTGGCACGGAGAGGTGGGAGCCTGACAGCCTTCCCTGGGCTTGGCATGATGCTGCTTCCCTGCCAGGATGGGACAACTCGCTGGTGCCCCCTCTCCTCGCACCCTGCCATGGCAGCACTCAAGGGGTGGGGCGGTGACTCCCGAAGTCCACACAGTTAGTGGGGGATGGCTCCAAAGGAACGGCTTCTGCTCTCTTCTGGAGAGAGCTTCCAGGCAGGAAAGTGTTTGGCTGACAGCTGCTAGCTCCTGGGCTTCAAGGATCCAGCACACCTTCCGCAGAGGGCAAGGACCCAGCCCAACAAGTCCTGGAGGCGCCGCTCCTGCCCAGCCTGGCTTCCCACAAGGGCAGTCTGAGCCCTGGGGGTGTCCATCCAGGGTGACCAGGCTCTCTCGAAGCTGCCCTGCAGTTAGGGGCTCTCCCTCCCCCGTCCTCCCTCCTTCCCCCTCTCTTTTCATGGGTGCCGGCCCCAGACACCCCCACCCCCATCCTAAGGCTCTTCCCTGCCAATTCATGCTCCTCCCCTCTTCTCCTCATCCTCCACAGACACTTCCCCACAAGTCTCTTGCACATCTTATTTCATCTCTGTCTGCTCCTCAGAGAACAGGACCAACACACTCCATGGCCCTGCTTGGCTCAGCTTAGTGACATCCCCCACCTGGGGCTTGTGGCCCACCTCTGCTGTCCAAGAGGGACATACAGCCCAGTCATCCCCGCCCTGTGGCCAGTCACACTTCCTGTCCCCTCTGTGTCAATATGCCTGGGTGCTCCTCAGCCTCTGACCCATTCTGAGGTGGTAACCATAGAAACAGGGTCATCAGCAGCTATGGCTCCCTCAGGTGGGAGGGACAATGCCCAGGTGGGAGGGACAATATGGGACAATGCCTCAGTGCCCTACACCTGAGCTGGTATCCATACCCCAGCTCTGTGGGCTGGCAGGGACCCCCCTCACTAGGGTGTTCCCAGCATTGCCAAGAGGGACAGAGGAGATGCCCTTGACTCCTTCTAGGCCCATCCAATTTGCAGGCTCAGTTACCCCCAGGGTCTGCTTTCAAACCCCAAAGTGCAAGCATGTGCTGAGTATCTATGAAGTACCAAGCATTTAGTGTGGGTGACAAGTCATACATTGCCTCTCTTTCCAGGTGGGGCTCAGAGAGCCTATGGGACTGCTCCAAGCACACTGCTGGTGGCAGAAATGGGATTCGACCAGAATCCCTGATTGCAGGGCAGGGCGCTGAGGACCGTGGGGAGGTGCAGGAGCAGTTCTGAATCTGACAGGGTAGGGACTCCCAGGATTGCCAGGAGTCAGGACGTACTAATGTAGCAGTGACCGAAACAGGGTGTGGTGCTGGCCCCCAAATTGAGATGAGGCTAGAGGAAAGAATTCAGAGCCCTGAAATAGACTTCCATCAGTTACAGGAGTTGTTCATCATTCATGAAATAATCAAGACTAAATGATGGTGAAAGGAAAAAGAATTGACAAAATGATGCTGAGACAGGTGGAGATCAAACTTGGGGGAAAGGATCCATACACCAAAGACTCAATTAAACCTGAGACGAAGATGTGACTATAAATAATCCGATCGTAGAAAAGCAAGTGTAAACACACTTGAAGTTTTGGCAGGTATTCGCAGGAGTTAACAGCTCTCTTGCAGTCAAAGAAATTAAAGAAGGAAATAATAGAATTAATAATGTCAACAGGGAAATTCTGGGGACATCAGAAAGTAAAAAAGATTAGGAGACATTTGCATCAAAAGGGTAGAAGGTCAACATCACCTGTAGGTCACAAAACAAAAGATGCTTCAGGTAAAGGTGTATGGGGCCAGGGACGGGGTTCAGGAGTAAAAGCAGCTACTGGTTCTCACCAGGAGCCAATGCTTCACCCACCCCTTACCCAAGGGACTGGGAATGAAATAATGATAACTGTATGCCTGTCGAATTAGTGACAGTGGAAAGTTGAAATGACTGCCCAGCGAGCTTGCCCACCCCACCTTCCCCATGCTCACAGCTGGGCAAACCTGCACTGTCCCATGGAAGAGTGACTTGACGGCCTATTTCCAGAGCCAGACAAAGTCTCCAGCCCTGGACCTAGCAATCCCACCCCTGGGGACTCATCCTCAGGAAACAGTGTAAAAGGAGTGCAAAAAGCCATGAGCAAGAGTATATTGGTTGAAGTACTTTCTAGCATTTTATTATGGAAAATGTCAAACCTGCACAAAAGTAGAGAGAATACGATAATGAGCCCATATGTCATCCTCAGCTTCAACCGTTATCAGCTCACAGCCAATATTGTTTCATCTCCCCCCGCAACACACACACACACACACACACACACACACACACACACACTCACACACACACACACACACACACTTTTTTTCTTTTAGTATTTAAAGCAAATCCCGGACACCATTTTATTTTATCCATACATAATTCAATTTGTGTCTCTAGCAGATAAGGACTCTAAAATCTAATCATAATATCATAATACCCAGCAAAATTAATAATTCTTTAATATCTTTTAATTCACAGGCCATGTTCAGATTTTCCCAAATGTCTTGAGATAACTTCTTAGGGTTGGTTTGTAGGAATCAGGATGCAAACAAGGGCGATGTGTTGTGTTTGGTCGTTGCACTTCTTCTAAGTCTCTTTTATTCCATAACGGTTTCTCCTTCCTTTCTTTTTTCTTTATTGAGGTACTTTATAATTGTACCCCCCAAATGGGAACCCATCAATTTGCCCAATGCCAGGACCGCTTAGGCAGCGTATGGTGCCTCTGCCTGGGACTTCCCAGTGCCCCTGCTGTCCTGGGCAGCAGCAGCTAAATATAAACTCGGAGCAGCTGGCCATCGGCTCCGGCCCAGGCTGGCCGTGGCTCACCCTGCTCTGCCACCCGCAGTGACTTGGCTCTTGGACTTGGCTGAGCCCTCAGACACCCTCCCTCAGATCTGGCAGCTCAGCCACAGCACATTCACTCATGGCATGTTGGGACCTGGCCCTGTTTCGGGACGTCCTTCCTTGGCGGTGACCATGCTCTTGTACTCAACAACTGTAGGTAAATAGCCCCCACTCTGCTCCCCTCTGTGACAGCACTCGGCCATCAGAATCCACCAACTGGGAGACCAAGGAGCACCACAGGAAAGGTCATGATGGGGATGCTAAGTGGAAGTTCACCACCCCGCTTTGCTCACGGCCAGCACTTACAACCCTGTATGTGGTGGCTATAGTGGATAGAATGGAAATGTCTGCTGAACAAATAAATAAGAACAAAAGAAAAAAACAAGTAAATAAACAAAATGGAAATGCCCTTTGGAAAAATAAAAGTAAAATTCAGAAAAAGTTTAAGGAATGGGGAGGCAGGATAAACAGGCTTGGGTTGGCATGTTTGAATAATCTCAGAGCTCTGTGGCAGAGGGGGTCCTGCATCCAGGAGAAAAGAAAACAGTGGTTGTGTTAGAAATGGGAACATGAGGAGTATCTCCAATTTCTCCTGGAAGGTTTTTTAATGTAGAGCAAACTACAGCTATATACCACCTAATTAAGAGAAACAACCCATTCATCCACTCTCCATCCCTCCATTCTCAGTTGAGCCCACTTGTTGGAGAAGGGGATTGGCCGTTGTCACTTGGTTGCCATGGGAACACTCCCACTGGTGAAATGGTCAGTGCAGCGGGGAGGTTATGGGTGGACTCAACACCACAGCATGGGCATTCTCTACCCTTTCTCTTCCATCCTGGAGTGCCAAAGAAGGCAGCCAGTTGGTGAAAAGAGAAGGCTACCTTCCCCTGACACAAACACCTGGGACAACTTGCACTTGGTGACTACTGTAATGTGTAGATTTTATTATTATTCACGTATGGTGAGGCCAACAGATCAGAAGATGATCATAACAAGAGATAGCTTGTTATTCTCCCTGATCCCAAAAGGTGGGGCAGGGTCCTCCACATAGGGCCAGAGGGACAGCCCCAGGGATAGTCAGGAGGCTGCGGCTAAGGGAAGATGGGCAAGAACTCTACTGTGGTGTCTTCGGAAGAAACAGGAGAAGCACGGTAATGACTTGCATAATATCAGGGGGCGGAGGGCTATTTCCACATTGTCAATACCTAGCCCTGGATGATTAGGGCAGGTGGCTAGGAACCCCCAAGTGTGAGAGCCTGATATTGGAAGCAGGGGTGTGTGGACTCTGGATTGATTTTTTGTACTGGAAAAGGCACATTCAAAGATGTTCTTTTACTATCTAGGACTTGGCTAAGCCTGGAAGAGGCAGTCTTTCCAGGGTCAGCATGGCCCCAAGATGTTGAAGCATCAGAAGATAAAGGCATAGTTAGTACAGTGGCTGGAGCCACAACCTTGGGAGTCTTTCTTAAGCTCTTCCTCCTCCTCACCCCATGTACTCAATCACCAAATTCTGTGGGGGCTACCATCCACATCTCCCTAACCTGTTCATCTCCCCTCTTCCCAAGGCCACCAGCCTAGCCCTGCACCCTCAGCTCTCTGGACTAACAACCTCCAGGTAACCCTCATTGTCACCCAGCGTCCCTTCACTGCCTGTGCTCTTCTACAGTGTGGCTCGCTGCCCCACCCCCATGAAGAGTGACGTGTTCCTGCACCCCCTTGGATCCAGGCGGCCCCCTGACAGCTTCAGCTGATAGAATGTGGGGGGAAGTGAAGCCGTGCCAGGTCAGGATTTGGCTCTCACCTGGCCTGATGGCTTCTATTTCTGCTGGGTAAGAAGTACAAGCCCCCTTCCAACCGCTGGAGGGGAGCCCACTGTATTCAAGAAGCTCAGGTCACTCAGGGATGCCCTGGAGGGTGAGCCCTGGAGGAGAGGAAGAGGCCACAGGAGCACCAGACTTGAGATGAAGAGGCTGATACCTAGCCATACCACAGGCAGCCCAGACGAACCATCCAGCCTCCCCAGATTTCTGACCCACAGAGCAGTGAGCAAAACAAAATGGCTGTTTAAGAGCTCTCAGAGTGGGGGTATTTGGCAAGTTCAGGTCCTGCTCCCCCCACTGGGCCCATTGGGGCTCCAACTGTGTACACAGCACCTTCCTGCTCACCCGCCCTGCTGTGGAGCTCCCCACCGCCCCCCATCCTCGTCTCTGCTCAGATGTCCAATCTCCCACTTCCCTAAGATGGCTACCATCAAACAACAGACAGCTGCATGTGTTGGAAGGAGGTGGAACCCTCCTGGAACTGGAGACCTGCCCTATTAGTGGGAATGTAAATGGTGCAGCCGCTGCCAGCCATGGGATTGTGGTCCTCAAAAAATTAAAAATACAGTTACCCTGTGGCCCACCAGCACTTCCACTTCCACCTCCACTTGGAGAGGCACTGGCACACCCACGTTCAAAGCAGCATCATCGGCAACAGCCAAGAGGTGACAGCAGCCCAAGTGTCCATCGACGGATGAATGGATAAACAAAATGTGGCCTATGCATACAATGGGGTACTATGTGGTTTTTAAAAGGGAGGAAATTCTGACATAGGCTACAACATGGGTGAACATTGAAGACATAACACGCAGTGAAAGAAGCCAGTCAATACTGTCGGATTCCACTTCTGCAAGGTCCCTGCAGTATTTCCACAGTTCACAGGGATGAAACGTAGAGCGGTGGCTGCCAGGGACTCCAGCAAGGGCAACGGGAAGGAAGGCAGGGTTCAGCAGGCACAGAGTTTCAGCTTGCGAAGATGAGAAGAGTCCCAGAGATGGATGGTGGGGATGTCGGCACAACAGGTGGAATGTGCTATGGAGCACACCCACTGAGCTATACACCTGAAAATGACTGAAATGGTAAATACTGTGTTTTGTATATTTTATTACAATAAAAAATGCAAAAAAAAAATTAATGCCACTTCCTCAGAGAGCTCTTCCATGACCACTCGATCCTATTCTTTCCAGATCTTCATCACTGGTTTTGTTTTTTTGTTTTGTTTTGTTTTTAAAGATTTTATTTATTTATTTGACACAGAGAGAGACACAGCAAGAGAGAGAACACAAGCAGGGGGAGAGGGAGAAGCGGGCTTCCTTCCCACCGAGCAGGGAGCCTGATGTGGGTCTGGATCCCAGGGTCCTGCGATCATGACGTGATCCGAAGGCAGAAGCCTAAACCACTGAGCCACCCAGGCGCCCTTCATTATCATTTACTGAGCACACAGTCTATGTCAGGTACTTGGTCAAATGAGGAAGATGAAACACACAAGAATCCTGCTCTTGGGGCCAACATTCTCATGGAGGAAAACAGGCAACAGGCAAGTAATCTGAATAATTACTGGCTTTGACAGATGCCATTGAGACAGTAAAAACAGTGATGGGTTAGGGAATTGCACGCCCAGGCATGCCCCTTGCTCCACTTTTCACAAGCTGTGTATCGTGGGCAAGTTGCTGACTCTCCCGGTGCCTGTCCCCCAACTTGAATGCTGAGATGATAATGCCCTCCTCATGGCATGGAAAGAAGACTGAAATGAGAGTGCGCCTATCCCCACCCGAATGAGTAATTCTGAAAAATATGCTGCACTGAACTTGCTGGCTAAAGGCCCAGTGAACCGGCCTCATCATCCCTCTCCCACAGGGAAGCTTGTCATCTCACTGCCTCATTGCCCAAACCACAGGGAAACGGGGGCCCAGCGGGAAGGTCGGCAGAATGGCTGAGACCCCCACACTGGGTGGTGGGGATACAGGGTTGCTGGGAGCGCTTTTGGGTGGCAAGGGTGGTTTCACACAGGTGAGTGCTGCAGTGGGGCTCTCTGGGCAGTCAGGAAGAACGGGGCAGGCCCACATCCCAGTGGATCTGGGGCTTTGAGGGCAGAACTGGGACCCAGGGAAACAAGCTTCTAGCTGTCTCCAGTTTGTGCTTCTGCAGCTGGGAAACAAAACAGAAGGTATATAGATTCATATATATTGGTGCTGTCTGTAGTTGATGAAATGAAAAACAGAAGTGGTGCAGTTAGGAAGAGAAGCAAGACAGCGACCAACAATAGTGGCGCGCACAGGTGGATGAAGAAGATGGCAGCAGAGCAGAAAGCAGAGTCCTTCTCGGGCTGCGGGACACAGCCAGGGATGTAATGGATTAAGCCTGCTTAGGACATTTCCACAGCTTAAGGAGTTAAGAGGATTCCTTCAAGGGAGAGAAAAGGTGGACCAGAGTGGGGACCCACTGCTCCTAAGTTCTCCATCCAATTTGAATTTGTAATCGTTTTATTTACTCTGATTAAAAAATAAAAATCCAAACTTGTTTTAAAATACTTTAGCAACTCATGATAAACAAAGGTTGGAAGTTCTGTTTGGAGTGTTTTATCTGAGGAGCCCTGCCTCACACCTGCTGCCCCACCTTCCTTCTTGCTAGCCCCTTGGGAACCCCAGGGTTTGAAGAGACCTTATCAGAGGCAAGGGAACAGGCAGTGTTCTTGAGTGCGGGAAGGACTTACCAAGGCTGGAAGGGATGGAGCTGGGGTTGGTCCCAGGCAAGGAAGGGGGCCATTCTTAGCCTGAAATGGGGCAGGTGGTTTTCCCTGATGGCAGTGCCAAGGGGAGGGCCTCGTGTGTCTCATCCTTGTGGTCCCCCAGCCCTCAGAACAGTACCTGGGTGTGTAAAAAGCTGAGTGGTGGAAGGTGGCCCATCTGACCACTGCTGTGTTCAAGGCCTTCCAGTGTTCTAGAAAGATATATGTGCTGACCTTGCCAGCCTGCTGGAAGCCTCCTGTTTACCACATTCTCCCACACCTGCCACCAGGGTCACACAATTTACTGATCTAATTATAGGCTGTTTCCCTTCTGAAAGCCTTGCCCCTCTCAGGGAAAGAAGCTGCCTTTAGGGCAGGAGGCCTCCTCTCTTCTGCTCGTGTGTCTGGCATAAAGCATAAGGGCAGGACTCAGAACGGATTTACTGACAGGGTCCTGGGGCCACTCAACAAGTCATTGGCCTGCAAGGTCGCTGCCTGGCTGCAGGAGTGGGCCCTTTTTAGCACCAGGGAGTGAACAGCTCCATGGCTGTTTCTCCCTTCTCCACCTCCAGGCCCAGGGCAGGAGTTAGCTCCCTACATATAGGGAGCCAGGCCCCCCTGCAAGGGAAACACAAGACAAAGAAAATCCAAGCCATGTTCCATTCCATTTTCTAAAACAGATGTGTTCCATTTTTGAAATAGGATGTTCTAGCAGCCATACTTAAAGGAACATAGCAGAGGTGACATTAATTTTAATATCCAAAACATTATCATCTTAACGTATAGTTAGTACAAAAATTACCAGAAAGCTATTTTACATTCTTTCTGTGTGTGTGCTAAGTCTTCAAAATCTGGTGTGTATTTTGCACACTGACAGCACATCTCAATTCAGATGAAGCATATTTGATGTTGTATCAGAGAACAAAAGATGGCATATGAAGAAAAATTCAGTAGAATAGCCAAATAGTGAGCGAGGAGGACATGAGAGGTGGCATTTAAGCATAATCTGAAAGGGACAAAGGGAATAGGGGGTGAAAAGGCCCTGAGGCAGAAAAGTCCGTGGTGTATTCAAGGTGGTCAGTTGGCAGAAACAGAGCATGTTAAGTGGAGTAGGTAGGAGATGGTTCTGTGGAGGCCAGCAGGGCCAGATAGGGTCTCTCTCGTAAGCTAGGGAAGGACACACAGCTCCATTTTGAATGAGACTGGAAATGACTGCAGGGTTTTGAGCAAAGGCATTATGAGGTCTGGATTACATTTTGCAGCAGGCACTATGGCTGCTGAGTAGACAGTAGACTGAAGGGGGTAATGACGAGGCAGGGAGATGAGTGCGGAGTGCACGACTGCAAAGATCAAGTAGGAGACTCTGGTGTCTTGGACCAGGATTATGGCAGCAGAAGGGCTGAGAACTGGCTGGTGGTTTGAAGATGGAGCCAGAGGACTTTTGGATGAACTGGATGAAATATGCGTGAGAAAGAGCAAAGCAAAGGATGACTCCAAGATTCTCAGCCCAGTGTCAGAAAGGAAGGAGCAGGTCTTCGCTGATATGGGGAGACTGTGGGAAGAGCAGGTTTAGACAAGGGAGAGGGTGTGTCACCAGGAAGGAGATCAGATTGGGCCATGTTGAGTTTGCAATGCCTACTGGACACCCGAGTGCAGGTGTCAGAGAGCTGACATAACTCTGGAGGTTGGGGAGAAATGAGAGCTGCAAGACTGCATCTGCGAGTCATCAGGTTAAAGTTGGCATTGAGCCCCGAGGTTTTCTCTGGGTAGGTTCTGTATGATTCTTGCAGAAACCTCAATAGAACAGAAGTTCCACAGGGAGAGCAAAGTATTGCCTTGGCTTACCTGCAGGAAGCACTGAAGTGAATGTGGCCAGCCAGATGACTCCTTGTTGAGCTGAAATAGCTAACTCTTTCTGCAAAGGCTCTGAGACAGAAAAGGTCACTCAGCCACTGGATACAGGCTGATCTGGGAAGGGCAAGGCTTTGAGTGAGCTCTCTGTGACTTAGGCCAAACTTGAAGGAGTTGACAACCAAAGGTCATATGCTGTCCATCCTCAGAGTGGGGAGGACTGCTGGCCATTGTCTTGGGCAGAGCAGTGCCTTGGAAACAATGAGTCAATTCTGCAGGTGAGAACACAGACACAGAGAGGTGAAGCCACATGGGCAAACTCACCCAGGGCAGCACCCTAGTCTTCTCCAGTGCCAGGCATGAGGGGCAGGGAAGTCTGCTGATGTCCATGCCAGGAAGCACCCAGCCTTGGGCTTGGCACTGGGCAGGCACAGATGAATCCTCAGAGCCCCCAGGAGAATGGAATTTTGTCTGTGCCTTTTCAAATAAAGGGATGACTTTTCATAGCTAATATACACACCAGGTAAGAATTCAATCACAGCAATAACAATTATGATTACAGCTAGTATTTATCAAGGAAGCAGCTAAGTGCTTTACCAACATTATTGCATGCAATCCTTGTAGCAGTCCTAGGAGCAGAGCATTACTCTTATTCCTATTTTACAGCTGAGGATGCTGAAGTGAGGGTGGGGAAGACCCTTGCCCAGGCTTCCTTGGCTAAGTGTTGAGTTTTGGCAGCCTGGAACAAAGCCCACTTGCTACAAAGGGGTGCATGGTGGACACCTTATCTCTCCTATGAGTCTCTTATGCAGAGACCACCAGCTGCCAACTTCCTGCCCTCTCGGCACATTGCAGCACATCCCACACCTTTTTCCCTGGGCCGTCCCACTCAGAGGGAGCATAAGTTCAGACCAGCCTGCCCTTTGTTTCTCTTACCAGCACATACCCCGCTTATGAGAAAACTGAGCTTCAGACAGCGAGGCTAGTCATTCAGGGTTGCAGAGCAGAGGCTGGGGGCTGAGCCCCTGGAGCTGCCTTCTCTGCCTTCCCCACTTCCCCTTGTGGCCTCCAGAGCTGCCAGACCCTTTCACCCTTCCCCCACAAGCCATCCCCCTGCTCCCAGTCCCTACCCCCTCCCTCATCTCCAGTTCATTTTTCCCTTTTAGGGCATTAAGCACAGAAGTATTAAAAGGGATTGTTCAGGCCGGTTAATTAGCTTGGAAGAGGCCTCTGCGGCAGCCCAGGTCACGGCCATCCACCTCTCTTTATTAGCCGAATTGATGGAGACAGCAGGGCCCAGATGGGAATAAATTGAATCCGATGGCAAAGAGGCTCTTGTGCAAGCTCTTAACGGGGAGAGAGCAGGCCTTACACTTTACTCACCAGTTTTTTTTTTTTATAACACTTTTCTCCTGCCACTGCCAGACCCTTCCAGATGCCCACTCAGCAAGCCCCACCCCCCACCATGTGGGGAGCAGCTGTGTTCCAGGAGAGCTCCACCTGTGTCCTAAAGTCCAGCCATGGGTTGCAGGGCAGCAAGAGGTGCCAGCCCCAATAATTGAGGGATATGTTAACCTCCAAGGAGAGAGGCCTTACCACAAAGCCAGAGTTCCTGGACCCCCCTGACAGAGATTGAAAGGACCCAGGGAGCCAGCATCCCTTGCCCTTGGGGGAGAAGTGCAGCTTTGGCACACACACACACTCATTTGTCCTCCTGGCACCAGACTCAGGAAGCATCTTTGTTCCCACTTCCATGAAGGGCAACAGAATTGGGGGCCAGAGAGGGTAAGACACCTGTCCAGGTGGCACAGCCAGGAGAGATGGAGCAGGGCACTAACAGTAGCCACTAGCCAGGGATGTGGGCCTGCTGTGGGTCACGTCTTCCTCTTCCGTAACAGCTTTGGGAGGGGAGGGATAACTGTCACCCCCATGCTGCATAGGAGAAAACTGCTCACGAAGAAGCTTGAGGACTTGAACAAAGTCGCTCAGTGATAGGGGTAGAGCTGGTTCAGTGGCCAATGCGTGAGCCGCAGCCCACGGGTGGGGGCCTTTCAGCACCCTGGACAGGGCTCCATTGCCTTGGCATTGAGAAACTGGAGCAACCTGCCTTTCAGGATGACAAGCTTCAGGTGACACCTACTCCCCTCCCCCGCCCCCACCCCCACTCCTCACCTCCCACCCTGTGTGAGAGACATGGACACACACGCTGACACACACACTATTCCTGCCACGTCCACTTCCTCACTTTTCTAGAATGTGCCAGCCCTTTCCTACCTCAGAAGCAGAGAGGAGGGTCTTGCCTTTGTAGCCCCAGCTGCCAAGATGCACCCATTCCCCTCCCTCTGCTCTCAGACACCCCTCCCCCAGGTGAGAGAGAACAGAGGAGAGGGTCACATCCAGGGATTCTGGACTTTCTCCCAGGTAAGCAGCTGGGGGTGCTCCTCTTGGGCACTGGGCCAGCAGGGTTAATTGCTCATACAATTTCAGCTTGCACAGGGGCCTCATTCATTACTGAGAAGCATTTCCTTGGGAGTGTTTACAAACCACCTGGAAAACCAGTGACAAAGAACCAACTCCCCACATTTTCCAACCAGCTTCCCACAGAAGACAGAACCAAGGATTGAGGGCGGATGGAGTCCAGAGCTGATGAGGGATGGGGGGAGGGGGGAGATTTCTGCTCCAAAGACAGCTGACCCCAGCAGGAACTGGGGGCTGCCTTAAGGACAAGAGCATCTTGATTTCCACAACCAGGGGCTGGATTTTGAATGATGGTTTGTATGAGACAGAAAAATGGTGCTTGTCCAGTTCAGTTGTAGTGGGGGAGAGGGCAGAACAATAGTAGGAATGCAAACAGGGGGCAGAGATGAGCCCCAGGGAGTGGACTACCTAGACATTAAAGGCCACTGAGGCCTCTCACCAGACCTTGTTATGGTCACTCTCTATAGGACATCACCCTGTCCTTAGACTGCTCTCATCAAACTCAGTAGGTATACCAACACATGTCTGAATTCCACTGGATCAGGAAATGGGGAAAGAAAAGGGACATGGAGGGAGGGGAGAGGCAAGGAGAGTATGGGAGGGAATGAGGTAGGGCTTCTGTCCTTGCTGGTGAAAGGCACATTGCGGAACTACTCTGAATCATGATTGACCATTCTCATTCCAGAAACTCACTCCCACACCCCCCAAAATTATGTGCCCCGGGAAATGTGTCTAAGAAAGTGCACAGCAGCATCATTTTTAAACAGAAAAAAAAATCTTGGAAGCAATCCATATGTCCACCCACATTAGAATGGACAAATAAATAATGGTATATTCAACCAATGGAATTCCGTACAATCCTGAAGATGATTGATCTGTAGGTACACACATCAATGCAAAAGAATCTCAGAAACAATGTCACCCAAGAGAATGAAGTCACAGAAGAATGCACAAGTCTGGTTTCATTTATACAAAGTTTTAAAAAAATGGAAAGCTTAAACAATATGTTGTTCAGGGTGCATTCATAGGTGGTAAGCTCTACAATACACTGGGGTGAATAACACAAACTTGACAACAGTGGTTACAGGTTGAGGGGTAAGAAACATGAGCAGGGAGGGTGCACAGAGGATGCCAAAACCTAGGAATATTTCTATTCATTATACACTCATTTTAGTATTCTTTAAACCACACATATACATTTTACACCCTTGAATGTGTGATATATTCCATAATAAAAATTTTTTAATAAGAAAAGAATATAAAACTGGGGGTGGTTTGAAGAAGAGTCAATATCAGAAGGGAGAGGAGCAGGGGACAGGAAATGACAGAGACAGAGCCCAAGAACTACAAAGTGCATACACACACACAAACAAGATACAGGCAGGCAGCCTTAGAGGCTGAGACATGGTCTGGTCCCTCTTCTCTCTCACCTGCCCTCAACCTATTTCCTGCCAGCATTGGTGTCTGAAGAACTCTGCCCACCACCTCCCAAGCCAATCCTCAGTGTGTAGTGGCCAGGCTTTCCTACCTACCCCACCATGATGCAGTGGTTTCAACTCTGTGTCATTCCCCAGCTCTGTAATCACCTTCCCCCTTACCCTGCTTGCTTGCTTCCTCAGCCCACCTGCCAGCAGGGACACTATCTGAGGACTCCTGCTGTGCCATGCATCTTCTCCTGCATGAAACCCCTTTAACTATGGATGTCTACTCTGGCTGGGCCAACACTCCACCACACCTGTTCAGCATCCCAATATTGGCACACTTAACAATATTTAAGGAATGTCTTCTGCGTAGTCCTTCACCACATGGATGGATGGTGTCACTAGAGAAGAGAAACAGCTTTCCCCACATAGTGAGTTACAGGCAGCACTCCTAAAGCCACACGACTCCATGGACAATGATCCATAGCAGATAGGACTGGAGCCCCCACTGTGCCCTCTTCAGCATCAGAACTCCAGCAAGGAAGGGAAACCACAGGATCTTCAGAAGGCCAGGCTGGCTAAAGGGCAGGAGGACCAGAGCAATCTTCCCACCCCCACACTAGCTCAGCCAGCGACCCTTGGGCCTCTGGGACCCAGAGTCACTCCTGCTACTGCCCTCCCCTGTGTCAATGCCTACCCGTTGTCCTTTGAGCTATGGTATAGGAGCCTGAGACAGCATAGTGTGGGTCACAGCCAAGTGGTAACATTTGACACTATAGTCCAGCCAGCTTTGGTCTGCCTCTGCTCTGCACAAAACATGTACCTTGGCTGACCAGCATGTGCCCCATGCAGGGATCACAGGGAATAGGCCAGAAGAACACTCTGGCTGGTGAACACCTTCAGGGAGCCTGAGGCATCCCTACTCTACCTGGGAGCCAGCTTCTCCCTACGTGACCTGAAGCTCCTGTCTGGGAGGTCCACATAGTTGGGCCAGTCACCAATTCCTAGTTGCCAGCAATGTACAGCCTCAGGGCTACAGTCTGGTGTAGCCAGGGGAGGGCAGTAGCAGGAGTGACTCTGGGTCCCAGAGGCCCAAGGGTCACTGGCTGAGCTAGTGTGGGGGTGGGAAGATTGCTCTGGTCCTCCTACCAATCTGTTGATTGGTCTAGGTGGTTCTCAAGAAAACCCTTACAGAGAATTCAGGGCACATGGAGTCAGGCTAGACTTGAGTATGTGTAACAGAGCTCCTCATTTCTCAAGGATAGCCAGTGGCTCTCCTAGATAGCCATGTCTACCCCACTCCCCAAGATAGATGGCTACAGCTGCAGAGTAAGTCTGGGGCCTTGGCCCTACCTATTTGCTTCTACAAGGAACGGCCTAACACCCCAGAAGCCCTGACACTTGAAAATTTATCAAGATACAACATGCATTATTGCACAAACCTTAAGGCTTTTCCCAAATAGAAACTTACATGTGTGTACACTTACATAGCAATTGCCCAGATCCATATTTAGAACCCTTCTGGGCTCTAGGAGTGGCCTGTGCTTACCTTCCCACATCTTACCTGCTTCTGAACACGATATAAATGGATTCATGCTGAGTGTGCTTTTATATCTGGATTATTGTTGCACATCATTCCTTCTGAGGCTTTCAGTGTCTCTTGCAACAATAGGTCAATCTCTGTCACTGCTGTGCTGCAGGCATTGCATTGTTCCATCACAGTCAACTTCCCCATCGTACAGTTGATGCACATTTTGGTTGCTTCTATTTGGTGGCTTTTACGAATAAGGCTGCTAAGAATATTTTTGTCCATGTTACTCTGGTGAAAAAAATGTGTTCACATCTTTCGGGCATATTCCTGTTGGTAGAATTGTATGTCATATAAACACACATTTAATTTTAGAAGGAAATGCCGAACAGCTTTGCAAAGTGGTTGTATCATTTTACATCCTCACCAAAAATGGAAGAGCTCTAGTTGCTCTGCATTCTTGTCAACACTTGGAATTGTCATTTCTTTTTTTAATGGAGCTATCATCCATGTACTATACGATTCATCTTTTTGAAATATACAACTCAATGTTTTTTAGAATATTCACAAAGCTGTTGTTGTCACTACCATCTAGTTGAAAAACATTTCATCACCCCAAAAAGAAACTGTACCTGTTAGCAGTCACATAGAATTGCCCCCTTCCCTAGCTCTTAATAATATCTAATTCTTTTTTTGTCTCAATCATGGATATTATATATAAATGAAGTCATATTATACATGGCCCTTTTTAACTGACTTCTTTTAGTTAATTTTTTTGAGTTTAATCCATGTCATAGCATGTACTTCATCCATTTTTTATGGCTAATTAATCTTCCACTATATAGATATACCACACTTTGCTTATCCATTCATAAGGTAATGGACATTTAGGGGTGCCTGGGTGGCTCAGTGGGTTAAGCATCTGCCTTTGGCTTAGGTCATGATCCCAAGGTCCTGGAGTCAAACCCCACATCGGGCTCCCTGCTCAGCAGAGAGCCTGCTTCTCCCTCTCCCTCTGCCTGCTGCTTTGCCTACTTGTGCTCTCTCTCTCTCTTTCTCTGTCAAATAAATAAATAAAATCTTTTTAAAAAATGGACATTTGGGTTGTTTCCACTGTTAAGCAAGTGAGTGATATTGTTGTGTATGTTTATGTATGAGTCTTTGCGTGGACATACATTTTTGGTTCTCTCAAGTATATACTTAGGAATGGAAATGCCAGATCATATGGTAACTCTATGTTTAACTTTTTGAAGAATTTCCAAACTATTTTCCATAGCAGCTGCACCATTTTATTCCCACCAGCACTATATGAAGTTTCCAATTTTTCCCCATCTTCACCAACATTTGTTGTCTGTCTTTTGAATTATAGCCATCCTGTTGGGTGTGAAGAAATATTTCATTGTAGTTTTTAGTTGCATTTCCCTTATGGATAATGGTGTTGAGCATCTTATCATGTGCTTGCTGGCTATTTGTTTGTCTTTGGAGAAATGTCTATGCAAGTCCTTGGTCCATTCTTAAAAACTGAGTAATTTGTCTTTTCTGTTGCTGAGTTATGTTTTTTAAAAAATATATTCTAGATACATAGCCTCTTTCAGATATAATCTGTAAATATTTTCTCCCATTATGTAGGTTGTCTTTCCACTTTCTTCATATGTCGTTTGAAGCACAAAAGTTCTAATTTCAATGGAATCCTATTTATCTAGATTTTCATTGGTTAAAATCAACCAAAGCAAAGACGCTTTAGTTGTCATTGCCAGATCTAAGATCACAAATATGTACATGTTTCCTTGTAACAGGCTTCTAGTTTTAGCTCCTACATTTAGATCTTTGATCTATTTTGAGTTAATTTTTACATATGCTGTGAGGTAGGGGTCTAATTTTATTGTTTTGCATGCAGTTGTCCCACGATAGTTTGTTGGAAAAAATGGACTTGGCACCTTTGTTGAAAATCAGTTGGTCTTAGATTTAAGAACTCATTTCTGGACTCTTGATTCTAATCCAGTGGTATATATGTCTATTCTATGCCAGAACCATATTATCTTGACTACTATAACTTTGTAGAGAGTTTTGTAATTGGGATACTGTGAGCCTTCCTACTTTGTTCTGCTTTTCCAACATTGTTTTGGCTATTGTTTCCTTGCATTTCTATACAAATTTGTGGTGACTAATTTTATGTGTAAACTTGATTAGGCTGTGACACCCACAGTACCCACTTTTTGTCAAACACCAGACTAGGTGTTGCTGTAAACATAATTTTTAGATGTGATCAACATTCAGATCAGTACACTTTGAGTAAAGCAAACTATTTTCCATTATGTGGATAGCTTTCATCCAATAAGATTCAGGCATTAAGAATAAAGACCAAGGTCCTCCAAGGAAAAAGGAATTCTGCTTCCAGACTGCCTTCAGGCTCAAGGTACAACATCAACTCCTCCCTGAGTCTCCAGCCTGTGGGCCTACCCTGCAGAATTCAGACTTGTCAGCTCACACAATCACATGAGCCATTTCCTTAAAGTGAATCTCTGCCTCAGTAGATAGGTTGGTAGATAGATAGATAAATAGATATCAGTTTTATTGTTTCTGTTTCTTGGAGAAGCCTGACTAATACATTTTTTGGATCAGCTTCCTAACTTTTTCAAAAAGACAGCTAGGATTTTCATAGAGGGATTATGTGGAATCTGTTGAATCTGTAGAAAAATTTAGGAAATATTGCTATCTTAACAATATTAGATCTTCTAATCCATGAACATGGGATGCCTTTCCTTTTATTTTGATCCCCTTTAATTTCTTTCAATGGTGTTTTTATAGTTTTTAATGTACAGGTCTTACACTTCTTTTGTTAAATTTACTCTTAAGTATGTTATTCTTTTTAATGCTATTGTAAATGGAATTTTTCTTAATTTTATTTTTGAGTTGTTTATTTCTGGTGTATAAAAATATGTTTAATCTTTATAAATTGATCTTATATCCTATAATCTTGATGAACTTTGTTTTTCAGCTCTAATAGTCACTTTGTGAATTCCTTAAGGTTTTTTGTTTGTTTTACGATTTTATTTATTTATTTGACAGGCAGAGATTACAAGTAGGCAGAGAGGCAGGCAGAGAAAGAGAGGAGGAAGCAGGCTCCCCACTGAGCAGAGAGCCTGACGTGGGGCTCAATCCCATCATGACTTGAGCGGAAGCAGAGGCTTTAACACACTGAGCCACCCAGGCGCCCCACCTTAAGGTTTTCTATATGCAATATCATGTTGTCTATACACAAGAATAGTTTTACTTCTTCTTTTACAACTAGATGTCCTTTATTTCTTTCTTTCATTCTTTCTTTTCTTTAATATCCTTGGCTAGAACATCTAACATCATGCTGAGTACTAGTGGTCAGTGTAATTCCCCCCTTTTAGTTCTAACCGTTGTTCTGGGTGTGGCAGCTTCTCATTATAGCTTTAATTTGCATTTCCTTGTTGGGTGGCACATTTAATCTCACATCCCCATTGGATAAAAGATTTGAGCGTGCTTATCAATATATGTACACTAATATATGCACATCAATATATCTTCTGATGTCTATCTAAAGCTCAATTTATGTCATTTTATGAGAAAATTCTAATACTATCTTTCTGCACCTTCACAGAGTGTGGAGGTCCTCCTAGGCACATCCCTCTCAGAGGTCTCTCGGAGATACTGATGATCCATGAGGGCTTTGATCCATGGGGGCTTTCCTGAAGGAAGCTGAGTACTCTGCAGTGGAGGTGAATGGTGGAATCATCACAAGCCCCTCATCTGAGCTTTCCCTTGTGAGGTGGATGGCTGATTGGACTTAGGTTGCTCAGACCAGAATCTGGCCCCAGCCCAACCCCATTTGGCTCCTGGAGAGCATTCTCTCCCTGGCTTGCAGGCAGCCATTGTCTCACTGAGTCCTTATACAGCAAAAACAGAAACAGAGCTCCAGCCTCCTCTTCCTCTTCTTCTAGGAATGCTAATCCTATCATGGAGGATCGCCCAAACAATCTTACCTAAACTAGTCACCTCCCAAAGGTCCCCACATCCGAATGCCACCATGATCAGGGGTTTGGGCTTCAGCATATGAATTTGGGGAGGAGGTACATAATCATTCAGTCTATAATAGCTTAAAAGAACAAAATCTTCAAATTTCAATCTCTTTATATGGAAGACAGGACTAAGATGCCGCCCACCTCTGGAAATTAGCTGGGAGGATTCGAAGTTTGGTTTGGAAGTTTTGTAGAATAGCTGCTAGCCAACTGGCACTCTCTGCTGTTGGCTGTGCCCTTCAAGCCAGCCACAACAGGATCCCCAATCTCACATGCTCTTGCAGTGGCCTACCAACACTCTTCCCTTCAGGGGGTGGAGGAACCACACAGAGCCTCACCAATGTCCAGCTGACAGCCGGTATCAACCAGCAGACATCGGAGGAAGTGACCCTAAGATGACTCCACCCCAGCCCCCATATGACTGCAACTGTGTGAGACCCTGAACCTGGGCGGCAACCATGCAAAGGAGCTCATCCAGTCACAGAACCAGGAGAGATAAGGATTAAATGATTTTATTCTTTTTTTAAAAAAAGATTTTATTTATTTATTAGAGAGAGAGATCGAGTGAGAGAGAGCAGCCACGTGAGTGGAGGAGAGAGGGAGTCCCAGGGTAGAGGGAGAGAAGCAGACTCTCTGCTGAGCAAGGAGCCCAATTATGGGCTCCATCTCAGGACGATGACCTGAGCTGAAGGCAGACACTTAACTGACTGAGCCACCCGGGCACCCCTGATTCTGTTCTTTTATAGACTGAATGATTATGTACCTCCTCCCCAAATTCATATGCTGAAACCCAAACCCCTATCACGGTGGAATTCGGATGTGGGGGACTTTGGGAGGTGGCTAGTTTAGGCGAGATCATGTGGGCGATCCTCCATGATAGGATTAGCATTCCTAGAAGAAGAGGAAGAAGAGGCTGGAGCTCTGTTTCTCTGTTTTTTGCTGTGTAAGGATGCGGTGAGATGGTGGTTGCCTGCAAGCCAGGAAGAGAATCCTCTCCAGGAACCAAATGTGTCTGCACCTTGATCTGGGATCCTAGATCTCCAGAACTGTGTGAAATAATTTCTGTTGTGTTAGCCACCCAATCTAGGCAATTTATTATAGCAGCCAGAGCTAAGACGTGAGCTGTTAAACATTGGGATGGTTCACAGATAGCCAGAACAGTAAGGGCTAGATATTGGAATACTGGAGTGTGGCAAATGGCTGGGGTTTATAGTTTTAGCTGTACCACTTGCAAACACCAATTGGGCAAGAGACTGAGCTTCTGTTTTCTCATCTGTAAAAGGGGGTAATAATTGTTCTTCTCACATTGCCTGATGGGAGGGTAAAATGAGTAAATACGGGTCAAGTGCTTAAGAGGGCACCAGGCACATAGGAAATATGCCCAATAAATGCTGGGTTGTGATGGCAGATGACAGAGGGAGGTATGAGCAGCAGCAGCCTCATACGGATTAGAAATGTTGTGTGGGCGTTCTTTGAAATCAGTGAGTCCGCTATGATGAGGGGACCAAGCATGAATGATAGGGTGAGCGCTGGGTAGGCAGTTTATCATGGAGAGGGGGGGTAGAAGGACACAGGCTTATAGGGCAGGAGCCTCAGCTCAGAGGCCTTGGCCCAGGGAGGTGGGAGTAGGAGGCTCTCAGGCCAACCTGAGCCCCAGACTAACTGCCCATCCCCTTGACTATCTCCTAGCTTTCCTACTGGCCTTGGGAGGGGTATACCTGCCCAGCCTGAGGCACAAAATAGGGCAAGAGACCTGTAGCTGGCCCCTGCTCTGACCTGTGCCCCCAAATTCAGACACCTGGGCCAATCTGACAACCTCTGCAGCAGGGGCTTGGACAGAACATCTTTCCTGGGACTTCCTGCCAAAACCTCGGTGACACAGGTGGTCCCGGCAGGAGTCTGGAGGAGCAGAGAGTATTTCCAAACCTGCAAGTAATTTACTATGTTTATTAAGTGGTTATTGTAGGTTAAATAACCAACCCTGCCTTATTAAAAATACTTGAAGATGCTAATCACCCAAGTCTACTGTTTGCTCCCGGCAGCCAGAAGCGAGCTGTCCTGCTGGGAGCGTCTTTAACAATGACTCGGCACAGAGCAGCACCCAGCAAGACTTCAGGAATCTCTGTCTCCGTTGGCCTGACAGCTTTATGCTCCATAAATACTCAGAGATTATTAAAAACATATTTATTTAAGATGAACAGCTCTCCTGCAGATACAAATCTAAGCCGATAAGGCTCATAAGCCCACTTACAATAATCAATGAGAGTATTTAAACACCCGAACAGCTTTGCTTAAACTTGAGGCCCCAGGCTTCATGGGGCAAGGGGAGGCCAGGCTAAGGGCAGGGATTACCCAGAAGCCAGCAGATCCCGGGAGACCAAGCCCAGCACCTAAAAGCTCTCCTCCCTCACCCCCTGACCATCCGATCTTTCAGGGCCTTGGTTGCTCATCTGAAGTGAGGCCCTTCGGCTCTCAGACCCTATCAGTGGGAAAGAAAGACCACCCGACAGAAGAGTGATGGGGTTAAATGAGGACATGGGTATTAAAGCCTTCAGGGCTCTTCAGACTCCTCCCTAAGGTTGGGTCCCCTTCCACCTCCCCATATTCATCCCACCCTTCTGCTCCCAGGCAAGACTATACACACATATACCTCCCCTCCCTAGAACACCACCACCATCACAATGTACACCTTGCCTGGTGTATACAGGTCACCTACAGATCCCCAGCAAGAACCGCTTCTTCCAAGAAGCCTTCCCAGGCACCTCACCCTACCACCCCCTTCCTGTGTGGCATGCCCACCCCATTTTTTCATCATGGCTCATCATCACCATTTGAAAGTGGCCATACAATTATTTTGTCCCCCGTGCTGGGAGCTCTGGGACCACTGCGTGCAAGCACCAAGCCCAGGGCTGGTTGGGCAGTCATCACTCAAGCTACACTGCCTGCATGAACGTAGGGCCGAGGTTGCTGAGCACACAGAAGGGCAGCTATGTTAAACAGGGACATCTGACACCTGCCTGTGCCAGGCCTGGGAGGATTTTTAGACTCATGTTCTGTGCCTGTGCCTATCTCTGTCTCTTAATGACCGTAGCTTTGCAAGGTGCACTTGAATCCGTTAGGGCGGGTGGGCCCTCTTTTCTCAGCCTTTTGAAAATAGGCTTCACTATTTAAACAATTTGATCTTGTAGATAAATTTGAGAATAACTTTGTTATGTTCTCTAAATATTTTGCTGCAATTTTTTTTGTGATTGGTCATTTTTTGGTATTTTCGTGTTTTGTTTTGTTTTAAAGTAGTTGGACTTCAGGTGTAGAGGGTTGTATTAATGACAGTCCTTGATTTATAGCTAATTAGTATTGTCAGGCCCTAAAAGGCTCCTCTCTTTCGTTCTCTTTCGGGTTATGGATCATGATTCCCTTTCCGCTTTTCCTGCTTCACTACCTAAAGGTGACCAGCCTGTGTTCAATGGACTGTGTACATGTGCTTTCAAAATGAGCATTGCTCTTTCGTGTGTATTTTTAATTTACAGAAATAGTACTATGTTTAGATCTCATGCTGTCTTTTTCCCCACTCAGCACTATTTTTAAGATTGTTCCATGCTCATCTGTTGTGACTCCCCACCCCCCACCCCCCGTGCCCCTGTCTACTGCCTATGTGCGCATGTGCCCCATCGGCATGGTGTGAGGTCTCTCTGAGATGTGTACCAGGGTCGGCTTGCGGGTTCAAGTCCTGGATGCATATTCCACTTGACCAGGTACTGTGAGATCTCCTTCCCCCGAGGCGGCACATACTCGCCTTCCCACCCGAGTTCCCGGGAGCCCACAGCCCCACCACACTCAGCAGCACCCAGCATTCCCATTTTTGCGTTTCGCAGGTGAAGGTGACCTCTTCCGTTTTAACCTACATTTCTCTGCGTGGTGGTATGAGCCTGCTTGTGTCTGAATTTCCTGTAATTCTGGGTCATAGCCTTTGGCTATTTTCCTCTTTTGTTCTTGTTGATTTGCAGAGCTTTCCCTTGGAGATACTATACAGTCCAGCCGTGCACAGACCAGACTAGATTCATGTCTCTTGTCAGTTTCAGACATCACAGATATCTTCTTCCGGTCTACTTCCTGTCTCTGAACTTTCTTTAGTGTCTTTCAATGAACAGAAATCCTTAATGCGGATGCTAATATAGTCACTCATTTTTAAAAATCTTGCAGCCTATGCTTTTGGAATTGGGTTTAAGACCTCACCCAGCCCTTTATCACAAAGATATGCACCAAGATGGCTCTGAACTTAACAGATTTGAGGATAACTGATATTTTTTCAGTCCTAAGTGATGCCACCCAGGCCTGAAGTCCAGACAGAGGAAAACAGTGTTTTCAGTTGAAGCTATTGAAGGAATAAGGGATCCTGTAGCTGCCCCACCTGCAACCACGGGCCCTGGCCATCCCCTGCCCTGGACAGCCCAGTGGGGGCTGGGAAACTGGCCCTATCCCCAAGGTAGCCTCTCACATCTTTGCTCAAACAGAACTTACTATGTGCCCCCACGGTGATGGGGGCATTGTGGAGACAGAGAGCTAGCTTGGCCATTAACAGGGAGACAGACACTGTTGAAAAGTAATAAACACAAGGAGTATAATTTCAAATTGTTTTGTCCATCTTGACAGAGGCATATACAGCAGTCTGCCTATGTCCAAAGTCTCTGAGCTGTATACTTAAAATGTGGGCCCTTTCCTATATGTGTATCATTTTTCCATTAAAAAAAAAGTTTAGGAGCTCTCTCCCACCAAAGAGGTCATCAACAGGGAAGACAAGTCAACAGAGACTTCCAGAAGAAAACAGAACGAGAGACTCTCAGATGCCAGAACCTCAGAGGGCCTGTATCCCAAAGGGTTTATGGAGTCCTACGCAGAGGCAGCTGATACAGGGGTAGGGGAGTCAGGCTGGGAAGTCATGCCCACCTGGACTCCAGTCCCAACTCTGCCGCTCAGCAAGTGTGATCTCAGGGGAGCTGGGTAACTCCCAGAGCCTCAGTGGCCCCGTCTATGTAATGGGCTGGCACCATCTCCATTCCGGGTGACTGAGCTGAGTATCTTCCACAGGAGCAAGATGAGCTGGGGATTCCTCCTTAAACTGTGACATTTCTGCCACAGCAGGCCCTCCTTGTCCCCTTGACACCCGATGTCACTGGCAATCTTGCCTCCTCATAGTGAACAGCTCCTGGTGTTAAGAAAGATGTTAAGAAACATAACACATCAGCTTCACCTACAGATGAACCACTCAATAACTATCTGATCAGTCCCTTTCCAGAAATAGCCTCCCCAGATGCAAAGACTTTAGGGCAGGGTCTTGTTTGCATACTGGGCCGGGCATGGCTGGGAAGAGCCGACAAAGGCTGTGAGAGTCGAAGTGGGATGCCCCACCAGCAGAGGCAGCTCTCCTCACTCAAATGTTGCCCCAGGCAACAGAAAACAGTTCCCAGAGCAAAGGACCATCTTTCACAAGTTGCTGAAATATGGCTTTTTAGGAGAAATTTCCCTATTTTAAAATTTTGGCAAGTCGTTGAAATTGTTTATAACACTGTGGACCAAACAAAACTCATGTCTGGGCTGCCAGATTGCCACGTTAAAACATGTCTCCACCACCCCTATGCTATAAGGGACACACAGAAAGAATGGCCATCTGGGCCGGGGTTACACAGTGAGCAAGTCAGCAGACAACTGGCACCTAAAATCTATCCCTCCATCCATCCCTCCGTCTATCACCCATCTATCCATTCATCATCTGCCATCCATCCATCACCAACCTTCCATCCCTCATTTGCCATCCATTTATCATTTATCCATCATCCACCCATCATTCAACCCTTCTTCTCTCCCTCCCTCTTTCTCTCCTTCCCTCCCTCCATCTAACCAGCCATTCAACCATCCATCCATCATCCATCCATACATACATACATCAACCATTCATTAATTCATTCAGGTATTTGTTGAGTGTCTACGGCATGCCAGGGTCCTTAGGCTAGAGGCAAAGGATACAACAATGAACAGATAAACAGATGAAAACAGGCAGATCCTTCTACCTATGCTATTATTTTCTGGGGGAAGCTAACATATAAAACATTAAGTTATAGAGTGTATCATGAGGTGATGATGTTGTGAAGAAAAATAAAGCAGGGAAGAAGTAGAGAGTGGTAGGGTAGAGTTGCAATTTTAAATAGAGTGGCCAAGGAAGGCCTTGTTGAGACGTGGCATTAGAGGAATCACTCACTTCCCTCAGGAAGTGAGAGAGAGAAGCTGGCAGGGGAAACACTGAGACTGAGTGCCGCCACCGTACTATGGAGGGAATGGTAAGGAGGCTGGGTAGGGGGAGACAGCAGGGGTGGGGTTGAGGGGGTGAAGGCAAGAGTGTACAGATCACGCACAGGTGTTGTGAGCATGGCTTTCAGTAGAAGCGGGACTTTCTGTAAGGTGCGACCAGGATATCTGTGCGATGGGAAGATGGGATGGAAGGGAGTGGAGGGGAGGAGGAACCCAGGGAGGAGGGACAACTGCTGTGTGTGACAACTGGTGGGAGAAGGCAGTGGCTGAGAAGATGGTGGAGCAGCCGATGTGGGGAAATTAGAGTCTTGGCAAGGTGAAGGTGCCCAACTGTGGACGAAAGAAGTCAAGGGTGGCATCAAGATGGCACCAAGTCTTCAAGACTGGGCATCTGGGGGCAGAGGGGTAGAGCAAGGTGGGCACGTGGCTCAGACATGTGAAGGTAGAGAGGGCAACCTGGTGTTCCAAGTGGAGCCATTCAGGCAGCAAGGGGCACTCAGGGAGGGCCTATGTCACATTCCCTGGGCCTCCCCCTGGGCTACCACACAGTGGTGCCGAATTAATTCAGCTATCTCCCCAGGAGGCCAGGGCCCTAGCTCACCCTTCTTCTCCAGGACAGCCAGCATCAATTCTTTGCCCTGCGCAGGGTGGCCAGATTCAGGGCATAAAAACCCAGATACCCACTTACATTCAAATTTCACAAAAGCAATAAGGAATTGGATAGGATATTCTTCTACTAAAAAAAAAAAAAAAATTACTCTTTGTTGATCTGAAATTCAAATTTATCTCAAAGTCCTTTGTCTGGCAACCCTACCCAGAATCCCCAAGGGACAGGCCACACAGATGCCAGACAGTGGTGGCGCTGAGTCCCTCCCCAGGATCCTCACAAGGACTGGGGTAGGGACATCATTTTTCTCCTTTGAAGATAAGGGAGTTGAGCCTCAGAGAGAGGGCAAAATCTGTGAGGGCTTCACAGAGGTGAGGAATAGGAGAGGGACCTGGGTGCAGGGGACCCGTCTCTAAAGTCCAGGTTGGGCAGCTTGCCTGCACTTAGGGATCCCAGGTCCTGGCACGGACCTCTCCCCAGTGTTGGAGGTGAATGGCTACGTAGTCCCGCACATAGAATACAGATTCACAGGTCACTGGCAAATGCAAAGGGGCTGCCCAGGGGTCAGTCGGCACCAGGAAGGATCAGTAGAGACAGTGAGCAGGCATTTGGGAACTGTGGATGCCTCGCCTAGAAACACGGACATGGAGAAGACCAGTGTGGATCTCTGAAGATCTCTGAAGCTGCATTTGTTACTTCCCTTATAGGTCCTATACACAGTTCCCCCACTGAGTTCCCCCCTGTCTCCAGACTGCCACCATTAGGCATGACATCAGGGTAGATTGTAAAAAGGCTCCAATCCTCACCCCCTCCTTCTACCCTGTCCTCTGCAATGGGATTGTGTAGCTCCTCCCATCAGTTTCCCCCACCCCTTTAACTAATAGAATATACTGGAAATAATACTGGACCTGTTCTAAACCAAGGCCTCAAGAAGCTTACATGTTTCTGATCTCAGTCTTCGAAGTCGGCCACCAGCATGGGATGAAGCCCAGGACGGCTCCCTTGGAGGTAAGAGGCCCCATGGAGAAAGTCCCCACCATTATAGCTGAGGCCCCAAACATGTGAGTGTGCCTGCCAAGAATGGATCAGCCCAAATGTCAAGCCACAGAGTTATGAGCTAAATAAGTAATGGCTATTTGAATCCACAGAATTTGCGGAAAGTTTGTTATGCAGCAAAAGCTAGCTGATACAGCCTCTACCTTCTCTCTGTTCCTCAGGTTCAAAACTTTAGACTCCTCTTTGACTGGCAAGAGCCCTCACTCCACCTCTCTGCTACCAGGCCTCTCCTTCCCACTCCAGGCTGAGTGTGCTCCTTTCTCCGAGCCAGCCGAGATCACACAGCTGGCCCTGAGCTGGCTAGGATTCAATGCCCCACACCCTGTCTCCAGAGCCGCCCTCCTGAGTGCTCTCCAAAACCTACCTCAAGGAAAGGCGTGCACTTGATGTGCCCTTGGGCTCCCCAGGAGACCCTCAGCTCTGCCAGCCAGGGGGAGGACTTGTCTTGATCATCTCTGCTGCCCCAGGAGCAAGACTGGGGCCAGCTGTGTGTGCAGGGGGTAGGGGCTTTAAGGGCTAATCATACTAATGATACATCCAGGTGGAGTAGTGGGAAAGAGCAGAGGCAACAAGCTGCCAATCTTCAGATCCTGGCTCTGCTTCAAAACTGGGTGCCTCGGGCAGGTAGCTAAATCCCAGAGCCTTGGTTTCCCTCTCTGCAAAATGGGGAAACTAGTGTCTTCATCAAAGAGTTGTTTTCAAGGGGTAAATAAAGGAAATACTCGAACAGTGCCTTGTACACAGTAAGTTAGTTCTGACGGTTGTTGTCTAACAGACAGCTACATGGCTGGTGAAGGGTCTTGCTCAAGTTCACTCAGCAGTGGCAGAGGCATGCGGCTCTTCATAGCCCCGTCTCATCCTTGTTTCATCTTTGGGGACATCCTGAAATATGGGTCCTGCTTTTGGGTCCCAGCTGTCGTGAGTCAGATCTCCAGAGAAGGGCCCTCTCCCTTCTCCCCGGGGGTGGCAGCCCTGGCCCCCCCACTGCCCCCGCCCTGGTCCACTGCTGGGCCCTGGCTATCCTCCCCTGCTCCCTCAGCCTGTCAGCTCCCCTCTGACATCCTTCCTCCCCTCCCGTTCTCACCTCCTCCTAGGAAATGTCACTGCGACAACATTGATAAATATTTATAAAGGCAGCCGAGGAGATAGGGCGCAAACAAGCCAAATAAATAAGCACATTTTAAAATACTGTGCTTGACAGTTGACTTCCCCCAATTGAGGATCTGTGTGTGTGCACACACACGTGTGTGCATGAACACACGTGCACACATTCACACACAAGCTGCACGTCCTCACACATCAACTCACAGAATGCTGGCTCCTATGAGGTCGTCTGTGGGGACCCATGGGGGCTGCTCCCTCCACAGATGGGGAAACTGAGGCCCTGGGAGTGGGGGGGGGCCTGCCCAGGATGGCTCAGCTGGACAGTGGCAGTGGGGACCTATGCCAGCTTCATGCATGCTGAGGTCCCTGCTTGGCCTGGTGTCTCTAAACAGAGAACAGCTGTTAGCAAATGCATTAAGGGATTTCGTGTTTACTCTGCTCTTATCTGCGACAATAACTGTGGGTTTAGGGAGATAGCCACAATCTGTTCCGCAGCCCTGCCCGGCAGCCAGCGGCCCGCACTGGCTTCTGTGCGCACACCCGAGTTGCCTGCAGCCTCCCAGCGGGGTTTTTTCAAGGACAGTTCCCAGTAGGGCTCAAGTCCGGATTATCCTTCTCATGGGACCTGCACGCGGCTTCCCTGTGCTTGGGAGGAGGCCTGGGGCCTTGGAGAAGTCCTTGCACCTGGGCCTCCGTTTTCCCATTAGCTGGTGAGGTTTCTTTCTTTCTTTCTTTTAAGATTTTATTTATTTATTTGACAGAGAGAGATCACAAGTAAGCAGCGAGGCAGGCTCCCTACTGGGCAGAGAGCCTGATGCGGGACTCAATCCCAGAACCCTGGGATCATGACCTGAGCCGAAGGTAGAGGCTTTAACCCACTGAGCCACCCAGGCGCCCCTAGCCGGTAAGGTTTCTTTAAAAAGGCACCAAAGCTAACAGCCTCCATGTGGGTTCCCTAATTACCATTCTGTCTCCACCCTCACCCCAAGAGGAAACCCAGGGCCATCTACATCTAGTTCACATCAGATACTAGTCTTTGGGCTCCGCAACCCCCGGCCACCCAGACCCCACCGGGCAGCTCAAGGAGAGGCCTGGCAGGGTAGGCAGGGTCACCTCTGGCTGATCCTGATGGGTGTCTTGTGCCAAGCTCGGCACAGGAAGCTCATTTACGAACACTCTGCGACCCGGCCTTATCAAAACCAACCCCCACCCAATTAACAGAGAGAAGCCAGGGACTCTGAGATCCCCCAGGGACCCAACCCCCAGCGTCAGAGAGCCCAGCAAGGATGCCAGGCATGCGTGCCCAGAGCTTAGGGGGTGCCCCTGAGTGCCAGACCCGCATGCTGGCCTGCTTCCCACCCGAATTGAACAGGGCAGAGTGACACTACTGTCGTTTGATCAGGTTTTACAGAAGGGAGCCCGGCCTCCAGGAGTCTGGGTCACTGGACAGGTGGGGTGGAGACACCGGTGCTCAGGCTTCCTGGGCAGGAGTGGCAGGACTTTGCTTGTGGATAGGAGGACCAGAGCCTGAGATGAGCTGTGTGGGAGGTGCCAGCATAGCTCTGGGGCCAGGACAGGCAGGACTATAGTTTGCTCTGTCCTTCTCCCCAGATATGAGGCACAGGCTCCCACAGCACCTCGCCCCAGACTCCGCTCCCTCTGGCCACGCGCCCACCAAGTTAGCCCGCCCTCTGTCCCCCACCACATCCAAGGCACCTGCCACTGCAGAGTCTCCCTAGCACACACAGGCCCACTCTAGCTCACCCTCCAGCTTGCTCCCACCTACCCTCGGGCTGCAAGCTGCACCTGCCCACTCCATCCCCCCACCCACCACCATGGGACCCCAGTTATCTTTATTTCTATTTTTTTCATTTTTTTCTTTGTTTTTCTTCTTTCAAGATTTTATTTAAATTCAAGCGAGTTAACATACAGTGTGGTATTATTTTCAGGGGTAGAATTTAGTGATTCATCACACATCGAACACCCAGTACTCATTCCATCAATGCCCCCCTTAATGCCCATCACCCAGTGACCCCATCACCCCACACACCTCCCCTTCGACAAACCATAAGAGACTCTTAACCATAGGGAACAAACCGAGGGTCGCCGTTTTCTTGAATCTTCCCAGCCTGTCTTCACCAGGGCAGTATGACTCTGGGTGTAGAGATGTGGAAACGGTTTCAGGGAAGAGACCAGCAGCCCCAGAAAGCTGGGATGGGGATGGGTGGGGAGCAGGGCAGGCGAGACAGGGACCGGGGCAGCAGAACCCTCCAACCTGTCCAAGCCAGGACACTTCTGAGGTACTTGCAGGGGCAGCGGGCTGGCGGTGGGCACAATACCGCGTGTCACTGGGATCCTGTGGTTGGGATGTCCACAACAGCTGCCCTGGCAGAGGCAGCCTGAATCAGGAGAGAGAGAAAAGACCAGAGCAGGGGAGGAAGGGGGAGAGTGGAGAAGGGGAGAAGGGAGAAAGGCAGGGAGGATATATGCCCTGGGCGCTGGGCACAGGGCCCTTTTTCAGTTCTGGTTCTCCGGGCGCTTGCCGGACTCCTTTGGCCTCCTCCTCCCTCAGGCCCCACTTTTCAACTCCCCCACCTCCACAGCACCCTGAAGTCCATCCTCAGGAGTGCCCCCTCCTGCCCTTCACCAGGTGGGAGTCCAAAATGTCCCATGTCTCCTCCCAAGGGCACCCCCCACCCCGCCACTGGCTTTGGCTTCCTGTGGAGAAATGCAAGGCAGCTAGCTTGCTCCTGGCCTCACCCACCCATCCATCCAGGGACAGTGCACAGAGCCCTGTCCTGGGCTGAACCTGGGCCCCTAGACATAGCAGAGGCGTAGTGGACACACATGTCTCCTGGGTCCTCTCTGTTCTCAGGATGGGGGAGGGCATGTCCTGGAAGAACTGCCCAGAGCTTCCCCTAATTGCCCCTGTCCTGGACCCCGGGGCGCATCCATACCCTTGAGCACTAGTCACTGGATTCCTGCCCAGTAGCTCCGAGGGGCCCACAGAGCCTATAAGCCTGCGTCCCCAGGCCCCTCAGTAGCCCCATGCTTTCAGCCATGGTGCACAGCTGCTGCACCGGCCCCTGAAGGCCCCAGTCCTCCGGGGAGATGAGATTCTCTTTTATTGCCTGATTTTTTGTTTTTAATAAGGAGGTTATTTTAAAAGGACAGCAGCTGTGTGAAAAACAGGCTCTGAGCTTGCTGGGACCCCCTAGACAGGCCCACCTCATGCTCCTTGTCTAGGAAGAAGGGCAGAGCCACCAGAGGCCCCCCATATGTTCCTTTATGCAGCAAATGACCTTGGGGCCCTGGGGCAGCTTTCCTAGGAAGGAGCCCTGCGGGGGTCTGCTGCGGTTGCTTTGCTTGGGGACAGAGGGAGGGAGGGAGGGAAGGGAAAGGGCAGAGGAAGAAGCTGGGAGGTTCCAGCTACATTTGCCTTTGCCAGATCTGTGGGAGCAACGGAGCCTGAGATGACCGCAGAGCCGTCCCGGGCGGGGAAGGTGCCGCGTTTGGAGTTTCGAACCCCAAACCCCAAATCAGTCCGTAATTGGCTATACACCATCCACCCCGCAGGAAGGAGGGGAGTCTCAATGCCCCAGAGGCCTCTCAGCAAGGAGGGGCCTATCATCCCTGACTGATGGGAGAAGGGGCAGCCGTGAGCTTCCTAGCAGCCGCCCTTCCCAAGCCCGGGAATGGGCCTGGGGCACCACCAGCAGCCATTACTGAGCGCTCCCTATGCCTGGTCCCACCTGTCCCCAGGTCTCAGGGAACACACACGTCCCAAGGACTGAGTGGCAATGGGGCATGGAAAGGGAGACAACCCCAGCTGTGACATTTAACAGAGGCCGGCCAGCTCTGCAGAGAAGGCCTGACCCCAGTCCCTTCACTCCTTGCAGCGTGGTCCACGTGGTCCATGCAGCCTCCCAACCTGCCCTCCTCCCCAGAGCTGTGAGCCAACAGGGTCACCGAGAAGCAGTGCCCAACTCACCGCCCCCAGGTGCCTGCACCCAGCCCTCCCTGGGGGAGACAGAGTTCCCTGGCATTCATCCAGGAAGCCTTTGGCAAAAGGAAGACACTCACAAAGGACACCCAGAGAGGATACCACAAAGCTCAACGACTCTCACTGACCACGTGGCCAGGACAGGGTGGGCTAGGCTCAGGAAAGCTGCCCGGGCCGCTCGAGGGCTGGGCCCCAGCAGCTGATGGCCAGCAGTGACCCCCTTGGCGCTCCTGTCTATCCCCAAACCCAGGCCTGGGATGCTCTGAACAACCAGTTTTGGCTAGGTCCAGCAAGGTGAGCCATGAAGCCCATGTAGTCTCCCTGACCCCGCCGGCACCCCCGCACCCTAACCTGCCCCACCCCCGCCTCCTTTCAGCCCCAGCAGGGACTCTGCCTCCTCGGTCTCCTCATGCCTGGCCCCTGCAGTTGTCCCTCTTGGCCTCCCTGCCTCCCAACTCTTCCTCCTCTAACGCAGCTATAAGAGAAAAGGAGCCCATACCCAACATGGCTCAGCACCCCTCCCCCCGGAGCCCTCATCCGCTCCCTACTCCCAGGGCCCACTTTCCTCCCCAGCCTTGCTCCTCCCCACACCAGGCCCAGAGCCCATTCACTTCTCTGGCAGAAGGTGGGTTGTGCTAGAACAGGCTCCCCAGCCTCCTTTTGGCTTCAGCGCCCTTCAGGAAACCTGCCAGGTACCCAGGTACCCAGTCTGCAGGACTCCCCGGAAGGTGCTCTCCATAGGTGAGATCCTGCGTTTGTCTGTGTTGCTGTTGGTTCAGCGGCTGCCTTCTGCTCCCCCCCACCCCCCCCGGAGAGCATGAGCTCCAGGCAAGCGAGGAGCTTCCCCCGTGACTGGCCCGTTGCCCAGCCTTGAGCCTGGTGCAGAGAAGGGGCTTCAAAGGTGAGGGTGGCTTGAAGCATCTACCCTTTGAGGTCAGAGGTTCCCTCCTCCAGGCCCCTCTGGTGTGACCCAGTGTGGCATCAGGGTCCACATAAGGGCACACTGTGGGTGTGTCCAGGATGTGGGCAAGGGGCTCCAAGTTTGTCACGGGACCGGTGCAGGTGGGCCAGGATGAAGCAGGAGCTCAGAGGAGGGGCTGGCTGATCAGAAGGGCCATGATCTCCGTGGGAATCCAGAGAGTGCCAGCTATCTCGGGGCCACAGCTGAGAGGGACAGGCCTCCCACTGCTACATAGGATGGGGTACTCTGCACCAGGGAGAACTCCAGAGCCACACACACGCATGCACACACGTGCATACAAATTCAGGACATAAACACATACACGTAGACATACACACCCAGGGCACAAACCTCACCCACAGAAATAAATACATACCCAAGAACCAGGACACATGTCTTAAAAGCATGTTCTCGGAGACACACAAATTCAGACACAAACACATAGACACACCTAAGGCACAAATGTACTCATGCTCACAAAACACACAGAAATAAATAATATACAGGCACATGCCTGCAGGATACCAAAGACAGAAAGGCATACACACACGTGTGCAAATGCATGTATAAAACTTGGCCACAAACCTAGGCCGATCCACACACACACACACACACCTGTACCACGTGGACCTCCGTCTCTTGCTCTCTGTCTGTCTCCCCACCCCACCCCCGCCTCCCCCGCCCCCACATACACACTCGCTCACCATTGTCATGAGACAGCCTGGTGCCTCCAGTCTGAGCCCAGAATAGAGTGTCCCCCACCTCTGGCTCCCCCTCCCCTTCCCCAATTAGCCCTGGAAACAGGGGCTGCAGGAACAGCCGATTCAGCCTGGGCCCTGGGCGCGCCTGGAGCTAAGAAGCACCTGTCACTTCGAGGATCCCTCTCTGCTCGCTGACATCTCCCACCCCGGCACAGCCCAGAAATGTTCATGGGGCCAGAGCAGTTTCAGAAAGAGAGGCAGGAACACTCACTGTGGGAGCCCTCCCCAGCCCTTCCACAGCCCAGAAATCCTCCCTGCAACTGTCCATCCATCTAGCATATATTTACTGGGCACCTACTGTGTGACAGGTACTCACCAGGCTCTGGGGACAAAATGGGGAGCAGAGACAGACAACGCAACCCTCACAGAGCTTAGCGCAAGACGGACAAGCTCATCAAACCATCACAAGAGTGATGGTGGGATCACCACTGGGCCTGGAGTGACCCCAGCCTAGGAGAGGTCAGGGTCGCTCTCCCTGGGTCTGAAGCACTGCCTGGGTGAGGAGGGGTGAAGAGGATGCTGAGAGACGCTTGGAGGAGGTCAGCGTGGGTGCACAGACCTTGACCTGGTTTGAAAGGAGGGAGGAAACTGGGCAGCCATCTCTCTCTCTCCTCGCCGCTCCTCAGAGCTGCAGGCTAGGCCTCGTTTTGCATCACAGCCCTGTTCTTCAAGACCCTCCCCACCTGACCACACGGCTCTGGTCCTTTGTGATCCGGGAGCTTACCCCAGCTCTGGGAGCCAGGCTGGAGGCTTGGAGCTGGGAGATCCATCACAGAGATGTGAACACTGAGACCCTGAAACCCAAGCGCCAAGGCACAAGTTCACAGCAAGGGAAAGAATCATCTAAGACAACAGAGCCAGTTAGCCATAGTGCCTTCTGAAGAAGCTGGTCCAGTCTCCTTGTTCAGATGGGAAAACTAAGGCCACGTCCACTCTCCCTACCTGGAGGACAGGTGGGTAGCAGAGACACAAGTGAGACTGGCTGGTATGGGCCTCGTGGGATGGAAGGGGTCCCAGTGGGGCACGTATGTGGGTACATGTGTGCACGTGTACGTGACATGGCATGGAGGAGCTGGGGACATGAGCAGGCTGGTGTGATCCGATCGGTCCGTGCTCATACCACGACCTTGCTCCATTCTTGGCTCAGCACCCAGTCCCAGGTCAGAGATTGAGGGTCTAGGGAGCCTACTGCCAGGGCTTTGGGCCCCTGGGCCAGCTGAGACAGGGAGCCGTGGGCCCTCAGCAGGCCAGGCACAGAGCGTGTGTGGGCTGCCATGTTTAGGGCCAGTGCTAAAACACACAAGCCCTGCGGAGGTCACGTGTGGGGAACTTTCTGAGTGAACTTCCCTGGAAGAGTCCTGTTGGGCTTCTGTGCACCCAGAGCAGGTATGAGATGCGTGGCAGAGAGGTCCTGACTGTGCATTGTCCATGTCCCCTCCTAAGTGCACAGTGCTGGTCAGCAGAACCTCTCCTGTAGAATTAGAGGGTCCCCTGGAATAGGCTAGATTCAAGTCCACATGGGGACAGGACTGCCGGACAGTCCCATGGGAATGGTACTGGGAGGAGGGGGTGCCAATTGCCCTGGCAGGAGGAACAGAGACTTCTCCTGGGAGCCCCTTCTTCTCTAGGGGCACTGCCTGCTTGCTGGGCGCAAACACAATACAGCAGCTAGTTTTTGCTGTGTAACAAATCATCCCAAAACTCAACGTCTTAGAACAATGATCCTTTCTTATTTAGCATTCCACTCTGCTGGTCAGCTGGGTGCTGGTCTGACCCTGCTCTGCCAGGCTTTCCCAAATGTCTGTGATTAGCACCAAGTTCAAGAGTGGCTCACTGCCATGTCTGGTTGGTAGCCATTCTTTTGGCCATTGCACTTTGGCTCTCCATTGGCTTCTTAGTCTCTGGCTGCAAGTTAGCTCAGGCTCATCCCCATGACAGTCTTGGGTTCTGTGGTAGCAAGAGAGAGCTGGCTCTAGCATGCAGGTCATTTTCCAGCCTCTGCCAGCAACACGTTTGCTGCTGTCCCATTGGCCAGACAATTGATGGGACTTGCCTGCGTTGCAGAGATGGAGAAGTAGACCCTGGCTGGACAAGAGGAACCACAGAGTTCTGCTGGGAATGGGCAGAAGGGGGTGGGACTTGTGGTCATTGCTGCAATCAATGAATCAGGGGACCGCACTAGAGGAGACAGATGAGATGAGATGGCCCCTTTCAGACCTCCTAGGGGTCGCAGCCAGATGCCCAGAAGAGTTGGGCTGGCAATGCACTTGGGGAAGATGTGTCAGGCATGGCACAGGAAGAAGTGGCAGGGACTGTGGCTTAGTTGGGTGGCAGCCCTACTGAGAACACAGGCCCCGGGTTGCCTGAGCTCCTGATGTTTCGAGAGAACTCAGAGACCTGTATTTTTATGTGAAATCTACTGAGTTGTTGTCAAGCAATTAAACATTTTTAGTAGACTACAGAATGCATTCACACATTGAGATCCTTACGTAACAATAACGTGGAGCAAAGGATTGATGCACCAGCCCCCCAGCTGGAGTTCACAGATGTGATGTTTACTGAAAGAGCCCGGAGCACCTGCTCCAGAGCACCTCTGGCCAGATCAGCCTAGTGGCTGGCTCCGCCGGGCAACCATTTCCCTGAGACCCTTCCGAGGTGCAGGCAATGTCCCCTCCCTCAATCGGGCTGGGTCTCCCCCAAGGGATACACACGTGGAGCATCAGTGCATTTGCTGGAATTTAAACCTTAATAAAAATGAAAAATACAAAGCTCATTCTACCTGGAGGCTAAGCACACCTTCAGACTGGCCATGACGCAGGGAGCAGCCTGTCCTGCTCTAAGCTTGAGGCAGGACAGGGTTGGAGGGGCTGGGGTTGGCTTGCTGGAGGCCACAGAGGGGAGTTACATATGCTGGTGCCTGGCAAGGAGAGGCGTGGGACAGAGGAACCTTGACGGAAAGTTCACCATGTGCTGGCAGCCTCCTTGCAAGTGCAATTTGTGAACTCATTTAAGTTGGACTTCGCAACACCTGGGTGAGGAAGGATCTGTTATTACCATCATCATCATCCCATTCTACAGAGAAGGAAACTGAGGAGAGGAGCGGGGAGATGAGGTCATAGGATCTGGGTTATGGCTGAAGCCTTTTGCACTCTGCCTCTCCAGTCAGGGGCTGATATATGCCGTATCGGCCAGGTGGGGGTACTGGGGTGGCCTAAAAGGGATAGCTCTCCAGTGACACACCAGAGGGACACAAGGGATGGGGCACATGGCCAAAGCTGGTCCCCCTTGCAGTTGCCCTGCCAGGAGGTTGGGGGCATTGTTCTGGTGGTGTTAGAGGCACAGGGATAGGATGAGGCTGGGTGTGGAGGCCCAGAGAGCAGGTGGGAGGCCAAGATCAGGGGGCAAGGGGGAAGCGGAGTTAAATACCAAGAGAGTCCCCAAGTCCCTAGCAGCCTCCACTTGGAGTCTCACCCAGTGAGGCCTCTTGGGAGATGGACATCAGGGCTTGGTCCAGCTCCATTTCCAGTACCAGAAGTCCATGCACCAGGAAGCAGGGCATCTAATGCCATCCCCATGGCTCTCCTGCAATGACGCCATGCACAGTGGGGCTTTACCTGGTTTCTGGGTCCCAGGCAACCCCAAGCAGGCATCGACCTTCTCTGGGCTCCCACAGGTATTCTAGTGTTCCTGGAGACCAGCCCCATCTAGGACAAGGGCTGCTTGATGCATCCTGCAGGAAGGCAAGGGTTCGCTGGTCTGGGGAATGGTGCACATTGCAGGGTAGTGTGGGTTCTGGGGGAGGGACAGGGTCCCCCTGGGGAAGTAAGAGGCTCAGAGGCCAAGGTGATGGGTGGGAGGAGCCAGAGAGACTAACTGCCAATTTCAGGCCCCTGGCAGGAATAGAAAAAGCCTCTGGCCAGGCCATCCTCTAGGAGCTAGTAAGGATCCAATACCGGCCCCCTCCCCCCTCTCCCAGGGAGAGGAAGACAAAGTGCTTTTGTTCCTGGTCATGTTCATCAGGAAGCCAAAGTTAACCTGAACAAAGCAGAGAGGGGCGAACCTCCCACAGGGGACCCACCTGGGTATCACCACTGTGCCTTGAGCTCTCCATTTGCCCCTAAGAAAGCGGCAGCCTCATGATGGTTTATCAAGCTCAGGCAGAGACCCAGGAATTCAAGGCCTGGAGAAGTGGCCCCAGGGCCCTTGATCTGCCCCCAGGATAGCTGGCTTGCCATCCCAGACCCCATCCCAGAGCAGGGAGCAGCCTCTCCCTCAACCATCTCCCACAGTGGCCTGAGGTGGGGGGGAGCCGGGGCTCAGAGTCAGCCTACTCCAAGTTTGAGAGAAAATGACGAACGGTGGAAATTAGGTCAGCTTCTTAAGGAGGAGGAAAAGAAACCAGAATCCGTGGGACTGCGAAGGGGCGAGAGGCGGGCGCCGCGTTGCAGAGACAGCGGGTAATGGGAAAACTTTCTTCAATTATGTGAAGAAGAGCGAGCGCGCGTCAGCCGGGCTACAGGCGAGCATGGAACCGATAACAGATGACTGGGAGAGGCAGCTGCTTAATGGGTTTTTCCCTCCATCAGTTAACCCGAGCCAGTGGCCCCAATGACAGCGAGGGGCAAGGCGCTGGGGGAAGGGCACGGGCTCAAGGGCCTCTCGTGCTAGCTGTTTTCCTGTCCTCCGCCTGGTGACAAGGATATCGGGGTTGGGGGGGGCACGGGGCAGGGTTCTCGTGTTTAGCACAGCATCCCGGTGGGGAGGCGCAGGGCTTGGCGGGAGGGGGCTGCCGGGGCACCCAGGCTCCCTACCTGAGCTGAGCGCACCTCCCCGGGGCCACACACAGTTGCGACTGCTCCCACCTAAATCACACGTGCACCAACCTTCACACACGGATGCCCAGACCCAGACATGTAAACACACAGCTGGACAGGCAAAGCACATCTGCTCACACTCTCTCATGGCCACACACACGCTTGTTCCCAGATACTCACTCAACACACCCAGACACCAAACACACACATGCATGCTCACAGAACGCCCCCAGACATAATCCTCACGAAACACTCTCAGACCTGGCCACAGAGATGCACAACCAAATGCATGTGAATGTACAGGGACACAGACCACACACATGCACACACGCATACGCAGATGCTCAGACTCAAACTGGCAGAAACATAGACACACTTATGTACTCACAGAGCTCACCACACAATCAACATTCCTAAATACACACACACGTCATACCCCAGACACACATTCCTGAAGTCCCCACTCACGTGGACACAGGGACCAGAGCACTCTCCTCATGGGCAGGTCCGCAAAGCCCCGTATACCAGGCACCCGGAGCGCACAGTGACTTACATCCCTCACTGACCTGTTGAGTGCACGGTCCTGAGGACCTATCAGGTTCCAGGACTATATTCTGTTCCAGGTATGTTGCAAACAGCATGGGCCACACCACACCTCATGAGACTCGCATTCTAATGCGGAAGACAAACAGTGTGCGGGAATCAAGACACTGAAGGGGAACCGAAGCACGTGAGAGGAGCCAATTACACTGCAAAAGGGAAACAGAGCCGCTGAGGGAGGGCCCCGCGGAGTGGGGGACCAGCAGATGCTCCTGAAGGGCCCCCCCGCTGAGAAAGGGGCAAGGTGTTCCAGGCAGATGCAACACCAGTGCAGAGAGCAAGGGGGCCACCCTGGGAACACTGAGGGGTCAGTCAGAAGGAACAGACAGTACCCAGTGGGAGGCTGAACGGCCGCTCTAAGGGTCTGGCCGCAAGAGACCAGCCAGAGGGCTATGCTATTAACCAGTGCAGGTGATGGGAGTGGCTGGGTTCTGGGTAGATTTCCATGGCAGAGCCAAGAGCTTTCCCTGAGGGACAGTCATGAGAGCAGCAGAGAGCAACAGAGAGCAAGTGGAGGGAAGCTGGCTGTGGCCATTGTCTGAGAAGAGGAAGAACTGATGGGGACAGAGGACAGGAGTTCCCTTGGGACACTGGGGCGGGCAGAATAATGCCCCCTGCATAGCTATCCTGACCCCCAGAATATGTCACCCCCCAGGGCAAAAGGGACTCTGCCCATGTAATTCAATTGAGGGTGTTGAGATGAGTTGATTATTCTGGATTATCCAGGTAGGCTCGGTGGCATCACATCGGTTCTTGAAAGGAGGCATGAGGCGGCAAGAGGGCCAGAGTCAGGAAAGGAAACGGAGAGAAGCAGGTTGGAAGCTGCTTCCCTGGCTTTGAAGGAAGGAGGCCAACAGCCAGGGAACAAAGAGGTCTCTAGAAGCTGGAAAGGCAAGGGAACAGATTCTCTCCTAGAGCCCCCAGAAGGGATCGCCGTCCTACTGACACCTGGATGCTGGGACTTCTGACCCCTAGAACTGTAAGAGAATAACACATCGCATAAGCCACACCATGTGTGGTCATTTGTTACAGCAGGGGTTCCTGGGAGGGGGCCTGGCAGAAGCCGTAAATCTGCAGGAAACACCGTGTAGCATAGCTGGAGGGGGCGTTGGAAGGCCCCATACTGGGTAAGGCTGGCGAACCTGTGTGACAGGCATGGGAAGGGGATCCAGCCTGAGCACGGGCCCGGCATGAAGAGGTCAGAGAAGAAAGAAATCAGAGGAGGAGGTGGAGAAGGAGCGTTTCTCCTGTAAGCCAAATGGAGAAAGTACTTCAAAAAGAAAGAGGAGACGAGAGAAAGTGTGGTTCATCTGTCCATGCGGCAGAAACGGCTTGGCAACAGGAAAGACTTCACCACCGATACAAACCATCCCCTGGGTGAGCCTCAAAACCACGGTGCTGAGCGAGAGAGGCTCTAGACGGAGGAACGCGTGCTGTGTTGTCCCACCCCTGTGCCGTCTGGCAAACACAGAGTGTCCTCTAGTCCCAGAACGCAGACCTGCGGCTGCTAGAGCTGGGGTTGGGGTCGTGGGAAGGGACTTGGGGGGCCGATGCAGGCCTCCTGCAGCTCAAGTGTGGTGGTGGTCACATGGGCAAATGCCTCTGTAAACACCCATGAACTTGCACACTTCTGTGGGTGTAATTGTTTACATGTAAATTACACCTCTAGAAAGTTAACTTTTAAAAAATCAGCAGAGGGCATGATCCCCTTCAACTACTGTCTGTTGGGAAAGCAGGATGAGGCCAAGAATCCCTAACCCTGTGCCACCCTGTGGTGGATACCAGCCAGAGGGAGGGGGATTGTGACCGTCTAGGGCCATCAGGACAGTCTGTCATGGGGACAGGTGGTTGGCTGAAGCATGGGCCTGGGACCCAGCAAGGGGCACTGCTCTGTGGCATTTCTGGAGGAGAGTCTCTCCTAGTATAAGACCTGGCAATGCAGGAAGTTCCCATCTTTCTCTGCCCTGGTGAGGAAGCTGTCAGATGAGCCTGGATGCCTACTGCTGTAGCAGACACCTTCCAACCACAATGAGAAGGCAGGAGAATTTCGGGGATTCTGACAGACACTCTGGTTTTGTAGATCCCCAGAACAATCCCAGACTGGTGTCCCTCCATTCTCTAACCCCTACCTACCCTTTTGAGCCAGGAGGCCCACCCCACACAACCCCATCAGCTCAGGGCCCTCCCAGTGACACTGGCCCATGGGAGGTAAGGAAAGAGATCAGAGAGAGGTACAGAGGTCAGGATGCTTCTCCCACTCCCTCCATTCTCTGGGCTCTCTTACCTGGAGTGGCTGCACCCCTCTTTCCCAGAACACATCTTCTGTTGAAGACTTCCCCCATCCTCCCCTTCCTCTGGTTTCTGGCAACATGATTTCCTTCCCTGGTCATTTGGGCCTGGAGGAAGCAATAGCTCCCAAGCTCCTGCTAATTTTTTGATGACACTGTGAGTTCCTTTGACCCCGTCCATCCCACAGAAAGTCCTTTCATTCAATGCCACACAACTGTCTGTCTCCAGACTTAGAGTTAGCTAAGATCATCAAATATGAGTATGTCTCAGAGTGCAGCCAGAAGCATTCCTAACAGACTCACCCAGTTAGGTTCCCCACTAGTGGGGAGACAGAGCTTCAAGCAGGTAATTATAACATAACATATGAACAGGGCTGAGGTTGTCAACCCAAGCCCCCTAGACCTGGTCTCATCGGAAGCCACCAGATCCCTGCATCGGTGATTAAGAGAGCCAAGGCATCCACTTGGAATGAAGACACTCTGTTCAGACTTCTGTCTCTTGCAACCAAAAACACACAAAAAAATCTGATAGACGGACCCCAAAAGTGCTATGTTTGATTACTGAATCTGGCAACTAGAAAAGAAGGGCAAAAGAACAGATCAAAAAAGCTGAAAATAGTTAAGCTAAAAACAGAACACGTAAACTCCCCCAAACCTTGAAAGACATAAAAAGCAAATAGAATAGCAATAAAATCTTAAGGGGAGCAAAAAGCAGAAACCAGAAAGTAAGGTGACAGCAGCAAGCCTGAATTACTAATTACAACAATACGAGTTTAACTTCTTGTTTTACAGTAAGCCTAAAGCACACCCGAATATAGAATCCACTTTTCATATTGAGCAAAACAAAATCAAGCTGCACACTGTTCAGGAGAGACCTTTCCAAAGCAAAGTTACAAAAGATAAATATATACCAGGGTATAAAATCAGGAAGAAGGCATGGGTCAAATATTAATTTCAGATGTAGCCACAGATAAGACAAAAAGCATTACACGGACAGGGAGCACCAAACTGTCATGAAATTTTATGCACCAAATTACATTGCATTTAAATATAGAAAGTAAAAACTCGTGGAAATATGAGGGAGTTTGGTGAATATACTCGACTAATTGAGGACTATAATTCATTTCTCACCATCTTGATAGACCAAGTAGGCAGGAAGAAAGAAGGCAATAAAGATTCTGAATAATATTATTAACAGCGTGTGTGGGTGTGTTTGTGGGGAGGGAGAGGGTACGTGTTATAAAACTTGAACCTAACAAACAGAAAACATGACTTCCTTTGCAACACCCCTGGAATTAACTGGCCAGATATTTTACAGTCAGAATTTGTAAACAAATACCTGTTAACAAAAAAGACAAAAACAAAGGAACCATAGAGACCACCTTCCCTGGTCTCGCTGCAATTCAACTAAAGATTTCATTTTTAACTACAAAGGTTTCCAGAAAGATCTTTCAGAAATTTTATTTTTTTTTTAAGATTTTATTTATTTATTTGACAGAGAAAGACACAGAGAGAAAGGGAACACAAGCAGGGGGAGCAGAAGAGGGAGAAGGCTTCCCACCAAGCAGGGAGCCTCATCTGGGACTCAATCCCAGGACCCTGGGATCATGACCCGAACCGAAGGCAGCCGCTTAACAACTGAGCCACCCAGGCATGCAAGATCTTTCAGAAATTTTAAGGAAGACTTGAATACATAGAGACATGTGCCTTATCCTTGTTTGGTAAGACTTAATCTTTGTGTGGTATTTATATAAATTCCACCCAGACTGACCTCTCAAGATGATACAATTCGACTTGAAATCCAAATGAGATTTTTATCTTTTTGACTTTGAAGAAATCACTGTAAAGTGGACCCGGAAGATTTAGTTCATGAATGGACGGGGAAATGTTGAAAAGAAGTCAACTGAGGAGGCGCTTGCTCTCCCAGATATTAAAACCTGTCATAAAGCCGTAATCTATGAATGTTGTGCGTTGAAGCAGAGCCATGAGGCCCACGGAATGGGCCAGAGCGTGAGGAGACTGCCAGGCGTTCACACGATACCCCTGGTGACAAGGGGCCTTTCTAGGTGGTGAGAAGTGGTAGGTCTAGGCAATAATCAAATGAAATCAAAATGAAATAAATTCCAGGAAAAAAAAGACATATTAACTTAAAGACAAACCATAAAATATCAATGAGCATCTGTAAACCTTGGGGTGGGAAATGCTATCTTAAGCATGAGACCAAAAGCAAAAGTCACAAAAGATTCAAACGTTTGACTACAAAAATCTTTAGCTTCTGTATGTTTTAGTTTAAACAGATGAAATGAACAAAAAGAAAAATGACACAGAATGAAAAGGAGGGGATGAATTTGGGAAAAGAATCGCAATCTGTATATCCAGGTAAAGGGTTAATGTTCTTAACATACAAATAATCAAGCCAGTATTAACATACAAATAGAAAAATGAGCAAAGAGCGTATGAACAGTTTTCAGTAGGAAAAATACAAATACCAAAAGGCATTTGAAAAAATTGTTCAGCCTCATTAGTATTCAAGTACATGCAAATTAAAGCAACCAGCTATCATTTTTCACCTATAAAATTGGCACTTTATTATTACTATCATTATATTCAGTGTTAGCAAGGGTATGGAAGTATGGGCGTTTGTACTTTCTTGGTGGAAACATAAAGTGGTAGAGTTTTTTAGAGGGCAATTTCATTTTCCACGTCCGAACACATTTTTCCTACCTTCTGACCCACCCATTCTTCTTGGAGAAATTCGTACTAAAAAAATAATTAGCTACAAGGCTGTTGATTGCAGTGTTTTTTGAACGGTGAAATAAGGAGCCTAAGTGTCAACTAATAGGCAATCATCGGTTATTTAAAATCATGTATTTTCAATACAATGGAATTCTCTGCCACCATCAGTAATGGTGTCATACAAGTATGGACACGACCGTTGTATTGTGAAGTGAAAAGAGTAAGTAATAAAATAGTATGTACCAGCAATTTTCTCATTTTTGTAAGGAAAGTAAGAAAGGATATACACTAAAATATTAACACCAATTATTCATGGCTAGTGAGATTGCGGGCGATGTATACTTGCTGCATTGTTGTTATTTAAATTCTATCTAACACTTTCCTACAATACATATACATTAATTGCTAAATAAAAATAAATGTTTAAGGAGCGATGGGGGATTGGGTAAATTATAATACAATCACACAGTCACAGTCAACAGCCGGGAATATTTGTGTGGCAGAATTATATTCGTTGATATGAAAAGATGGTCATCATACATCACTCAATGAAAATAGTACATTACAAAACAGTGTGTGCACTATAATCTCATTTTGTTTAAAAATAGAAAATGTGTCTATTTATATGCATAGAAAAATGGCAGAAGATTATAAAATGAAATATTAAGAACAGTTATCTCTGGTGAGTGCAGTGGGGTGAGTCTTTTTGGGCTTTGTGGATTTCTGCATTTTGTAAGTTTTCTGCTGCTACAACGTATTAATTTCGTTTTTAGAAATTACACTTATTTTTAAGAAAATGTTTATACTCTCACATCCCATAATTCTAAGATTTTCATCCCAAGGAAATAGCCTGTCCTAATACTTGTTTCATCGAGCCAGCAGTTCTGACCTAGGAGGATAGCGTCCCCCAGGACTGGTGGCAGTGCCTGGGACATATCTGGTTTTCATACTGGGGGATGGGAACGCTAGTGGCACTCAGTGAGAAAGGTCAGGATTGCAGCTAAACATCCTGCAATGCGCAGGACGGTCCCTACAGCAAGGAATGATCCAGCCCCAAATGTCAGTGGTGCTGAGGTTGAGACACTTGCTTTATACCATTATTTCTTCTTTTATCTCTCAAAAGACAAAACATGCCTCTCCACCTTGCCTCAAATCTTTCAAGAAAGTCACATACAGAAAAGCCCAGAAGCTAAAGGCATCTAAAAAGTCTGCCCAAACTTGGCCTCCATCCACAAATAGGCTTCAAAGGTTCATAACCCAGGGACACTTCTCAGAATCACCACCCCTTTTATCCCACGCGGACTGCAAAGCCAGCTCCCCCATACCCTCCCAGGGGCACCCTAGGTCTCATCCCATCCCTCCCCAGCTCTCTGCCAAAGTGGCCCACTTTCCCCAGTATCTCTGGCTCTACTCGCTTCTGTTCATGCTCTAGATCCTTCACCACACAGACAGAGCAGGGAAGGAAAGACAATACTTTCTTCTTTTCTTTTCTTTTTACTGGAGGGCAGGAGGCACCAGCTGTGTGTGACAATAAAATATCTGGAGATATATGACCCAATGAGCAGGCAAGAAATGAAGCTTTGCTAATATTTATAATATGGATTGACTTTAGGATATGTTTATAATTTGTGCATAAATGTATATACGTTGGGGTGTTGCACTCAAAAAATCATTTCTGGTGAGTTGTGCATCTCTAATCATTTAAGGGTGACAGGGACGGAGGAACAGGGCAAGGAAGACCTCTGCTCTTTGGGGGGTAGACTGGGATAGAAGGCAAGAATAAAAAATAATGTAACTCTTGTCCCAACACAGCGTGATTCTCAGAGTAATTCTGAAATGTCTACAACTTAACCATAGCTAGTACGCATTAATTCTACCTGCTTTGCCATTCAGAAATTATTTCCTCTAACCCCAAAGCCATCCTGGAACTGAGACCATAGCACTGGGTTGTTCATCTTTGGTTCTGAGCCATGGCTTGTCCCTTCCTCCAGGCTGTGTATGGGATGAGAGAAAGTGACTTCTGAATGTAGCTGTGGCCAAACCTAGTTTTCGCTCATCATTTTATCCCTAGTGCCTAGCACCGCAACAGCCACTTAGGCATTCCATACATATTTGTTGATTGGGTGGCTAGATGAATGGACATACAGGTGGTTGGATAGATGGAACAATGGATAGATACACAAAGGGAAGAATGGGTGGATGGTGAGTGGACAGGCAAATGAGTGGATGGATGGACAGATGGATAGGTGGGTGGATGAACAGATAAGTGAATGAGTGAGGGGCTAAATGGATAGGCAGATGGATGGGCAGACAGAGAAACAGACAGACAGTTGATGGATGGATGGATAGACACACACAAGCAGATGGGCTAATGGATTGTCCTGAGCATTCAGTGATATAAATACAGCCCTGAACACAGACCCAGACACACAGTAGGCCCACAGTAAATGATCCCTATAAGGACAAGCTGTGAGAAAATAAAGGAAGCCTCTAGTTGCAAAGGTGGGTAGAGGACTCCTGAAGGAAGTGATGCTTGAAGGATTAAGTAGAATTTTCCAGGCATGTGGGGTATTTGGGGGAGGCTGCCCCAGGTAGAAGAAAACCCTTTGCGAGAGGGGGAGGGAGCACAGTAGAGGTTGCTGTCAGAGAGACCTGCGGGGGTCCTTGCAAGGCACCAAGTTTAGGTGGTTGATTCCCCCATCTATTCCACCCCATGAATAATCTAGCCCAATCGCAGAGTCCCATTCCCTTGCCAGTGACTGGTTTAGGATGGGATTGGCAACTCTAATCTGACCAGTGAGACTTGAAAAATCTGTGGGAGGAGAGGTACTGCTGGAAAATGCTTTCCCACTCCTAACGGGTACATACATGTGAAATGGTATCTTCCCCCTTGAGTCATTCTTGGGTCTGGCCATCAACCTGGGACCATGAAGATCCACCCAGGGGGAGGGCACAGCAGAGAAAAGGAAGACCTGAATCCTCAGTGGCTTCCCTGGACTGCTGAATTAACCAGCCTGAAGCTAACTTGACCCCTAGATTTCTTTCCACCTACAATAAATTCCAACATTGTTTCAGCTACCGGGAGCTTGGAGCCTAAGACATACGATCTGCTACACCAGACTCAGGAGTCAGGACTTGAACCCACGTATGTCTTCCTGCAATCTCCTCGGAGGTCTTGTTCTCCCTAAAGCATTAGCTGCGGCTCATGAATAAATATACAGTCATACCTCTGGCCTTCCCTCCAGCCAGTTTGAATGGACACACGGGTTCTGTGCAGAGCTGAAGCCTACCAACTAGCATGCAGAAGTATCTGTAACCTGTGGCCAAGTTTCTTCTTTGTCTATTATGTGGTCATTTGAAAATTTCCATGAAGTCATAATTTATCTTCTCCCGGGTCAAATTCTGGACTTGTTTCCTGGAGCCTACTGGGTTCTGAGGATAGCAAGCAGCACAGGATAATACTTGGGGAGAACAAGCACCCTCTTGCAAGGAGATTGGTTCATGGGAGGTTGTTGTAGGTTTTCCAAGAAGGGAAGGATGCGTCTGTTTAGACAAGGAGAAGTGGCTATTTTCGGGCTCTTCTGAGTTCGTTAAGATCCCCCCATTCCAATTCTCAGTGTTTCTCTCCTTCCCAACCAGTGCTTCAACATTTATGTAACAGATCTGTCACACCTGTTAATTCAGTTTACGCTGTGACTCTGCAACCCCGTGATCAAATTTGGAGTCTGATGTTCAGCTATCTCAGCCCTTCGGCTACAAAGGAAAAGAGATTGTTCTAGGGACGTTGTTGAAGCTCTCTAATTCTTTGACTGTGTCTTGAGCTGAGATGTTAAAGCCCTGATCTCGTCGCTTTCCTTCCATAAGCCTCCCAGAGCAGCCAGGGGCAGCCAGCCAGTTGCAGAATTCTTGTGGCCGTCGCTCCCATTCTCCAGGCCCAACAGCTCTTTGGTCCCCACAGCAGGGCCCTCACTGGGGACCTCATCCCAGGAAGCCACATCCGTTACCTGGAGGTGACTTGATGGCCCATTTGTTGACTTTAAGACTGCTTTCTCTACCTCTGACAGAAGGTAAGTTCCATGAAACTTTAGGGTAGTCACGTCTACCCTAAAATAGTACCACCTACAGAGTAGGCACTTAATCAATGCAGAAAGCCATTCCTAGCCAGCTGACGGAGGAAGGGGAGTGCATATCTGCAAGAGCACAGAGGAGCTGGCCTGGAGCACAACCAGATCCCGACCCCAAGAAGCACAGCGCATGCTCTTTGCCCACTTAGCTCCCCTAAGTGGAGCTGCTTCTGCATTCAGAGGGACTCAGATTGGCCCAGCTTGAGCCCGAGACACTCCTGGACCCCACAGGGAAGTGGGATCATGTCCGAGCCAGGCCCCCACCTCTGAGGCCAGGGCCATGGTCCCACAGAACCTCATGGGAAGGAGTGGGGGTGGCTCCCAAGGAAGGGTTCCTGTTTGAGCAGAAGAGAAGAGGGGATACTGAGCATGTACATACAAACACACACACACACACACACACACATGCACTCACTTGCACACAACGTGCAGACGCACACACACAGTCTTTTATTCCAAAGAAAGAATTGGTTAGGGGATTGTTAGAAAATTATAACATATTCTTAAAAAGAATGTGAGAAAGATACATTGAGATTTAGAAAGATCTCAGAAGCATATTGTCAATTGAAAAAATATCAAATTAGAGAATAATAATGCGATCCCATTTATTTTTCGAACTACAATTATATATGTATATATATGTGCATTTAAAAAAAGGTCAGGACAAAAACAGATATTTAAAAAAACGATCAAGCCAGGGAGAGGAATACAAACCAGCAGAGGGAGGGATAAGAGGACTTTCATCTTTTATTCTAAAACTTCTCTGCTGCTTGATTTGGCACTGTGAGTGGGATTCAGGTATTGTTTTTAAACACAGAAGAATTTTCCAGGCACGTTTGGTGCGTCTGAGCATCTCCTGTCTCCAGCTTCCCTCTGTCCTCCCCCTCTCCTTGCTTATCTTCCCCATAACCCATATCTTTCAGTCGAGATTGGCCATATCAAGGGAACAGAGCATATTTCTTCTGTCACTGAACGATCTGCAGAGAGCTCTGGGTTTGCTGTTCTTCCTGCTGAAAGCAAACAATTGGGCCTTTTCTGGGCTCCTCAACAACAACCAGACAGGGCTGCAGCTTTGGCTAGTGTGGCCCCAGGGGTGTATGTCCCCACCGCCGGTTTCCTGGGTCAAGGGGAGGAAAGATCCTCCAGCGCCTGGCAGCTTGTGCAGCCCCAGCACCCTGCGCCCACCGTGTGCAATGGGAGGGGCGTCTGTGGGGCTCCACCTCTTGGGGGAGGGGACAAGGAAGGAGGCCAGGCAGAAGCCCTGGTAGCAGGGGGACTAAGTGGAGACTAGAGGCTCAGCCCTGACCCCCATCTCCACTGCAGGTCAGAGCCTCACAGGATGAGGGCCAGGCCCTGCTGAATATGCACAGAAACCAAGAACCAAGAAGGGAAAAGAAGTGCCCCAGTCACAGCGCCTGTGCAAACAAAGCCCATGAGTGATCTTTCTAAGGACCCTGCACGCTCTCTACCCTTCCCAGGTGGTCTGGCTTCCATCTGACCTGCCCCATGCCCCCACACTCCAGCTGCAGCGGCCTCGCACACAGTACTGCCAGGAACCCCCTCCCCATGCCCTCCTGGATGCTCCTCTGCTTCCCAGTTGGCAGCCCCCAAGGGCTTCCCAGTCCAGCCCACCTGGTGCTCCTCCTTCCTGCTCCCTGGTGCCTCCACTAATTTGCTTCCCAGCACTCACTTCCAGAAGTCTTCTTGTTCACTTGGTTGCCGGTCCACGCTGTTGGCTCCCTATGGGCAGGGCCATCTTATCTTGCTCACTGCTCACTCCTGCACCTGGAACAGAAGCCAGCACACAGTAGGCGCCACATCACTGTGGGTGGGGCTAAGGGGTGACCTCGGTCCACTATAGCTCATCACCGAGGCTCAGGGAGGTGGACAACCTCCTTGATTGCCCAAGGTACCGAGTCCTGGGCTGTCATGAACACATGGACTGGTTACAGTAACGCCCTCTGGGCAGGGACCCTGGGCCCAGGCTGCCTGGGTCTGCTTCTCAGCTCTGCTTCTGGCTAGTCATGTGACCCCTGGCATTTCACTCAGCTTCTCATCTGTGAAATGGGGCTGTAGAAAGCAAACCTCAAAGGGTTGATGCAACAGTCAAAGGTTGATGCACATTAAGTCAGTGGTACGTAGGACGCGCCATGCTTACAACTTGCTCTGTGCAGGCGTAGCATGGTGGTTAGGCAACAGTGGGAACTGGCTGGGTTTGACTGTAAGGTCCTTGCTCTTCTCCAGGCAGGGGAATAAGGACTTGGTATGGAGTCATGGATGGCAGAGTGAAAACACTCGTGGAAGGGGTTAATAAGCAATGCAGCCAAAGGTGGGGCCGGACCAGATCACCTAGAGCTTGACTTTGACCCTGAGGCAGGCGGTGATGGGTGGCCACTAGCGAAGTTAAACAGGAGATCAGCTGTATGCTTTTCAGAGATTCCTCAAGGGGGCAAGTTTGTTGAGACACATTGGAAGCAAGCGGTACAGTCAAACAAACAGCCTGGTTCCCCACTTTCTGGATAGCCCTTTTCCCCATTCAGGAAACCCTCTTCAACATTCAACAGAGTGTTCTTCTTCTCTTGATGTATCTGCTTAACTACATACAGCACCCTATCCTTCCTCCCTTCCTACTCAACCAGGATGGACATAACACGGGGCCAAACCAGGACATCCAGGAGCGCCCCCTCCCAGGAGAGAACACCTGTCATTTCTATCTGCCCAGCATCCTTCCTCCTTCCCCAGCAGCAACTTCCATTCCCCTTGGAGTACCCCCTTTCCCACTCACAGCCAGTGGTCCAGGTGCAGCTAAACCTCAGCTCCTTCTGCTCTCCTGGTCAGTAGCTGGTTCAAGGATCGGTACAAGACCCAGACTCATTTCTAGGAATGTCTCCCAATCAGTTGGGTAGGAGAAGTTCTCTTCCTGCTCTGTTGTGAGTCTAGAATGGCCAACAGTCAACTTGGCCATGAACCAGGAGAGGATGAGCAGGGCTGAGCTGTGGAAGGAGACAGATGACCAACATCTTTTATACATCAGAACATCTTTGCGGAACATCTTTGAAGCCTGACAAGATCTACCCTTGGACTTTAAGTAACCCAGACCGATATAAAATAATTCTTTCTTCTTAAGAAGTTTCAAGTTGGATATCTGTTGCTTTTCACCAAATACATCTGATTAATAATGTTCCATAGTGCAACACCATGGAACGGACCAGGATCCTGAAGCTTGAAACTCCAGACTATCCAAACGTGTCCATGGGGCCCTGCTGGTGCTTCAGTCTCCCCAGATCATTTATAAGAAAGTAGAGATGCTTAGGTCCCCACCAGCCAAAGCTTTGGTTGGGGATCTCTATGCAGGGGGTCCACACAGGGATTGGCTCTCAGCCACTGGGGAACAAGTTTCTCAGAACCAGGTCACAGTGGAGAAGGAAAAAGGCCATCAGAGAAGAAGGGAAGAAGGAGGAAAGTGTTCCTGGGTTCTCAACCAATAAAGGTCACATCAGACCTGAGCTGGGCAGCCTTAGAACACAGAACCCCCAGGCCAGCAGGTGCCCCGCTAGCCATTGCACTTCCTGGGCTTTGTGGGGGCATGGAGACCAGCATCTCATCCCACCTCCCTTTGTTGTTAGGTGAGAAAAGTTAGGCTCAGAGAGCAGATAGGACTTCTTAAATCACACAGCATGCTGGCTCAGACCTATGGCCAGAACCTGGTCCTAATCCCACACCTGTCCCCTACCCCCACTCTCTTGGCCAATTCCCCACCCCCTATTCCTCCTACTTGAACTAAGGGTCCTCCTTCTTTTCTCTTCTTTTCAAACACTCCCTCTCCCATTCTCCATCCAATCCCAGGACTTAAAGGAGACTTTTTCACTTTTTGCATTGCAGGTCCAAACACCCACAGCAATGCCGCCGTGCCATTCAGAACCGACCTGGCATACAGGTGGCCAGTGTCTCACTTGATCCAGGTGCTTCCTTTCCCTCGCCTCAACCTGGGCACTCAGGACCCAGCACAAGAACTGGGTGGGACACAAGAGGCCACAGACGGTAAACACAGACACAGTAGGTAGGCAAGTGTCCTGGGTCAGCGAGGTTTTGCCACACAATAAGCCACCCAAAGATGAGTGGCTTAAAGCACCCGCCATTTATTTAGCTCGTGATTTTGTGGGTCAGCAATTTGGGCCGGGCTTGGCCTATGGTTCTTTGGCCTAGTCTGGGCTCGGCTGGCCAAAGCTGGGCTTGCTCATTCACCTGCAGTAACCAGGACACTGGCCCAAGCAACTGGACTGAGGATAGCTTCAGCTCCACCTGTGTCTCGTCCTCCAGCTGGGGATCCTGGGTTTGGTCACATGGCAGCTGGGCAGCTCCAAGAGCCACAGTGCAAACATACAGGGCCTCCGGAGACCCAGGATGGGAAGTAACGAGAACACTGTTACTTCTGCCACATCCTACCGGCAGGTTCCAGGCCAACCCAGAGTCCAGAGTGGAGAAAGGGACTCATTCCACCTTGCATCACACCCCAAAGATGCAAGGGTCTAGAGAAGGGAATAATTCTGGATATTTTTGTAAGCAATCTACCACAGATTCTAAATATTTGGTGAACATCAAGGATACGCTCTCTATAAAGCATTTACATCAGGGCTTTAACAAACCATTTGCAGTTTCATTTTGAACAAAAACATGACTGAGGGCCAGATCCTGCTTGGGGCTGCCAGCTTGAGCCCTCGGCAAGACACAGCTAATGAATGTTTTTGAGTGAAAAAATGAATGAAAGCACTTCCCACTTTAAAAGTGGCTTGGAGACTTCTGGTACCAGCCACTTGGCAGACAGTAAAACCTAAAAATCCCCCTGCTGCAAACACACAGAAGCAGTAGATAAAATATAACAAATATTCCTTTAAAGCCAAAAGGAAGAGAAAGAAAAGGGGACAAGAGCTAGGTAACTGAAAGCCGGCACACCAAGCAAAGGAGGAGAAGGAGCCGACACAGAAACTATGTCAGTGGGGAGGCTCGGGGGCGTGAGGGGCGATCTGGCATCAGGGGAGCAGAGACCCAAATTCTGATTCTTGTTCAGCAAGAATAGGAGTGGGACTGTGGGGTTGACACCGAGACCCTTCAAAGTAGGACACTGAAGATAAAAGCAGACAGTGGCCAGCTGTATATATGGAAGTCAGCCCCCCAACCTGTATCACCCAGCCCAGAAAGCTGACCCATTATCTAGACACCAGCCCAGGGGGACAGACTCCTCTCTAAAAATCTCAACAAGTTGGATTTGTGGAAGTCAGACCAAAATCTCTAGCAAACAGTCCAGGAAGCTAAACAGTAACAGTAACTCTTGTAACAATCAACCCCAAATGGGCAGGACTTGACGAATAACAGACAATTTCTCTAATTTTGTCCCCACTTCCAACTTAGGACCAACCAAAGAAAGTCAAAAAGCTCCCCTAACCAATCACAAGGATGCCTCCCTCCATTTAGCTCCCCTCCAGCTCCCTCAGGCCAGCAACCTCCATCAGGGCACGCCTGAAGGCCTCCCTTTTTCCACTAGAAAGCTTGCTTGCTCCTCTACCTGCCTTTGAGTCTCTTCCAAAACGCAAGTGGTGGTGGCTGACTCCTCTAATATAGGAAGCTCTGAATAAGTAACTTTTGCTTTTTCTCGTTTTGCTTGGTCTTCTTTTATTTCCACAGAGGGAAAAACAAAAACAAGCAAAAATAAAAAATGAAAAACCTTCATAAAGGCTGAGTCACTTTCAGATATTTTTTCCAAGTATGTAACCCAAGTAACTCTCTTCCAGCAATGTAAGAATGTTTGCATTAGAAAAAACTATGAACATATTTATTCTCAATTGACTAAAGGAAAAACCATAAGATTATCTGAATATATGTGGAATTAATGTCCATTCACAACAAAGATGCTTAACAAAACAAGAAAAAAATGGAAGTCCTAAGTATGATACAAAGTAAACCCACCATACATTTATGATTAATGATAAAATATTAAAAGCATCCAATAAAAGTCAGGAATGTGACAAGGACACCTACCATCACATCTCTTCAACATTTTACTAAAAGTCCTTGCTTGTGCAGTAAGACAAGAAAAAGAAATGCAGTGTATAAGGATTGAAAAGGAAAAAGCAAAAATTTTACCATGCACAAATTATAAGATCATCTACACTGAAAGTCCTATAGAACCTACAAACAGCCTACTGCTACTAACAAAGATTTGAGCAAAATTGCTGGATACAAGGTCAAAATACAAAGACAAAATGCATCTCTAGACCACAGCAACTAGCAATCAGAAATTTTAATTTTAAAAAGACATAAATAACTATAACAATACATTTATAGGATTCAAAAGAAACCTAAAAAAGAGATGTGCAGAATCTTTGTGGAGAAAATTATAAAACTTTATTGAAAAACATAAAAAAAGGCCAAAGTAAATGAGATAGATATGCCATGTACGTGGGTGAGAAGACTCAGTATCATAAAAATGACAACTCTCCCAAATTGATCTATAAATTTCATCTCAAATCCCAATAGAAAATTTTATAGAACATGACAAAGTAATCCGAAAATTTATGTGGATGAGGAAAGGACTGAGAGTAGCTAAGACACTCCTGAGCAAGAAGGTGGGAGAACCCATCAAGATAGTTATTAAGATCAACCACGAGGCTTTAGTAACTAAAACTGTGATGTTGACACAGTAAGAGAGAAATACAGCAAAGGGACAGGGAAGGGCCCCCCCCCCCCAAGACACAGACTCAGACACAGAAGGAAAGAACCAGCACTGCGGGACAGTGAGGAAGGTGACAAAAAACAGAAAGAGTTGTCCCTACAAAAAAAAAAAAAAGTTAATCCTTAATTCAAATCATACAATATAAAAAAAAAAAAGACAGCTACATTACAGAATTAAATGGTGACTAAAACTATAAGACTTATTAAAAATAGAAAAAATACAACTTCTGGTGGGGAAAGATTTATTGAATAAGACACAAAATCACAAACTACAAAGGGAAAGATTGAGAACTTTGCATACATTAAAATTTAAAGCCTGCTGTAAGACAAAAGACACAATAAACAAAATAAAAAACAAGCTGCAAACTGGGAAAGATATTGGCTATGCACAGAACTGACAAAAGATTATTATTCAGAATATGTAAAGAATTGCTACAAATCAGAAAAAAAATGCCAAACAACCTAGAGGAAGAAAAAAGAATGGGCAAAAGATAGAATGGAGTATTTCACAGGCAAGGGAAGTGGGGTGGACTGTTAACATATGGAAAGATGCTCCGCGTCAGCAGCAACCAAGGAGTTGTAAAGTAAATAGAATTTCATTTCATTCCGCTCATACTTACTGAGCACCTATTACAGACCAGACATTATTCTGCCATTTAAAAGTCTGGAATTCCCAGACAGGACTGTCTTCTATGTAAACCTAGACCAGATGTTAGAATAGATCTGCGGGATGCGTAAGCTTCAAAGTCAAAGATCTGTGGCATATAAGTAAGATCAACTGATTGATCCCACATTCAGATCTTTGAGTGTGCAACTGGGGCTTCTTTGAGTGAAGGGATAAGACAGGTGATGGTGCTAGGATCTTAACAAATCTTTGCATCATGAATCCAGCACCCAGACTCCAGTAACGGGACTGTTGAGGTCAGGTCGGAACTTAGACTTCCAGACTTGGGGCCTCACAAGTCCTGCAGGGGTTTACTAGGTGACCCTGCCTGAGTCTGATGCTCTCCTAGAATAACATGGAGAGTCACCTCCTTAATGTTCCAGAACCTCCCTCTGTGGGAGTGAGAGGCCTGTCCCTGTACTTCTCTGGGCAGTGCTGCAGACTCTCTTCCAAATCATTCACTAAGTGGGAGTAGAGTTGGGATAAAGGCCCCTGTGGGTCTAGGCCTGAGGGTCATTACCCCCCCCCCATTAAAATGAATGAATAGAAACATCCGTTTTTGGTGATAATAGAGAGAAAATGGAACTCTCTTACGGTGCCTATTTTTTTTTAAGATTTTATTTATTCATTCGACAGATAGAGATCACAAGTAGGCAGAGACACAGGCAGAGAGGAGGAAGCAGGCCCCCCGCCGAGCAGAGAGCCCGATGTGGGGCTCGACCCCAGGACCCTGAGATCATGACCCGAGCCGAAGGCAGAGGATCAACCCACTGAGCCACCCAGGCGCCCCTGGTGCCTACTTTTTGACAATATCTAGGTAGAGCTGCTGTTGACCCAACCGCATGATCCAGCAATTCATCCCTAATTCTCAAAACGGAACAAGAAGACAAGGACAAAAATTTTCACTGCAGCTTTGTTTAGTATGAGAAAAATGAGGAGCATCCTGGCAATGTTTATCTGCCAACCAGATAATGAGCAGGGACTGTGGTCTATTCATCCATTGGGACACCACACAACACTTAAAATTAAGGGAACACAGTTAAATCTAAAACACATGTTTAGCAAAAGAAAAAGAGATGCAGAATTGTACGTATAGTCTATTATCATTTATGAAATTTTAAAACGTGTAAGACAATCCTATAGATTATTTAAAGGTATAAGAACATATGCAGTAAAAGAAAAGGAGAAACACCAAATTCAGAATAGTAGTTTCTGCTAAGAAGGAGAATGAGGTACTAGGATGTGGAAGAGACACTCTGGAAAATTTATCTATATTGGTGAGGTTTTTACTCCTTGAATTCACACACACATGGACACAGACTCACAAACTGAAGCAGAATGCTGATAAATCATATTGTTTACCAGTGTTTGTTGTTTTATTCTCGATGATTTTCTATGTGCAAGCAATACCTATAATTTAAAACATTTTAAGTCAATTGTGAATGCATATGAGACCAGATAGGTGAAGCATTCACACACTGGGGTGACATATCTGAGAGTGGGCATGTCCCTTGGCCCGGAGCCATGCTCATCCTACTGCCTCCACAAGTGATCTGTAGTCATCCCTAGGACAAAAGAGGGCAAGAGGTTGTATGGCCAAATTAGCTCATCAGACACCAGATTTTCCTTACTGCAGGACTTCTCAGAGCCTTTAACAAGCTAATTAAGATGATGAATCTCCAAGAATGGGGAGGATTTTCCAAGCCTTTTAACATCAAACCCGTTTCTTACAGAACACCGTGTAGAAAACACTGGTCAAGGATGAGCACATTCTCACGTTTTCCAAACACCCAACCCTAGGGGCTTCTGTGTGTCGGGATCCACAGCTCTGCAGCCACCAGTCATAAAGCTGTCAGGTTTCCATCCTATCCCTTCACCATCCTGATCAGCATATGAGTATTCCCAGCAAATCCAGAATCCCTCCAGAGGTGAATGGGTAAGCAAACTGTGGTACAATGGAACACCACTCAGCAAGCAGAGGCGTGAGCTGTCAGTGTAAGGGGCAACATGGGTCAATGTCAAAACAGCCATGCTAAGGGGAAGCACCAGACAAAACAGAGCTCGTGCTGTCTTGTTAGAGTTCTATAAAACGTTAGGCAATTCAAGCAAATCTATAGTGGCCCAAAGCCGATCAGTGGTTGCCTGTGCGTGGGGGCAGGGTCAAAGGGAAGGATGACGAAATAATAAAGGGGCACATGGAAACTTTGAGGGTGACGGATATGCTTATTATCCTGATAGGGGTGATAGTTTCACAGATACATATTATGTCAAAACTAATCAAATTGTACACTTTAATTATGCACAGTTCTTGTATGGCAATTATACTTCAATAAAGCTATTTTTAAATGGATTAATTTAGGGCCTGGCAAGGAGAAGGGGGTCCCTTTGATTTGGGGCCATGGGAGACCAATTTGTCTAAACTTCTGCGTTTCCTAGGACGGGGTCTTACTCATCTTAGTTACTCAGTGAATAGGTGTTGGATGAATGGATGGATAAGCAGGGGAATAAAGGAATGTATAAACTAATGGATTAGCCAAGATCTGAACACGAAACAGCAGACTGACTCAGCTGAGGGCCTGCTTTGGGGTCTAGATGGGACAGGGGTGAGGGTGTGATGCGAGAATTCTGAGGCTGGGAGCTGCCCTTGAGAACAGCGGCTCAGGGTGGAGTGAGGTCTGGCCGGCAGGGACCCCCAAGCAAAGCCAAGAGTCAGGCTACCAACAAGAAGGATGCAAAGCTGTCACTGGGTGTGGCCCAAACGGTGGGACACGGTAATGCCATTCTGTGGGTCCCTCTTAGAGACTGATTGGTGCCCCCTAAATTTATATGTGAAGCCCCAGCCTCCAATTTGATGGTATTTGGAGATGGGGTCTTTTGGAGGTAATTAGGATTGATGAGGCATGAGAGTCGGGACCCCATGCAGGGGTTAGTGTCCTCATAAGAAGTGACACCACAGAGTTTGCTCATTCTCTCCTCCACGTGAGGACAGAATTCGAAGGTGGACTTCTGTAAGCCAGGAAGAGAGTCCTCACCAGAAATCAAATTTGCCAGCACCGTGATCTCGGACTCCCAGCCTCCAGAATGTCGAGGAAATCCATGTCTGTAGTCGAAGCCCGCACGCTGAGGAATTTGTTAGGACAGCACAAGCAGACAGATACAGCACCTGATGGTTTTGCCTCCCCAGCATCCGGCTGGTAACAGCGCCCTGAGCTCTTTGGGGAAATCATCCCCCTGGTTTCATTTCATGTAGTATGAAGGAAGGGGAGAGCCTTCCCCAGCCCCGTCCCACTCTGTCTCCGAGGACAGGTACGTGGTCTAGGGCTGAACTTTCAGACTCACGCACCTGGTTCAGTGATGAACACAGAACCCAGTGTAGACCAATGAGAGGCTGGGACTAGGTGGTGGGGCGGTGGGTGGCAACGCTTTTCTCTGGGTTTGGTAAGTCAGTAGAATGGAAGCCGTGGCCATCAGGACTCAAAGTGATGTGAGCCTATTTGAGAACAAAGCTACACAGAGGGAAGGACAAAGGAAGAATATGGAGAGACTCATTTCTACAGGGGCCAGCCTGGACCAAACACACCTGACCAGATTTCTCAATATTTTCCAGCTATATGTGCCAATCACATCTGCCCTTTGCTTAAGCCAAGTCAGATTTCTTTCCTTGTAGCCAGAGGAGTCCTGTCTGACACAGGACCCCTAGCCAGAACAGTCAGTGTGGATAGTCAAGTCACCTTGGAAAACAAGGCCATTCACTCCAGCATCTCACCTGTACTTGCTTCCTATGTGCAGGGTACAACCCCTCTCTGACTTTGGACTTCATCAAGGTGAAGAATCACTATTTCCATTTCAAATTTGAAAAGGTTAAGTAAAAACAGAGAAACAACAGGTGTTCAGACTTCTATAACCTTGCTCCCATTCAAGGCAGCAGGTACCCTCCAGGAAGTGTCTTCCATGACCTGATCTGCTGATTCATTTCCTAAGGGCTAGGCCTCCTGCACTCCTCTAAGAACCTCCTTTCTCCTTGACTCTGTAAATTTGCCTTTGCCCTTCCTGACAACACTCAGGCATGTGTGACCTACCTAAGTTCCTATCCTAGACCCCTCCCAGACTTCTGAATGCTGACTGATGCCCAGATCCCAGACCCCACCAGTCTCAGCGGTGGGGCCTACCCCACACAGGAAGGCAGAACATACATAGCTCACTCGGGTGATGGGAAGATGGTGGCCTCGCTCCAGGGTCAGCCCCAAGCCCACAGAATCAGGCGGTCCTGAAGAGCAACTCATGGGCATCTTCCTGGACCCCCAACCAGGTTTGGACAGATGAGACTAAACCAGCTGTGTGGCTGCTGGTGGCAGATTTAGTCTTTCTTAATGGACTGACATCCTTGGGGAATTAAGTGCAGGATGCGCTTAATAAAGTCATTATTCTGCCATCCAGCTGTGCAGGATAGGAAGATGACAGGGAGAAGCAGGGGCTTACACTGAGAGGTCTCCAGAGCGGGGACAGAAAACTGAGTTGGCTAATTGCCAGAGCCACAGACTCTTCAAACCTCCAAATGGGAAGGGGTCCAGGCCTATAGAAGGGGGCCTGCAGAGCACAGGACTCATTAAATGGAGCAGGGACCGACAACGAGGAGCTGAAAAGCAGGTCTTTCCCAACTTCACCTGCTCAATACATCTAGATTCCGTTCTGATATCCAAGCAGGTTTTTGTGGCTTGAAAAGAAATGGGGAGAAGGAATACTCACTATGGTAAAGAAAGCGTAACTATAGCACCCACTTTCTGTCCTTCTAATTGCTGCTGTCTAAACACTGTTAGTGGGGAACCAATCTGATTACAATTGTATGTAAAGTAAGAGTCAAAAATCACTCAGAGAGGTGACAGCAGTGAAAAATGGCTAAGTAAGGACATCCAACGTTTCCCTCCTGCATAAAAACAATGAGAAATCTGGCAAAAATGGTGAGAATCAACACTTTGGAACTCGAAATTAACCAAAGACATGCAGCAATCTGAAGAGGTTTAATCAAGAAAAAAAGGCTGACTCTCAGTAAAAACGATGAGCTTTGTGCTATTTTAGCTTATCCTAGCCCATTTTTCCCTCCCCATAGTTCTAAGATACCTTAAAAGCCAAGAACCCACAATCCTGGTCAAAACCAGCAGCCTGGCAGCCCAATGAGGCAGCACGGTAAGATGGGGGTTCCTTTAAAGCCCTAGTCCCAGGGGCACCTGGGTGGCTCAGTGGGTTAAAGCCTTTGCCTTCGGATCAGGTCATGATCCCAAAGTCCTGGGATCGAGCCCCGCATCAGGCTCTCTGCTTGGCAGTGAGCCTGCTTCCCCCTCCCTCTCTCTGCCTGCCTCTCTGCCTACTTGTGATCTCTGTCTGTCAAATAAATAAATAAATTCTCTGGGGGGAAAAAAAAAAAAGCTCCAGTCCCAGAGAACTGTCATTGTTTGGTCTATCTGGCTATTCCCTGGAAGACCCCACTTGCAAAACAGTCTTTATTTGAACTGACTTGGAACTCACCCAGTGTGAATAGACTGTCTCCTGGAGTTATTTGTCAAAAACCATCAATGGCAATTGTCATGCATTGTGGATACCTGGATAACAGTTGCGGAAAATTATATGTTAACCAAAGAACTTAAAAGGAAAAGCTGAGGGGTGCCTGGGTGGCTCATTTGATTGTCAGACTCTTGATTTCAGCTTAGGTCAGGGCTCAGGGTCATGAGATCAAGCTCCAAGTTGGGCTCCACACTCAGAGGGTAGTCTGCTGGAGAATCTCTCTCTCTCCCTCTCCTTCTGCCCCTCCTGACTGACACTCTTTTTCTAAAATAAATATATAAATCTTTCAAAGAAATAAAATCTGAGGAATGAAATGTCCATAATGACACTGAACCTACAGGGCACTAGGATTCTAGGAGGCCATGAAGGTGTGCAGGACCGTGTGGATATTCAGTGCTAAAAACTTGTTCAGAAAAGACCCTTAAGGAGCCTTTAAACTCTTACTTCTGGCTAAGTTTGAGAATCTGCACAAGCAGGAAGAGAAGGCTAAGATGGAGTTGTAAACTGCCTGAGTAAGTGTTGAAATAATGACATGCCCCAACACACACACACACACACACACACACACACACACAGAGACCCTCAGCAAAAAGTACAGATCATGATGGTTCCAGGTATTTAGAAAATCTCTATCCAAACATTAGCCGACCATTAAGCCAGCCCAACAGACAAATCAGTGAGCACACATGACAAAGAATACAAACATTACAGAATTAGTTCAGAAAAGTCACAAACAACAGTTTTTAAAAGCCACCAGAAAGAAAGAAAAGAAAAGAGAAAAGAAAAGGAAACTGTAGTAGAGGGAGAATATGATTTCCAAAGTTTCCATATACATATATGTATATGTATATCATAAATATGTATATAAAACAAAGCACAAAATGGAAGAATTAAATCCCACATTATCAGAAATTATCTTAAATATAAATGGAAAACACTCCAATTAAGGGGCAGAGGTTGACAGAATGAACTTTTTAAAAAAACATGATTCAACTACATGCTATTTATAAGAGATATACTTTAGATTCAAAGACACAAATAGGTTGAAAGAATGATGGGCACCTGGGTTTCTCAGTCGGTTAAGTGTCTAACTTTGGCTCAAGTCATGATCTCAGGGTCCTGGGATCAAGCCCCGCATCAGGCTCCTTTGCTCAGTGGGGACACTACTTCTCCCTCTTCCTCTGCCTGGTGCTCCCACTGCTTGTGCTCTCCCTTTCTCTGTGTCACATAAACAAATAAAATCTTTAAAAAAAAAAAAAAAAGACAATCCCTACCTCACACAATATACACAAAAATTAATTCAAAATAGGTAAGACCTAAATGTAAGCACTAAAACTATAAAACTACTAGAAGAGAAGATAGGATAAATCTTTGTGAGCTTGGATTAGCCAATGCTTTCTTAGATATTATACATAAGACACAAACAGTCAAAGCAAAAAAGGTGAATTGGACTTCATCAAAATTTAAGTTTTTGTTTCAGAGGAAAAATGTGAACAGACAACCCATAAAACTGGAAAAATATTTAGAAATTATATATCTGATAGGTTCTAGTATCCAAAATACATGAAGAACTATTATAATTTAATAATAAAGAGACAAATAGCTTAATAAATAATGGTCAAAGATTTGAGTAGACATTTCTTCAAAGAAGATAAACCTCAGCAGGTTTCTCCCTAGGTCTCATGGCACTCAAGTGTGTGGGCCATAAGCTACCCAGGTGCGAAGAAGACTGGGAAATAAACTGCTCTTCTTTTCAGCCCTTACTGTAGACCACTGAAAAGGTGATTGGGAATGGGTGTTGATTGGACCCATGTCTAAGGGAAAACCTACCCAGTTTCCCACCTGTGTGTCTTCCTTACTACTCATATAGAACACTTCACTTCTACTCACCAAATGTGTGGGGGATTTTGCCCACACCAAGCAGTTCTCTGTGATACCAGCTGCGTGTCTGACAATTTAACTCAATTCTGACATTATTTGCCTGGAGATAGCATCACACCTGTCAGGTAAAGGGTTCAGTCCTATAAGACAGCAACCCCCCCTCCAGATGCCAGTCACAAGCTGAGACTCTCACCTGTTTTTCCAACCAAACAACAGAGATTGGAGGTTCCAAAGACCCCCTACTTGTTTGAGTAATATGCTAGAGTGGTTCACAAAACTTAGGGAAATGTTTACTTACATTTTTCAGTTTATTAAAAGATATGATGAAGGATACGGATGAACAGGCAGATAAAGAGATGCATAGGGTGAGGTGCATAGCGTGAGAAGATCCTGAGCACAGGACTTTCTACCCCCATGGGCTTGGGGTATGTCACCTTCCTGGGTGTGTTCTCCAAGCTGGAAGCTCTCTGAACCCCATACTATTAGGGTTTTTATGGGGTTTTTCTCACAGAGGTGGTATCAAATATTAACTTTATTTCCAGCCCCTTTCTCCTTTCTGGAGGGTTGAAAATGGGGCTGAAAATGCCAAGCTTCTAATTATGGCTTGGACTTTCTGATGACCAGCCCCAATCCAGAAGCCATCCAGGAACCCACCCAGAATCACTTCAGTAGAACAAAAGATGCTCCTAGTGCTCTTATCACTTAGGAATTCACAAGAGTTTTAGGATCCCCGTGTCAGGGATGGGGTCAAAGACCAAATACTAAAATAAGAGATACTCCTAATGTTCTTATCACATAGGAAATTACATGGGTTTTATGAGCCCTGAATCCAGGATCCAGGGGCAGAGACCAATATCTGTTGTTTTTTTTTCTATGATCCCACAGCCAACTTAGAGTGTCTGTCTGCAAGCATAACTAAAAATCTAGAAGACTAGCCACCAAAATGTCCACAGGCTTTATTTCTAGGCATTAAAATGTATCTTTTTGTGCTCTCTGTCTTTCCTAGAAGAAACTCGGATAACAGATGATTTCTGCTGACTTCTTAAATATAGATAAGACTGACTTGAACATCTATTCTGTGTTCCATGGAAACCCATAGCTCCACCAACATTACTGCCAAGATGTCTGTAATTTCTGAGGGGCTTATGTTCCTGTGTTCACCTCTGAGACCAACTTCTCGTTCCCACTGAATTAGTTCTATTTATGAACTGTGTCTACCCATGCTTATTGTCACTATGTTGTATTTCATGGAGCAGAGGGAGGACCTAGCGCTTTCTTCAGTTTGCACACTCACATGTACACACAAACATACAAATACACATGCTGCTCACTATTGTGTGCTTTACTGAATTCCAGGGAGAATTCAACTTCAAATTAAGTGCCTGTTCTGAAACAGAGACAAGGAGGGTGGAGGATGGTCACTCTCTATTCTGATCAGCTCTGCCGGTATACATCCTGGTAGCCATCTCAGGCTTTGACCACACCTACACTGCCTCATGACCCAAAAGGTGGTCACTTTCTGACCATTCAAAACTGCAAGAGTTGTGACAACTTTCTGACTTGGCTCCTAGGACAAAGGCCTCAAGAGCTGACCGCATAGGTTGGTCATTAAAGGGAAGATCTAAACTCACCCCTGTTAGCCAAATGTACAGCAGCTCTCTGCTGACTACTTTCTCCTTCACAGGAAACCAAAGAGAGACCCCTTGGGAGTGAAACAAATGTCACCAACCTCGCTGTCAATGCACTTTGAAAATAGTCATCAATGCCATTTGCCCAAGGGCTAAAGCCACCAGAAGTCATCCACAAAATACAAAGTCAAAACACCCCCATAAAATGCAATGTTTCCCTTCTGCCATGATTTCTTCATCATTCTCAGGACACTAGTGCTCGTGAGTTCTGCCCTTCTGGCCTGAGAGGCCCATGATCTTCCCTTTCTGAAATGTGGACCCTGCTTTTGTTCTCCTAAGGATGGCAAATCAAGTAGAATTTTGGTCATATCCAAGCTTGGCCTAGAAATTCAGGGATGGTTCAATATTAATAGCATCACATCAATAATTCAAAAAACATAAAAATCATCAGATCAGGAGTTTGAAAACTCATTTTGTAAAGGCCCAGATAATAGATATCTTAGGCTTTATAAGCCCCATACAACCTTTATTGCATATATATTATCTTTTAGTTTTGTTTTTCATGAGAAAATATACCTATTTTAAATTAAAAACAAATGTCATTCTCAATATTCAAAAACACTATTAGAGACATTTCCATTGTACAGAAATGAAGCGAGGATGTCTGCTATTACTAATATTATTTTAAGCTGATCTGAAAGGTCTAGTCAGCTAAATAAGACATGAAAAATAAATTTTAATTAGAAAAGAGGTACCTAAGTTATTTTCTGATAGTATCAACTGGATAACTACTGGAAACATCACAAAGTTTCAGTGGCATAGTCATACAAAGTAAACATGTAATAAAATTGCAAAGCACAACTGAAAAAACTCCCAAAACCATAAATTATCTAGGAATAACCTTTTCACAAAATGTATGTGAGTAAGGTGTGTCTGGGTGGCTCAGCTGGTTGAGCATCTGCCTTTGGCTCCACAGGGAGTCTGCTTCTCCATTTCCCGCTGCCCCTCCCCCTGACTCATGTGCGCTCTCTTTCTCTCTCAAATAAATGAATAAATCTTTAAAAAATGTACGTGAGGTATAACAATAAAATCGCAGAGCTATAATGGGCATATTAAAGAAGTCATCCAATATTCCACTAGGGGAGGGGTAAATATTCTATGGTTGTCAGTACCCCTACCAATGAATTTCTAGAATAAATTTCATTTCTATCAGAACTAAATTTTTAGCAAAGTAATCTGCAAGTATATTTTTTGCAATAAGCAAATTAGGACAGCCAAAATATTTTAGATTTTTTAAAAAGCTATAATGAGGGGATTCCTATTATGAAATAACAGTTATGAGTATGTCACCTGGAAAGAACACGAGGAACAATAAAAGAACACAGAAGAACACAATAGAAAGTCTGACAAAAAGGAACTTGTTAAAGATAAAAATTTACCATACACTAAATATGACACTTGAATTCAGCAGGGAAAGAACAAACTATTGAACAAATGGCACTGGAACAACTGGCTGATAATTTAAAGGAGAAAAATGAATGACCTATTCGCCTTCTGCTGTACAGCAACATGAATTCTGGATGGATAAAGGAGTTAGTTGCATACTTGCCCAACACCGGGGACTAATGTAATTCACCCCTCATCTTCCCACACCCATTTCTATGGATAGGATCAAAGGAATATGGGCTCAAGGAAGTAAATATCCACCCTGGAATCTACCCACATGTTAGAACAGCCACCAGATTAAAATCACACCTTCCTGTTTCCACTGTATCTTCTTAAAATGGACCGTAACTTTCCTCAGGGAAGCATGGTTCCATCCATCCTCCCCAAGGGTCACACTGCTGTATACATTAGACAACAATTTCTTAGCATGTAATGTAAACCTTAGCCCCACCCCCTACTCTGGTTCTGCCCAATCTTTCCAACTGTATTCAGTACTGCTCTCTCGTGGAGACCCCATAAGTACTCTGTGCTTGATCCAAATTAAGCTTCTCTCTGTTATTCAAATGTGCCCATTTTTCCTGCCTCTGAGCTTTGGCTCATGCTATGAGTTCTGTTCTACTTGGAACATTCTCCTACCTTCCACTGGATTTCAAAATATTGCTTATTTGCCTGTTCCATGCTATCTTTTCCATGAAATCTTTTCTGGATCCTCACACCTGAGGAAACTACTCCAGATTCACCCCCATGGTATTTGTTTTGGACAGGATTCTATAGGATGTACGTGACAGACTCTCAGCTCAAAGTGGCTTCAGCAAAACAAGGAATTTATTGACTCCACAAACTGAAAACTTCAGGCCTATTTTGATCTTAGTGTTTGAACAACATGATCAGGAGTATCACAATCTCTTTCTGAGTTGGTCATGTTTTCGGTAAACCCTCTACCAAGTGGTGGCAAATGTGACTTGTCCCAATCCTAATTCTTACCAACAAAAAGAGAACTTTCTTTCTTGACAATAGATGTTCCCAAATTGCATCTCATCAGCCTAGCTGAAGTCACATGTCCACCCTTGAACCCATCACCATGGGAATGGAGGAGAATAGAACATTCTGATTGTCTAAGCCCATGTAATGTGCTCCCATCTGGACACTTGGAGGGAGAGACAACTCTACCTCTACCACAAAAACTGAGTGTAGAGAGCTTGTGATTCTCTACAGAAAAATCAAGATGCTGTGCCCAAGTAGAAAGGAAAATCCATCCAAAACAGGAAAAAACAAGAGAACACAATCCAACATGTGGGTCATTCCTCTCATATGAAACAATGTATTTTGTTTAATCATCAAGATCTTAATTGTATCCTGTCTTTACTGCCTGCCAGACTGGGAACTTGTTTAGGGCAGAGAATGCTTGACTCTTCTGTGTCACTCATTGCCTAACAGTTTCTTCTCAGAGGAAATAATCAATGGATGGGGATCAGACTAAACCAGACCAGACCAGATCAGATTAGACCAGACCAGACCATATCAGAATAGAGCAGACCAGAGTCAATAGAACAGAACAGACCAGACCAAACTAGAACAGGCCAGACCAGACCAGAGATGATAGACCAGATCAGACCAGACCACGCTAGACCAAACCAGACCAGACCAGACTAGATCAGACCAGATCAGACTAGAATTCCTCCACTCACCAACCCTTAGTGCCTGTGCTAGGATGCAGGATCCCAGGACCAGATTGGATCCTGAAAACAGATACTCAAGAGGTCGGAGGTAGTCCAACAGTCACAGGGGGATCCAACTCATAGTATTTTTTTATTTGGCCCACAGAAGGCTGTTGTCCTCCTCCTCATCACTGAACTACTGTTAATATTGAAAAATTAGATATTACCCAGAAGTCTAGATTTCCAACTTCTCAATAGAAAGGAAGCCCGGCCAGAACTGAGCCCACATTGCCCTGTGACAAGCATGGACCTTGGCTGCCCCTTGGATGGGCCCCAGTCTCCATTTCACTGCTCCTGGCTGTTTTGGAGTGTCAGACTTTGCTCTGTATTCCCTGCCCTCAATGGGCCTGTGAGATGGTGCTTCTTATTGAAATCAGAAGATGAATGAGGGTCGTGGTCATTCCACTTTTGCCTTTCCCACTGTGATGTATAGACCAATGCACATGGAACATAGGAGTAAAGAGCAAAAGTGTGGGTGGCAGCAAGTGTGAGCCCAGAATCCAGGCCAAGACCCCAAGAAAAGGCTCAGGGACCAGGCAAACCCGAGGCCCTAAACTTCTCTTGCCCCTGCCCAGAAGGGCCTCAGGAATGAATGCCTGTGAAGGCATTGAGCGGGGTGACCCCCTCAAAGATGCAAGCCCAAGGTCATGCCCACATGTATGCCCACATGTCCCATCCCTTCACTGCTCAGAAATGCTGATACTCTGCTTCTCACAGAGCAAGACCAGGAGCTGGGGAGTGTGTTGGACTAAATGGGGCTCTCAACCGGCCAGCCCACTCCTTGCAGAAATGACTGTGGTTGGCAGCTGTCAGTTCTTCACATGCCCCTCACCAGTCCTCCCATGGAGCCAACCTCATTTTCTTTCACAAATGGCACCTGCTTGCTCACCAAGACCGTGGGCCGCAGAGGCACAGGACCCCTCCCCTTCCTGACAGTGGTCGTTGCTACAAAAGCAGTGGAGATGTTTCTGTCGTGAAACGGTGTCAAGGACCCTAGCAACCAAAGCCCCATCCCAGGACCCGCTGACAACCGTCCCTGTTCCTTACATTCAAGAACAGTCACCTTGCCCCATGGCCTTTGGTGTCACAACCTCCAGTCATGCTCACCAGAAGCGCCTCTCATTCTTTCTATCTCTTCTTTCCAACTTTGTTGGTGACAGCATCCCAGAGGGCAGGCGCCACCGTGTGTGCCCAGCAGGTGTCAGGTGGGTGCATGGCTGGGGGGTGGGTGGGGCATCGGCAGACATTACTGGCCCCCTGGCCTCCACTGGACAAAGGGGGCCCTTGGTTCTCCTTCTTGCTTTCGCTCTCTGCCATTCTTCTAAGGCTGTGTGATAATAAGCACTAATTATTCTGAGGCTATGGGATTCTGGGTTCTAAGAGGCTGAGATCCAGTGCTGCCTTTGATCAGCGGCTTTCTCTCTGGGTTTCCTCAGGCAGCGCCCCTCCCCCTCCCAACAGGTACATACATTTGCATACAATTGGGCTGCTTTACAACCTGGGCTCAAGCTGCTACAACCAGCATCTGCTGAAGGGAGCTATTCCTTTTTCTTAAAGGAGCAAGGCAGATTTCTTTCTAATGAATTATCAGGACGCCTTTGGGTGTTTGTGTTTGCAGAAGGACAGAACAGTCACTCCTCCCGCCCCCCACTACCCCCGCCCCCTCCCAGGGCTATGGAGCAGCTGGGAAAGTGACCAAGAATCTGGGCCACTCCTGATCTTTTGTTTCTAAACTGCCCTGTCAAGAGAATGAGGTACCCTGCCAACCCTGGGGTCCCTCCTGGGGTTCCTCCTGGGGTGGGATCTGGGGCTGGGCAGGTAAGCTCAGACCAGCTCCGGCCTCAGGACTGGAGCCGGCTTTGCAGACCAAGGGGACCCCTTCCCACCCCATTGCAATGCTCAGCCCTGGGCCACCGCCTGGACTGAAGGACCAGAAGAACAAATTTCCAACTGGCCGCTAGAGCCCCAGAAGTAGGGATGCCTCCTAGGACACGGGGCCAGGCCTGTCCCTTATCTGTGCAGACCAGAGATTGGGGGGAGGCTGGCCTGCTTGTGTGACAGGGATATTGCTGTCCCAGGTCTTGAATCCTACCTGCTCACCCCACACCATTCCCCTTACCAGGGCTCCCCAAACTCTGTCCCCGCAGCTACTAGTATTAGGATGCATGCCAGGACCGACTGCCTCTGTCCATTCCCTTTGCGCTTATTCTTGTTCTTGTGTACTGACCACAACTCCATCCAACCAAAGAGCCAGGCTCATGAGCCCTTACCTAGCCCTGTGCATGTACTTCCTGGTAAAATTCCATTGTAGAAAAACCCTGCCACGTTAGCCTCATCGGAACCCTCCCTCACTCCCCCAGCCCCCAGATCTGATCTGGTTCCTCTTCCAGAACCCTCTGCTAGGCTCTGTCTGCCCCTCACCCCCAGAGGGGCCAGACTTCAGCAAGAATCCCCATTTCTCCTGATGCTTCCTTTTCCTCATTTCCCATCCGAGGACCAGCCCCGCCCCCTGGCTGCAAATCCCCACTGGCCTGCACTCTCACACCTATCTCCTTGCTCCTGAGTGAAGTCTGCTTTCCCATCTTTTACAAGTGGTATCACACATTTCTGCTTTAACATGACCTCAATACCCCAAGGAACAATAGCCCTGAAATCCTACTGGGCATGTGGGCCTGGATTGCTAAAATCTAAGAGCAGGAAGGCACTCCTGTTGAAAGATATTTCGTACCCCAAATTGCCCTGGGTGTCAAGATCAGTGGGGCTGGAGGCCAGGAGAAGGGCCACCCCTCTGCGGAGAGCCTTGCCAGCATTCCCTGCCCGGCTCTGGCCTCACCCACGCACCAGCTGCAGCCCCATTCCCGTCCATCCTGACTCCTCTCAGTCTCATAACTGCTAACTCGGCCTCCTGTTTACTGCCTTCTCCCTTCCCAGCCCAACCCACCCAGCGTGTCCTAGAAGCAAGGCTGAGGGGGTACCAAGGGACATGACTTTTAAGGGAGGGCTCTTATAAGAAAGAAAGGGAGACACATAGGATAGGCAGGGTCACATGGCCAGACAGGATCACATGGGACAGGTAGGGTCACACGGGACAGACAGGGAAGAAACGGACTCTCTCAGCTGGATCCCAGTCCCCACAGAGATCCAGGGCAGGACCACAGCACAAAGCTCTTCCTACACTTAGGGCTGGCCTTCTGCACCCCCATAGTGGTCCAAGTCATTGGCCAGGGGGCTGTTGAGTTGGAGGGAGTGTGACATAAACCCCAACCAGCAGCTGCCACTAGCTCCAGGGCCCTTCTCCTGAGGTGGGGGAGGGCTGCTCTGAATGATTGGCAACACCTGGTCCCCAGCACCGGCGGACCCCATAGAGCCCCTGCCCTGACTCCCCCACTTACACAGAATCCAAATGTGACCTTGGCCTCGGGTATCCTCCAAACACATCCCAAACTCCAGGCCTGATGTGTGGTCCATTGATCGCTGACCTCTGTCTCTGACCGAGGAAGGGCAGGCTGGGGACAAGGCTCAGACAGACAAGAGGACTCGGGACAGGCAAAGGCATGGAGCAGGCAGCTGTCACTGGGATCGCTGAGCACGTGGTGGAGTATTTGACGCCGCTGGTACCTGAGTCTGTATGTCAGCAGAAAGCAGGTGGCGCAAACCACGGAGGAGACGGAGATCTAGCAGAGATGTTGGTGTTGAGAATTGCTAAGGGTGGAGAGGAAAAGCCGCAGTCGGCCTGAGAATGGTCCCAGCCTTGTCCGACCTGCCCCTGGAGGAGCCCATCACAAGCAGTGTCAGACTCGGGGCTCGGTCACACACACGGAGCAACCCCCCCAGGGGGACGTCACAGTTGGCCAGCGTCTGTGGGCCGGAGACCAGCGATGCTCAGCACTGTAGGCGGCAAGGCTGCGGGCAAGATGAGACTGGTGACAACCAAAAGAAGAAAAAAATGAAAGAAAGTCAACATTTCTGTCAGGCAGTGACTGAACCAGTTGGATTTCCTGGAAGAAAAGGTACTGACCTTATACAGAGGTGTTTCTCTCAACAGTGTTCTATGTTACCGTTTAAATTCAGTTGCTAGGAAAAAGTCATAGTGATTAAATTAGTCATCAGTGTCGTTTTGGTTGCAAGCAACAAAATCCCCACTTGAACTTGCTGGGGCAAAATGTCCTTGTTAAATTGAGGACATTGTGGTAAGTGAAATCAGCAAGTCACAAAGAATACCCGCTGTGTGATTTCACTTACATGAGATCCCTTGAGTCACCTCGGAAGATTCCTTGGGACAGAAAGTAGAATGGGGGGAGGATGCGGGTGACAGGGGGAGTTAGTGTTTCATGGGGACAGAGTTTCAGTTTGGGGAGGATGAAGAGTTCTGGGGATGGGATGGCTGCACAACTTGAATGTCCTTGATGCCACCGAACTGGACACTAATAAATGGTTGAAGTGTCCAGTTTTATCTCATGTGTCTTTTTAGCACAGGTTTTTAAATTCAAGTATAAAATAATTTTTAAATATTTTTTAAAATTAAAAAAAATAGTTTTTAGAAAGATCCAGGTGTCTCATAAAAAGAGGGACGGGGACACATCAGGGACCAGGGCACCCTGCCACTGGGACACCCCTGCCAATTCCCATGTGGGTGCCTCTCTGGTTGGGTTCGTGCTCCCTCACTGCAAACTGGCGTCTTCCGCAGTGTGAGATGCAGGGCCGCTGCAGCTTCCGCTGCTCCTGTTGAGTTCCAGTTGAAAAACCTCCCAGGGCAGCTCTCTGTTCGGCCAGCCTCAGGCCAACAACCCATCAGGGCACCCACCATGCCCAGCATGGTGGGCTCATATAAAACATGGCCGCAGCTTTATAGCGGAGGGTGCTCAAGACCACAGTGACAAAACCAGTCGGCGCTCATGGAAACAGCTGCATGGCGAGTACATAGGATTTGCATTTCTTTCGGTCTTGCTCTGTGACACACATCTACGTATGTGTTCAGCATGAAGGATGTGTCTGTTCAATGCTGCTAGAGCTGCCCCTTACCCGCCCATGGGAGCCCCACCCAGCACTGAGGGTCGTGTGAGGAGTGCTGGTGCCTCAGTGAGCACTGATGACATGGCACAAGCCACAGTCTCCCTCCCTATTCTCCCATCTCCAGAGTCGTAAAGACAGTCACCCATGGGTGTCAGCTCACCTTCCCCCAGGGAGGACAGCAGGGTATCTGGGGGGCTCATGAGATCAGGGAGACATCCCCCAGCACAGTGCCTGGTTCCACTAAGTGTTGGACCTCTACCCTGTAGTTAAGTCATGACTGGTGTGGTCATTTGTGTCACCACAGCTCCCCACTAGAACACGAGCCCTGGATTTGTCTAGTTTATCTCTGTATCCTACTGCCTCTAGGAGCTTACTGTTACTTATAACTGCCAGACGTTAAAATGTTTCTGCCCCCCCTCCCCCTCTACTCAGGATTTTTTATCACCAACCAGTCCCTTTCTCAAGTGAAGGGCGCTCCAGCACAAATCCAGCCTGCCGACCCTCTTCAAGTCTTATAGAAATGTGAACAAGTTGCCAATGTGTAAAAACGTGAGGTCTTTGTTTAAAAATTGGAATCGTCGATTTCCTTTGAAATAGCCAAAGACTTATGCCCTCTCCCCATGGCCTGGCAACAGTTGCCTGGAAACAGCAGGGGTTTCCCCATTAAGTCAAGTGTTTACTACAGTCTCCACTATTCCCTATAGTCTCCCCCACCCATGTTCTTTGTCTGTGCCACCTACTGGCCCCTGCAGGCAACTGAGTTTTTAAGTCCTGAATTCAGGTGTCATCCACTATTAAACCCAGTGTGTGCGTACGTGGGCGGGGGGTGGGGGGGTAGGTGAAGGATTCACACATCAAGCTGTTATCCCCACTGAGCCCCAGTGTATTGAATTTGTGATTTCATTTAGCAATTTAGCTCTCATCTGAGAAGGGCGGGTGGGCTGGTGGGTGAGAGAAAACAAAACTGTGGCTGGAGGGGCTGGCATGAGACAGGGGCTTGTTTCGGTGACCCTGATAGAGGGTATGACATCTTCGTCCTTGACTGCTCCTGACCCCCTACCTTCCAGTATGGGCCTGGTGCTCTCCCAAGTGGCAGAGGCCCCTGATCTCATCTCCTGTAGGGCAATCCTCTGCCCCGCAATTACCCTATCTGTTTCCTGCATTCGCTTTCCCCAGTGCCCGTAGCTCTGAGCAGGTAGCTTCCCCTCTCTGGCCTCAGTTTCACCTATAGCATGAAAGGCATGACCTAGCTGGATCCTGGGGTGAGCCATCGATCTCAAAATCGTCCCTGGGCATGGGAAGACTTTGGGGAGAAACGACTTAACCAGCACATTTAAAAGCTCTGGTTCGGGAGAACCGGGAACAGGAGCAGATGGCTCTTCCCTCAGCGATTCTCTGCCCCCGCCCCAGGATTCCCAGTCTTGGCTTCTGACACACCAGGGGGCCTCCAATTATCTCCAGAGAGTTTGCAAAATTGGAAGAGGAGAATTCCCAGCGCAATAGGACTTCTAATTCACTCTGATTATAAAATACACACGTCTGCCCCTCCTTTGCGGGTGTGCTGGGGTCTCGGCTGAGGTGGTCTGCCTGCCTCGGGCCCACCCAGGGGGATGGGGAGTCAGGGGCACAGGAGCAACCCTGCCTTCTCGTCTCAGAGTTGCGCAGGCCTGGCCCTGGGATGCCAGAGTCTTCCTTGAGTGCCACAGCCGTACCCCACATCTAAGGGATTCTTGGATCGTGTGGGAGTCAAAGTCATCTGTTTAGCCAGCCCCTGTCCCCAGAGTGCTTTCAATACTCTTAGGAGACAGTCACTCGAGTTACCTGCCTAATTATCTGCCTTCATAAGGTGTCTGCATTATCTCTACAACCCCAGTGTCCAGAGTGGATTCTTTTGAATGGCCCCACAGAGACTTGAGAGCTGGTCCTGGATGCTCTTCAGGGTCTCCACAGGCCTCTTCCAGACTCTACCCAGACTCCCCGCAGCTAGGGTCCTGGCTCAAATGGCCATCTGCCACCTGCTTTGCACAGGCTTGGCCCTGTACCCATCCCCTCCCACCAGGTGATGCTAATTCCCTACACCTGCTCAGTCACTGGTCAAACCCACGTCCCCTACTGCCAATGGCCTCCTCTCAGTTCCCAGAATCCAGATGGCAGCTGAGGAGCTGCCCTGATGGGAGGGCGGGGTCAGGAGGACCGATGACTATGCACTCAGGAACGGGGAACCACGATGAGACAAAGGCTACATGGCAAGGCAGGAAACCCAGCAAAGCAGCCAAAGACAGAGCAGCACCAACTTGATGCCAGCTGTGGACACCTGCTCTGGGGGCCCACTCTCAGGGCTCATGGCCCAGGTGGAACTGACCCAGCCCAGTTCCTGACCCATGCCTGTTCAGTCAGACCATTTCATACCCCTGCCCTCAGTGACCAGTGGAGCATTTTCACACTTAGCTCACTGGGAACCCTCTATAGGACTCTAATGGTAGCTACTGGGAATGAGACACCGTTTTTCTTTTGGAAGACTATCACCGTGAAGTTACCAGTCATTCCCTTGGCTACTACATGGGGAAAGCCTGCCTGAGAATGAATCCGACCCAGAAGAAAGCAGAGCCAAGAAGTGGAGAGGCATCATTTGAACACCTGGATCCAGCCATGCCTGAAGCCAAAATCATCCTGGACTTTCAGTTACACGAGCCAATAAGTTTTCATTTTTGTTAGTGCTAGTTTAAATGTTCTCTCACAGTACAACCAGCCTTGAAAAAAAATACAGGTTTTATTCCAGAAAGTGATCAGTAGGTAAATGCAAATCAAAACTATGTAGAATAGTGATGAACATAGAAATAATTTATGACCCAGCAATTCTGTTCCCTAGAGCAGTCAGATTCCTAGAGACAGAAAGTAGAAGGGTGGTTGCCTGGGGCTGGGGAAGGGGAATGAGGAGTTCATGTTTATGGGCACCGAGTTTCAGTTTTGCAAGATGAAAAAAGTTCTGGAATTGGTTACACAACGGTGTGAATGTACTTAACTATATCCACTTAAAAATGGTTAAGATGGTAATTTTATGCTATGTAAATTTTATCACAATTAAAAATTTTGAAAAAAAAACAATAATTAGACAGTGTATCTTTCTTTAGATAAACCTAAGGACAAAAGAACTACATAAGATAAAATAAAAATAATATAAACAAATTAACAGTAAAAAAAAAAAAATTACCCACCATGGGGCTGCAACTCCCATCCTTTATTGAAAGAAGGCTGCTAGAGGGAGGCAGGTGTACAGAATCAATAAACCTCCACGCTGGTAGGCTCTTCTGACACAGGAGAGGGACCTCAGGCAGAGGAGCAGAAAGACGCAGGCACTGCAGGGGGTAAGCAGTCAGTGTGCACGTGTGCCGCACTAGGCACCCCCAGCCCCAGGTCCACGCCGATGGTGGGACAAGGACAGGAGCTGGGTCCACACCTGGCACTGTGCTCTCTCAGGCATTTTCAAGAAGCTGCTGCTCAGGTGAGGAACCATGCTCAGAGAGGTTGAATGACTTTCCCAAGGTCACACAGTCAGGAATTCATAGGCTCAGGGTCTGATCTCAGTCTCCATGCTGTGCTGCCCCAATGGATAAAGGTTCTGGTTTGGGGAGGAAGGGCCAGGGATACCCAATCAGTTGGGTCTCACATTGTTTTGTCTACAGCCTCGTGGCACAGCCACGGAGATAGTCCCACACTGCCCAGCATGTCACACAGACATGCTGACCAGGAAAAGCTGCTGGAGGATGGATACAAGGTGGGTTGCCAGAAAGGGCAGCTCCGGAGCACGTTTGTTCCCTTCACAACCAGTGGATCAGAAAATAACAACTAGCAACCGTGGTCTAAATTGCCACCCTCCGTGAAGACACAGATCCCACCCCCCCGCCCCCGGGGAGGGTCAGCTGGCCATCCCATGGCGGCTCTGCTTACCAGGCTGAAGGGGCTCCTCCAATCAGCACTCTGTTCTTAATTAAAGCGTGCCAAGCTTGGGGTGTGGCCAGGAAGGTCAGTGCCTCTGAGGTTCTCAGGCAGGCTGCAATTAAATCTCTCTCCTGCTGTCTCTCAAGGCTCTTTGAGACAAAGAGAGACACACAGTAGCCCTAGGAGGTAACCGTTCCTCCCACTGTCCCGGGCAGTGGCATGAGGGACAGGGAGGGGAAGGCTCACTGTCACCCACTCCCACCCACGGAAGGGTTGAGCTGTTGTGCCCCAGCCCCCAAGGGAACAGAAAGGCCAACCCACATCCTAGCACTCAGGGGAGCAAAGGTCTTAGGGTCCGGCAGGAGTTCAGACTGCCTTAACCTGAAGCCCAAGCCAGGTGCTCACCCTCAGAGCTGGGGCGGCGAGTGGCTGTCCTAGAATGAATACTCGGGTCCACAGGGTTGGACAGGAGGGGACCCACTCTCCTCAACCCAAGCCTCCGATATTCAGGGTAGGTGGCGACCATAGTGCTGGGCGGGGTTCCTTGGGTCAGAGGCTGTGCTTGGAGAACTTGGACCTCCATCCGCTGCCCCCTTAACCTTGCGGGAGCAGGTGCACTGAGGCTTCACTCACTGCCCCCCACCCCGACACCCTGGCCAACCGCAGGTCCCTGTTGCAGCTAAAAACATGGTGTAGTCCTCCTCACCCTGAAATGAGACAAGATTTCATTTCTTCATTTAGTTCTAGGGGGAAAAAAAAAAAAAAACAGTCCTTGAGGACACATTTCTTTTTAGTTCATTATATACACACACACACAAAAAACACAACACACATTGGCCTCAGGGCCCTTGCACATGCCATTCACTCTGCCTGGAGCTCCTTCCCCTGACACTTTGCCTCAGATCTCTGGTAAAATGTTACCTCCTTTAGAAAATCTTCTGTGACCGTCCTTCCCCAAGACAAGTTCCAATAGTACCAGACATCAATCCTTCCAGTACTTAATAATAACAGTGAACATTTTTTAGGCATCGACAGTTTCTCAGACACGTTCCTTACAGGGACCATCTAACTAACTAACTCCTCGCCATGAATATTAGGGTAGCAGATTGTGTCTTCCAATGGTGGTCACACCAACATCCTCTGTTTTACAACATGACATTGATATGCAAAGGTCAAACAAAGGAATACAATAGAAGTGACTCTTTGTGTCTTCCAAAGCTGGGTCCTAAAAGGCAATGTGGCTTATGTGACTTCTGCCTGGCACTCTCTCTCTCCCTGGGACACTCATCCTTGGAACCCCGCCACCTTATCACCAGGAAGCCCAGGCCATATGGAGGAGGAGAAGAGATAGGTAGGCATTCTGGCTGAAAGCCCCAGCAAGACCAGCACCATGCATCCAGTGGGTTCTTACAAATTATTTTGGCTCAGATAGCGGACACTGTGCCCCCAGAGAGCACATACTTACTTCGGGAGCCAGTGACTGACAGGGACCAATTTGGGAGAATGAGCAAAATGGCAGAAGGGTGCCTAGAATAGGGAGGGGCTGGACCTGCCCAAGGGACACTGGGTCTCAGCAGAGGTTTCCCAGGTACAGAAAGGGACGGGATCAGAGTCCTGGCCATGGAGAAGGTACAGTGTGAGGAGTGGAGAAGGAGGAAGAGGGTGCAGGAGAGGTGAATGGGCTTGACTGCCTGACTTTTATCCCGAGGAGGCTGGGATCTGCCAGGGGTTGGCGCAAGATCTTTCTCAGAGAGGATCCGAGGCTGTCGTGATGAAGAAGGCTGACGGTGAGACTTTTTTTGGGATATAACATTTTTAACAGGAATCAAACTCTCAAGTCAAAGAAATGAAACACTAATTGCAGAAAGTCAAGCATCCCATTGAGGAGCTTCTCGGCGGGGAGTTCTGCCAAGAATCCTAGAAAGTACATAGTATGCCAATTCGTGCACAGTGCCCCTCAGTCATGTCTGCAAATTCCTTAGCACTGCTCCTCGTGAGAGGGGGGCCCTGGGTCCCCACTCTGGATGGGCTTGGGACCGGCTCAACCAATAGAGTGTAGGAAGGGTGGTGCAGCGTGGCTTCTGAGTCGCAATCAGGGGAGGCTTGGAGCTCTGGCTCTCGGAGCCTCGAAGCTCTACGGAAAGGTCTGTGTCCCTGAGGCCACCACATGGTGAGGGACTCCAGGGTCCATGAAGCAGCCCCACAGGCAGCCCTGGCCCACAAGTGTTCCCCACCAAGACGTGTGTAGGAAGAAACCTCCAAATGAGTCCCTCCAGATTCAAACTTTCCAGCTGAGGCCAGACATCATGGAGCACCTGTCTTGTGTACCCTTCCTGTGGTCAGATCCAGACTCTAGGAGCAGAATAAGATGGATTTATACCCTGACCTTTGGGGCAGTAGGTTATGCAGAAATAGCAACCCAAAAAGGAACAGAACTGCTCTCAGTCAGATATTAGAGCTGCCTAAGAAGAGATGACACTAGCCCCAGTCCCCCACCCTGCCACTCTGACCTTCTTCCTATGTTACTGACCCTCCCTGGGGAGGGGGACAGAGCTGGGCTGACTTGTGCCTGGGGGCAGAGGAGAGGAAGCTATTAGCATTTTCCCTCTTCCTCCTGGGGGCCTCAAGGGGACCAGACCTGCCAGGGATCTCTGCAAGCATCACCTTGACAGGAGTACCACGATCTAAGCCCCCAGCAGATGGGACCAAACTTAGCCTGCTGTGGCATTTTGTCCAAGTCTTCTGGGAGCCCCTGTGGTGGTGTCTAAATGGACAGTCCCTGACTCAAATGCTCACTGGCCCCATTTCACAGATGAGAAAGCTGAGGCTCAGAGAGGGATGGAACATGCCCAAGGCCACTTGGCTGGATGCGGAGGGGCTGGGTCAGAGCCCTGGTCCCACCTCTACTGGCCTCAGTTTCCAGTGGCACGATTGGTGCCATTAGAAGAGGAGCTGCCTGTGCCTGTGACCCTTCCCAGCCACAACTTCGTTGCTCACTCCCTACCCCTAGACCCTCCTCCCTTCCTTCCTTTCCGCCCCAAATTCATTGCCTTCACATCTGCCACTCCTGCTGCCTGGAGCTCACCCTCTCACCTCTCAAGCACATCTTCCAAGACTCTCCCCTGTCCAAGGAGCCTTCTTGGTCTGCAGGCTGGGTCAGGTCGCAGCAGGGACCACCTCCCACTCTGGGTTCTAATAGTCTGTGTCCATTTGTGTGTTCCCCAACCCATCCCCCCAGCCCAGGCATTCCTCGAAGGCTGTGTCCACCTTTATGTCCGTAGCCCAGCCTGGAGCTTGGCACAGAGCAGGCAATAGGGAGAATGAGCCAGAGACCCCAGTGGGCCACTGACCAAACGCTGGGGCCAGACACTGCCTGCAGGACTTAGCAGAAGCTAAGGCCCATCACAGATGTAGCTTGCAGGACCTCCAAAGGCACAATGAAGATTTCAGAGTGAGACAGAAACTCAGGGACTTCTGGGTGGTCATTAATCAGTGCAAATGGTGCCACTCACATGCTGAGAGTGGGGACAATATGCGGACGTGCAGAAGGACCCCACAGAAACAAAAAGGTAGGATGTTGACTGTGGGAGGCCATGGGAGCTGTTGGGAGAAGGTGCTGGCAGCCAGCGGGCAGGGGACATGGGCTCAAGGGGGATGGGGCTTAGCCTGTCACCTCTGGGCCAGGATTAAGGTCAGCAGGAAGGGATAGACGCTTGGGGCATCTGCAGGGCACTCGGAGCTCCAGCTTCCAGCCTGCTGCCTGCCAGCCTGAGAGCCACTGAGTGAAGGATTGTGTCCCTCGGGCCTGGAGGTCACCTCTATTGCCTCCTGCAGGACCTGGAGGTCAGGGGTCTAACTGACACTGGGGCCACTCCCAGAGGCAGCCCCGTGATGTCACTACTCCTGCTCGGCATGCAGGTCTACACACCCAGGACTCAAACAAGACACCGAGGGGGTGGGGCACCTGGATGGCTCAATGGGTTAAAGCCTCTGCCTTCGGCTCAGGTCATCACGATCTCAGGGTCCTGGGATCGAGCCCCGCGTCGGGCTCTCTGTTCAGCGGGGAGCCTGCTTCCCCCTCTCTTTCTGCCTGCCTCTCTGCCTACTTGTGATCTCTCTCTGTCAAATAAATAAAATCTTTAAAAAAAAAAAAAAAGACACTGTGGGGGTAACAGAGAGTGAGATTTAAGCCACCCCTCAAATCTTGGGACTTGCTGTCCTCAGGGAAGGTGGGAAGACAGGAGCTGGCCATTTCCTGAGCCCAGACGGCCAGCACCTGGTGTGGGGACAGGATGGCCTCCCCAGGGACCCAGGGCTCAGGAGAGATGGGGACCCTGTGAGCTATCTATGCCTCCCCTCCTCAGTTCTGGGCACCCCACAGCTCACAGAAACTTCAGGAGACCTCTGTTCTCAGAAGGCCAGTCACAGTAAGGACTGCAGGTCCCACACCCACAGGGCTGGCTCCCAGACCCTAGCTGCATCCCCAGGTGCCAAGCCCAGCCCCCTGGCTCCAGTGGTTCAAGGGAAACCAGAAGTTAAGACTTGTGTGAAATACGCAAAAGTCTAAATGTTAACCCCAAATCACAGACAGACAAAGCATCAGGGCTGGAGGGTAAGGAGGGGACAGTGGCGTCTAGCCACCAGTTCACAGCGTGGGGCTCAGGGAGAATGACCATCCAGATGTGGGTGGCTCAGGGGCTAAACCAAGTACAGCAATCCCAACCAAGGGGGGGCCCATCCCAGGTTGGGGGACAAGACTTTCCACATCTATAGTGCCCATCAAGGCTGGCACAGTGCTGAGCTCAGCTCCTGCACTGCCTCACTTACTGGACTTATTGGTAAGAGCTGCCAATGGCCCCGTTTCGCAGATGAGAAAGCGAAGGCACCAAGAGGCAACTGCTCAGAGTTCCAGCTCCCAGGGGTAGGCAACTTTTCCTATTTAGCAACTGGCTCTCAGAACCCAGAATGAGGGTCTCAGGTACGGCAGACAGGCAGCCTTTTGCGTGTGTGTGGATGTGTGTGTAAGCACATGCACGTACTTTGGGGAAGAACTACTTTCCGAGTCCTCGTTAGAGATGCCTGGTCTGAAAGGAGGGCCCAGGCTTGGGCCCAGAGAAGCAGCAGAGAGCCCCCTGCACCCTTCTCCCAAGCTATTCATGAGACCCTCCCAACTTCTCCTGGGATCCCTACCACACAGAGAAGGGGGAGCCTGTCCCCGGAATGGCTGAAATAGGATCATCCATCCTCCTTTGCCCAAACCAGATTCAATTTTACTTTTTAAAATTTAACATTTGTTTCTCAAGTCCTGAGGCAGGACGCATGCCTCACTGTGTCCACCTGTCCTGACAAGGTGAAGGGGGAGGGAGGTCTGTCGTCAACCCCACTGTGCAGCCCCAGACTTCAGGGTGCAGCAGGGGCTAGAGAAGGAGCCCACGCCTTGTGGGATTCAAGGTCAACAGGGAGTGGAGAGGCCAGGAGCACCCCCAGGGCCAGTATGGGGCGGGGAGGTCAGAGGCTGCAGAAGCCACAGGCCAATGCACACAGGGCTCTGACAGACTCTGGCCCAGAGGCAAGGGTGGTAGGAGCCACCCTGTGTCTGGGGCGTCAGATATGTCCGGCTTCAGCTCTTCTAATAAAATCAAGATCTGGAGGGTGGATTATAAAAGGAATTCACATTCAACACGGCAAATTTGAAAAGCACAGGGAGAAAAACAAAGAAAATGTTAATTGCCCAAAATAACACCAACCAAAACATACTGTCCATGGTTTGGCATATTTCCCACCAGTCTGCAGTTTTGTTAATTTTTATAGTCAAGATAAGACTGGATATATAATTATATAATCGGCTTTTTTTTCCCCAGGTAAACTCTCATTAGTCGTCTCCCTGTCATAATAAATAATTTGTAGGCATCCATTCGGAATGGGTGTTCCACCAGACAAATTACCATGCTTTATCTCGACAATCCCCTTTAATTGGACAGTTATGTTGCTTCTTATTTTTTGCACTCATGAATAGCACTGAGATGAACACAATTTTCAAAAGATTGTTCTTTTTTTATTGTCTTTCAAATTAAAAAAGAAAGTATATGATAAATACTTCCAAGACCATAACAGAGTATACAGAAGACAGTAAGTGTCCCTCCCGACCTTGATCCCCACTTCTTTAGCCTCCAAGGCAACCGGTGGTACCCAAATTTTCCGTTTCTGCCAGGGGATCCCACCCACCAGTAAACACAGACATGACAATACGCACTCTGTTTTCCCCATGGATGGTAGCATGCAGCTCGCTTTGCTCAGTTAACAACATGCACTGCAGAGTGTTCCTTGCTGGTATGTGGAGAAGAGCCCCATTCATTATGGAGCTATGGAATATGCCCAGGGAGCCAGGGGCACCAAGCCACACCAGCTCTGAAAAAAGATCCAAGGCTCTGACTTGAACATCTGCCGCTTTCAGTGGTGTAAATACGCCTCCTGCGACAATGTCAGCGACCAACAGTTTAACAGTTGGCTGGCAAATTTTCCCAAATATCTAACAATTGTTCCTCAAGAGCTGAAATACACTAGCTCACGCAACAAACATACAGCCTCTTTTTTGGTACTGGGAAATTATTCCTTATGATTGATCCCCAGATGTGGAATTTCTGGGTCCACAGGTATAAACGTTCTTATGGTGTTGATCCATTTACCAAATTGACCCCCGGAGCAGTGAGCCCATTTTCCTGCCTACCAGCCCTCCTTGCGCATGTCCATGTGGGTACCTGCACTCCTCCAGGTTTGTCTCCAGGCTTTAATCCTTGCTGAGTGCATGTGAATTACCAGTGTCTTCTGTGCCTTTAGTTTGGTGGTGGTGGTCCAGAAGGCCTTACTCCAGGGTGGCCTTCAGCCCTACTCCCCGCACTGGAAGGGGCAGCAGGGCAGAGTCTCTGCAGAGACTGGGGACTCAGGTGTGAATGACTGACAGTCAGGCCTGCCCTTGAAACATAAACAGAACAATCAAGCACCCCCCTCCGTGGGGTCTCTGATGAACACGGAAGGACCACAGGGGAAGGACAGGCCTTCCACCTGCGAGCACTGACATGCAAGGGTGGCACTCCAAAGCAAATTCAGCTTCAAAGCTTCAGTCTGGAAGGAAGTCAGGCCCCAGTGTGGGTGAGGGGGTCTCTGGGACCATCCCCTTGCCTTCCCCCCCAACATGGCCTGGGCTGTCAGAGGCTCCTTCAGCAGGCTTCCCACCCAGACAGGAGGAGGGGCTGTGTCTCTAGAAGGCTCTGTCTTCAAGGAGACCTTCCCCAAAGGTGCTGGCAAACTTCCCCAGGCCTCAGAACTGGGTCCATGCCTGTCCTGACCCTTCACATGCAAAAAGATGGCAACTGGAGTCACCAACTGAGGAGAATTCTCTGCCACTGAGGCAAGAGGTCAATGGGCCCCAGGAGAAGCAGAGCTGGATTCTCCAAGGAGTTCTTTGGAGGGTCAGCCCCAGCTCTGGGCAACAGGGGAGTTTGGGGTCATCTGCAGCTGGGGCAACACTGAGGGCCCCTGCTGACAGCCCCCAGCACCTGGGACAGCATGCCCTTCAAGGAGGGAGTCTGTTTCCACTTTGGGTGGCTGATTTGTAACCTTGGCCCCTCCTGAGGGTCAAGGTGTCTGCATGGCATGCCAGACACAGGAGTGCTGCTGGGGGGCTTCCTGGAGCTTTCCAGCACCCTCAAGCCCTGGGCAACACCCACCCACCCTCTCTCACTGCCTCCCTCAACTATACCAGCCACGGCCGTGTTTCTTCTGCACCTGTCCCCTACAGCCCCTAGGCTCCCCTCCCGGAAACCAAAGGGTCTGTTGATGCCCCCACCTCCAGGGACCCCCTGGGGCCCACCTGTCTCAGCCCTGCCTTCCTGGGCGAGCAGGGACTCTGTACTCACACAAAGCCAAGTTCCCACCGCAGCAGGGCGAGAGCCTCCTCCGAATGCAGTCCCTCCTCTACAGCAGGGTAAGACAGCGCTGGCTCCCCAGGGCTAGAGCAGTTGGCCCAGTGCTGGCTGCCAACTCCGGCACCTGTTCTGATGGCCCAGCGCCTGGGTCACCGGTGGTCACATATAGGGACCGGCTCCCTGCCCCAGCCCACAACAGATGGTCCCCTCAGCTCGGCATCCCCCCACACCACTGCAGCCTCTGCAGCTGGACCCAACCCAAGGCCTGGGGGCCCCAGGAAGCCACATCAGCATCACCCACTTGACCAGAGGATCCTGGCACGGGAGATGCTGGCTGCACCACGGAGGGGCTGGGTTTCAGATCAGAAAGCAGGCCGACCGAGGGCAGCTGCCTGTGGGCTGGTTGCTAGGGAAACCATCAGAGGAGAATTTCTAGGCATATTGATCAGTGGAGAGGAAAGGCCCCATGAGAGCGCTGCCTGGAGTGAGCTGAATGGGGAGGGGCACAAAGAAAGGTTGCTCCGGAGTGAGTGGGGGTCGGGCGCAGCTTCCGGCCAGAGCAGGTCTTCCTGGGTGAAGCTGGCTGAGAGGCTGCCCCTCTGTGAGCCTGGCATCTTCCCTGGGAACAACTCCCTGGGCTGCGGTGGGGACAGCATAAGCTGGAGGAAGGCACAGGCTTAGAGCGGGACCCTAACATGGGCATCCATCATGGCCATCCCAAAGCCAGGCTCAATGCTGAGCATGTTCAAAGACTGTGCTGCAGACTCCCCACGCGAGGAAGACATCCGATCGAAGTGAACAGTGCACACGCGGGCACACACTCATGTGCACATGCATAACAACGACCATGCAGGGCGGGTTTCATCCCCTCTGTACAGGAGGGAGCTAGTAGGCTGTCTTTCGGGCATAATCAGGGGCAGGCCCTGCAGAAGGAGGGGAAGGGGATCTGCATGACTGAGCGCTAGACACCGGGCCTCCTCACAGCCACGTGGGCACTCTGGACCAGGAGGTTAGGGCAGGGGGTCCGGTCTCCTTTGCTATTGGTCCATGGGTCTGGGGGCCCTAAGGGACACGAATTCCAGAGCACTGGCTGCCTGTCTTAACCTCCCCCATCATGAGGCCACATCGTCCTCCACGACATCTTCTAATGGTGGAGGGAAACACCACCAACAGCCCCCAGAACTTTGGTCTCTGCTAACGCGCCTGGAAAGAGCCTTCCCCAACGCCCACCTCTGCAGCCAGGAGGATGATGTGTCCCAACCAACTCAGATTTGGAGCAAGCCAGCGAGGCTGTACCTGGTAGACAAGGAAGACCCCAGGGCACTCACCCCTTTCCCCCCTGGGAGTGTCCTAACTGGGATTCATGGAGGACTCTACAGTTTGCAGAACGCTGTTGCCCCATTATCTGCTGGGCCTTAGACTCTGTACTTGTCACTCCAGGGCACCCCACCTTTGCCTCCCACTGCTCCTTCAGTCTGCAAAGATCACCCTCCTCCCCTCATCCTCCTGTGTGGTTCTTCTTCCTGCTCATGGCTTTCATGGTCTCTGTCCACCTGACATGAAGAGTAACTGCCCCGTGTTCATGATGACCCCCCAACTCCCAGGGCATGTAGTTGTCCTGGAGCTGCCTTCAGCCTAGCCGGGCTGGGCATGGTGTCTCTTGGACCAGAGGTAGTCATTGGGCCAGATGCCAAGCGAGGCACAATTCTGGGGCTCATGGCAGCTGCCTTCCCTCTCTTTGGAGTGTCGCATGTCATGGCCTGGGGAGAGCTGCTCAGGAGAAGACCCAACACACAGGGAAGCAGAATGGAGGGCTGGAGAGGAGGCCTCCAGACACCAGCCCCCAGCCACACCCAAAGTGCACCTGCTCCCCTTCTGCCATGAAAGCCCTTAAACGTTGTGTTCTTGGGCCAGAGTGAGCTAGCTCACTGTCCCTCCTGTCCCTGAAACAACTGTCCTCTCTTCGATGAAGTCTCCCTCCATACTTGGATGGAGTTCTCCGCTCAAGGCTTCCCGCTCATGCCCCCTGCAACATTTTCCCCATCCTGTTCGTGGCCATCTGCCCCAATAGGTTGTAGGCTCCCAGGGCGGGGGCCATGCCCTTGTCATCTGGGAAGCCACCTGGCCTGGGGGAGGCAGAACTACGTTCTCGTGGGACACACCAGCCTCATTCTGCCCTGGTGTTCTCCAGCTCTGCCACCTTGGGAAGTGGCTGTGCCTCTCTGAGTCTCCTACTCTGTAAGAGTCAGAGTAAGGCCATGCTGAGCATTTGTGGAGAACACAAAGCATGGGCTGGATTTAGTTTCATGTATATGTTTAATAAGCTACAGTCTGGCACCTTGTGGGTGACAGACAGGGTTCTCTGGGCCGAAGCAAAACTTCACAGGTCCTGCCTTCGTGGAGCTTACAGTTTGAGGGAAGACAGAGAAGATAAGCAAGTGCACACACAGAAAAAGATTGATGCAGGCAGGGGCGAGTGCTATTCAGACAGGAGCGCAGGAAATGTTCTGGAACAGCAGAGTCCCCTAGAACCTTCCGTGAGGATGGAAATGTTCTGTATCTGCTAAACATGACTATTGACTGCTGGTGATATGGCCACTGAGACTGGGGACCTGTGTTTTTCATTTTATTGAATTTTAAGTAATTTAAATCTGTAAAGAGATGTTTTAATCAGGTAAAATATTTTGGAACAACTTGGGTATGTAAATCTACCTTTTCAACAGTACATTTTATCAAATCTAAGTGCAGATCAAGTACTTCCAAAGAAAATGTAGCTTCTGAAGTTACATGTGCAAAAAGCATAAATTATACACCAGATTTCCAAGGCTTAGTATAATAAAAAGAATGTAAGAATATATCATTCATATTTCTATATTGATTACATATTGAATGGTAATATTTTGGACATATTAGGATAATTAAAATATATCAAAGATAAATTACATTAAATATGTAGATAAATATATAAATAAACTTAATTTTTTTAATGTGACTACAGTAAAATATTCAAATGATATGTGGCTTGCATGATCTTTCTCTTTATGGTGCTTTTCTAGGGCTTTCTTAGAGAGGGGCACTAATTAGATTGATAGTCACAGAAGGCCTCTCTAAGGAGGTGATGATTGAGCTGAGAACTGAGTGGAAGGAGCCAGCCATGTGGAGAGAGCAAAATCAGCAAGTGCAAAGGCCCTGAGGTACCATGCATTCAGTGTGTTTGAGAGATCATTGCCTGGAAACAAGTGAGAGAGAGAGAGGGCCCGGGGGGAAGAGAGGGACTCGGGTTCTGAGAGTAGCTCCCTCAGATGCATGCATCAGGGCCAGAATGTGTGGACGAGACAGCTGCATATTTTCCAAAGACAGCCACCCGCTATCTCCCATTGTATATGCTCTTCTGTGATGTGACCCTGCCACTCTTCCATGTGTCTCCTCCCCTTGACACTGAGGGTACCTGTGCCTTCTTCAACCAACAGAGTACCATGAAAGTGCTACATCCTGTACCTCCTGGGACCAGGTCAGGCGAGACCCTATAGCCTCTGGCCAGTCCCATGCCCGGCTCTCCACACCCAGTCGCCAGGCTATGAGGAAGGCCAAGCTGCACAGAGAAGCCACCTGTAGTCACTCCTGCCGATCGTTCCATTGGAGCCCAGACCTGACAAAGCAGAAATGAACTGCGTCCCCCCCAGGGCCTGCCCAAAGTCCTGACCTGCAGAAGCCAGGATTACAGTGGAATGGTGTTGTGTCCCTCCACTAGGCTCGGGTGGGTTGTTACCCATCTGGATTCTCCAGAACGTGGGACACAGAGGAACATTTCAGCTGCATGGTAAGCTTCTTCAGCAGCTTTTAAACATTTGAGAAACATGATCAGACTTACAACGTGGAAAAGGCTCCTTAGGCTGCTGGGCTGAGAAGGGTGGTGGTGGGATAAACACGGGACCAGAGAGGCCAGGGAGGAGGCATAGGCCTGGGCATAGCCAGAAGCAGGCCACGCTCACAAGGCTCTGTGCTCTGACAATATTACCTCCTTTAACCCAGCTGGTCGGGACCAGACCATGTGGATGCACAGCCTTGTATTTTCTCGGAATGTGCTTTGGCTCCCTGGCACCCCACCCCAGCCCCCCACCCCCGCACATCATGAAGACAGAGAAAGGGTAGCCCAGGGAAGCTCAACAACTAGCCCAAGATCACATGGCTGGTGACTGGCTGGGAAGGATGGGAACCCAGGCAACGTGACTCCAGAGTCCACTCCACTGGCAACAGTGCTGTGCCAACCCTCAGGAGGAAGACAGAGCCCTGCCAATAGAGCCCGAGGTCAGGGCTCAAGTACATACCAGCTGGGAAATGCCAGCCACTGTCCCATGCTGGATGAGTGCAACTGGTAACCAAGCAGCGGATGGGGCTGGCCGCGAGGGGTGCACTGCCTCCCTCCTCTCCTCCAGAAGGTCATACCTCATCCTGCCTCTGGCTGCTCTCTGCTTCTGGGAAGGATCCCAACTACATCCCACCCCCCGTGTCCCACAGAAGGTTCTCTCCCAGGAAGGTAGACATAAGTAACCAGAGAGCACCATTAACATTCTCACCAATGTTAGGCTCATCACCTCCCATCTCTTGGGCCTCAGTTTCCCCATTTATAAAATAGGAGAGGGATGGAAGAAAAGACCTCTAAAATCCTTCTCAGCTCCAATGCTTCCAGGGGCAGGAGACCTGAGATCTGGGCTGCCCATCAGGATCTTGTGATTGCGATGGGCAGAGACCTGGTTCCATGTGAATAAAGCAGAAAAAGGGGAATGGACCTGCTCACACAACTGAAAAGTCCAAAGAGAAGCTTCAAGTATGGCTAGATCCAGACGCCTGCCGGATGTCTTTAGAAACTCATCCTTCTCTCTGTCTCCATCATCCTCAGGGATGGCTGGGATGGTGTTTCAGGCAGGGTCTACAGGGCCTAGAGGTTTTAGGCTTACTGTTTTGGGCCTGGGCCCTCCCTATAGCTTTGACTGGCGCTTCATGGCTCCTATGTCTGCTCAGAGACCAACCAGCACCCCTCCAAGGGATTAAGGTGTTCATGGTGGCCAGCTTGGTCACATGTCCTGGTTGACCAGGCGATGAAGTCTGGGCATTCCATCACTTGGGGCAGGGGTGGGGGGCACTTTTGAAAGGCAAGGAGCAAACAGACAACATCTACATAGGCCCCTCCCCCTCCTTATTTATCACCGGACTAGGGAGAAGTCAGGATGGCTTGTGGGGCCATGTGATCCAAAGTGGCCTCCTGGCCAGCCAACCCTGGCCACCACAAGGTGGCCCGCCCCCTGGAGTCTGCCATCCCCCCAGCCACTGGAGCTCAGGTCTGCACACAGTAGGATCAAAGTTGCCCAGCGTGGCGCCTCCCGTTCCCCAGCAGCCACCCAGATCTGTCTCCCGGGCCCCACTAAAGAGATTATGGGCCTGTCTTTTAGCAGAAACCCCAGGCCTCTGGGCTGGCCCCACTAATCCCGACAAGGATAACAGGCCCCTAATTAATTCTCCGAATCTGATGGCAGTGCGAACACCAGCCAGTCCACCCGCCTTAATGAGTTTAATCGACTGGACTTGATGATTTTATTCGAAACCTAGGGCCGCAAATTAAGCTCTTAAAAATGCACTTGAACTTGATTGGCAGTGGTAATCCCAACAAAGTCTGTTTAATCCTTGGGCTGCCTGTGCAGGGACAGCCCGTGCATGACCGTGGGCTCTGGAGTGCCTGCTGCATGAGCTCCCTCCTACCTCAACTCTGGGCTGGGCTAGCTCTGCCTTCTACCTCCAGGCCCACAAGGGGGCCCAGGAGTCAGGAGGACCCTGCTTGGCCTCTGCTGCCTGCAGAGGAGCTCCTACACGCTCTTCAAACTCCAGCCTGACCCTCTCCCGAGGAACCCTTCTCTCGCCTTCTCCCTCAGAGCCTGCTGCCCTCCCACTATTGGGTCTACAGTGGTGTCCTCCACTCCCCTCGCAGATGGCCCATGCCAGGCGCATCCTGCCCATCACTGGGGCCCCGCCCCAGGTTAGGGACCGTGTGCTGAGTGCCGGTGGTCAGCTCTGCACAGATAGCCATGAATTCCTGTCCTGCTGCAGGAAATGGATTGCACAGCCAGCCACAGGCCCCCTGCCCCTCACCCCCTGCCAACACTCTGGGCACTATGACTGTGCAGGGCCTTAGGCAAGGGGTGGGGTCCTTGTGCTCACCCTGTGAATCTGGCCTGGCCTACGGCTTGCTCTGGCCAGTAGGATGTGGTGGGCACGACGTTGTGCTGGTGTCAAGCCTCTGTCTCTTAGAGCCTATCTCTGAGAACTAGCCCGCTAGCAGGACCAGGAGGCCTCGTGAGACAGAGCTTAGTCACCCAGTGGAGATCATCCTACCCTAGTCAACCCCAGCTGACTCAGCAACTGACCACTTTGTTTGAGGAAGCAGAGCCCGAGGTAGCCCACCCTAGCCCACCCCGGCTCAGCCCACACGAGCCCCAGTCCACACCAGCCTCAGCCTGGCCCACGCCAGCCATACCAGCCCAGCCGATACGAGTCCTCAACAGCCCCACCCAGCCAGCTCAGCTCGCTGATCTTTGCAGAAATAGTATCCGCTACTGTTGAGACCACTGTGACCAGAGGCAGCAGGCCCCACAGCAGCTGTGCACAGGCTCAGCTCCCTGGCTAGCCAGCTCTCTGCGCAGCTGGGCCGGGCTGCCTTTGACCTCCAAGACTGCACGTGTTTAGGAGCGCCCCACCTCAGCGTGCCCTCTGCCAGAGCCAGGCCAGCCCCGAGCCTTAGGGGTGCCGGTGTCCCCACCCCGCCCTCGACTTACAGGCATCCTTTTGCCCACCACCTGCTCTGGGGCTGGCCCCTTGGCACACAGACCCTCCCCCAGCCAGGTCACCCTAACTTCAAGTCTTCCCACCCTCAGGAAGTCACTGGGGCCCCCTTCTCCCCTGTGACTGGATCCCACAGATCCAGAGGTGGGGGTACTTTCAGTGAGACACACACACGCATGTGCGCACACACACCCTGACGTGCTTGTGCATGCGTCCATTCATATCAACCCGCATCTACGCACACGCAATCCAGACAGCCATGTACTCTGCTCACGGGACTACTCATCCTGTAGCTGTATGTTTATATTGTTTCAAGTGTGTTTTCCCTATCAGATTGGCAAGTGGCCAAGTGTTTGCAACACGCTCTGTTGGCGACAGCACGGGAAGCAGACACTACCACAGGAGCTGAGTGGCCAGGAGGGCCTGCCGGAGCACCCCCCATGCCGAGGAGGACGTGTCAATGCCATTGAACTTGCTCTGGCTTCTGCTCTGCGACCTGGCCATCCTGCTTCGGGATTTTACCCGAAACTACGTACCTGTGCACATACACCCTGTCATCCCGGCAAGGGACCCACAGGATGCTGCTATGATAGCAAAGGAACAGGAAAGGCCCAATGTGTCCATCCTTCTTTTTCAACCTGATCCCCTCTGTGCACTCAGCCCAGGGGCACCCCTGCCCCCCACTTGCCTGAGCAGCTCCCCATCCCAAGGCCTGGACAACTCAGAGCCATGTCCAGCCCTGACAGAGGCGCACTACTGCCTGGGGCCCGCGGGGCTCCCAGCACCGGCCTCCCGCTGGGGAGCCAAGAAGGCAAGCAGCTTTGATGAAATTTTCAAACTGCATGCATCTTTCAGGAGGAAGCTAGGGAGGAGGAACATATCAGAGAGAGAAGCTCCCCGGAGGCTTCCATGCAAGATCCGGGCATGGGGGCAGGGCTGGGGGCCCGAGCAGCATCAGCCAGAGCAGACCAGCAAGCCCCACCATTCACGCTCAGTCTGCTGGCCTTGACCCTGTGCGGGCCAAGGGCAAGGCCCTGCCCTTGCCCCATGCATTGGCCCACACGGTGGGCAGTGAGCAGGCAGAGGGGCCGGCACCTGGTCATCCGTGTCCCAGGAAGCCCCCAGATCGGTCCCTGACCCTTTCTAACGGTGTGGGCCTGGCTGAGCTCACATGTCTCTGTCTGGGAAGGGGCAGGACACACACCTCCAGCAGCTGGCCAAAGCAGGAGGAGGCATAGCCACCCCCCATCCATCCATTTCCATAAACCTGCCCTCTGTGTTCACCTTTTTCTCCCTCCCTCTGGGCTTGGCGTGAAGCCCTGGGGGGAAGATTCAGTTCCTCCCGCTCTTTAACACCCAGAGGCCTCAGCATAGACCTGCGAGGGCCAGATGCTTCCCCAGGCTACAGGCAGGCCACCTGCACAGGTGGGACCTCCCTGCCTCACCCGTAGCAGAGGCAGCTCCTCAGCCCCCGCCCCTCCCAACCCTCACTCAGACCAGCCTCCTCCATCGGCTTCCTAAGGATTCACTGCGAGTTGTTTGCCTGGGGGGCCAGACCAGGCTGCCTTCGAAGGGGAGTGGAGGAATAAGATGGGAAGGGGAGGCTTGTGCAGAAGGATGTGTGACCGAGGAAGTGTTCACAGAGGAAAGCTGGGCTCCATCCTGCTGGGGACACTGGAGACACGTAGACATACGCCTAGTCTATCCACTGGCCCTACCGCCTTTCACAGGTGACAAACCAAGACACAGAGAGCCCAAGTGATCTGCCTGAGATCTCCCAGTATGTAAGAACAGAGCCAGGGCTGACACCTGGCCTGTCCATACCAGACACTACACTGGGAGAACACTCCAAGGGCTCCATGGGGCTATCTGGGGAACAGACTCTCTCTGGCTGGTGCCCTCGTCTTGCAAGCCCTAGGCTTCCGTCTTTCCAGCCCTGGCACCACTACATTGAGCCACCCCAGCCCCCGGTCCCCCTAGATGGGGCCTGGGGCGTCTACAAGACACCTTCTATTGGGCATCTTCCAGATCCTAAAACATGGAGCCTGTGAGTCCATTCAAGGGCCAAAGTGGGCCACACAGAAGGTTGACAGGCCCCTCGGTCTCCTCCCAGCCCGACTAAGAGCACCTGGAGGACAGGAGCCGAGCCGTGTCTTGGGGGTAGGGGGCGGCTGGCCTCTGCGTGGGGCAGTGACCGTCTCTGTGATTCATGGCCTTTGGTTCTTGGCCAAGTGGTGGTTCTGCTGGCTGCAGGGATCCCACACCAGGGCTGAACAGAGCACTGGGAATGGCTACAAGATTTCCTCTCCTGAGTAGCAGCCCCAGCACACTCCAGTGTGGCCCCCACTGCTAGTGTCACATCCCCTTGCGGATGACCACAGCTGCATCGCAAAAACGAGGCTCAACACACCCACCCCCAAACCTCTTGGCTGCAGGCTTGGCCCCCAGGACTCCTGCCTTCTGCACCGCCATCCAGCTGTCCACCTGTCTGTCAGAGAAGCGGGACAGCCATAGATCGGCGCAGTCCACAGGGTCCACGCCCAAGGGGAGGGACATAGGGTTCACAGGGATGATGCCAAGCCGCAGTGCGCTTGTGCCACACCACTGTGCAACGGGCAGTCCTGCCAGGGCTGAAACCTGGCCTGTCCACACTAGACACTGCCCTGGGACCCACGCAGCAGGTGGGAAAGAGTGGAGGGCATTGAGGGTTTCCGGAAATTTCCCCTGTTGTGGGTGTGGGCTTTGGAAGGAAGAAAGTGGGATTTTACCAAAGCTTTGCAGCTCGTTACCTTTATGTTACTTCCCTGATACACGAACTGACATCTCCTGCCTTCTTACTTGAGCGGACTGTTTCTCGTCTTTCCTTCCTGACGTATTTGCTTTGAAGGTGGGCTTGCTTTTTCATTATTTGAAGGGGAGGAAGAGTTTCAAGTGATGTTTTTTCTCTGCAGGTATCCTATTCCTCTTCCCTCAGAACGACTTCGCCCTGACTTCCCATTTCCGATCTACAGTTTCATCTACTTCAAAAACTATTTCGTGGATATTAACTTACTCCTTGTTCTGCATCTTTGCTCCTTTGTGCCCCAGCCTCTGCTTGGTGCCTCCTTGGTTTCTCGCCTCTCATCCCTTTGTCCTAAATCTCTTTTTCACAGCTTTTATTTTCCTATTTTTTTACGTTCCAAAGTTCTTGTCTTTGAAGTCCTTTGTTTCAAAAGTTAATGTCATCTGTGGTAGTGATCTCCATTCTTTTACTGGTTTGCTTACTTCTTTACTGTAATCTCCACCAGCTGCCCTGCTGGCTTCCCTTAATTTGCACGCCCCCAGTCTCAGACACACTATTGGGCAGACAGGAAGTGAGGGTCACAGGGTCTGCAGCGGTGAGAGGAGCCAGTGCGGTGTGGGGAGGGGCCTCTTGGACTTCACCCAGCTCTGCCTGCAGGATCCTCTCTGAGATGCCAGCCCCATGAACCCTCTCTCTAAGGAGAGGTCTTATGTTTTCCAAGAGGGAAAGTCTTCCCAGATCAACTAGACTGCACACAGGAGCGGCTGCTCTCAGGCCCATGCTTGGTAGCCATTGTCCTGCAGGTCAGACATGGCCATAGAGTGGGGAGGCAGGTGTGCTGAGCTCCTGACACCCTTGTGGAAAGGGGCCTGAGCCCACGGGCAACCTTGGTCCAGCCTCTACCCATGCCCTGTGCTCTGGGTAGATCTTTTCTCAAAAGGTCAGAGAGAGATTTTCTCTAGTGAAATGTCCTGGGATTCATTTTCAACATATTTGAAACAATAGCAGAGAAAAGGGAGGTGCTAACTACCATTGCTAGAAATAAATTCCAAGAGAGGATGATGCAGCCTTGAAGAAGAATATGTTCATTTGCTCTAACGTGGGAAAATGCCCAAAATATATCGCTATTGCACAATAATATTTGGGTGGTCCATTATGTGTAAAAAAAAAAAAAAAAAAAAAAGTGTGCACACACATGCATCTACACACCTGCATAGAAAAAAGACAGGAGAGAGTTAGACCGAACCACCATCACTGGTTATCTAGTCACGTTGAGAGGGGTGCATTTTTATGCTGGGTTCTATATATGTCTTTATTGTTTAAATGTTAAAGAACGTGTATACATTTATTATTTTGTAATTAAAATTTTGATTTTTAGTAGCATATCGAAGAAAATATCTAGAATCAAGGTCATTCAGAACAGTTGTCAAAGAACCTCTGTTGAAAAGCTCAAAAGTATCAAGGCCTTTCGTGGGCAACCCCCACTCACCTAGAACATAAGACCCCCAGGGGAAAAGGAGGTGCCTGGCCATCTCTTGAATTGATTGCAATTTTTTTTTTAAGATTTTATTTATTCATTTGACACAGAGAGATCACAAGTAGGCAGAGAGGCAGGCAGAGAGAGAGAGGAGGAAGCAGGCTCCCCGCGGAGCAGAGAACCCGATGCGGGACTCGATCCCAGGACCCTGAGATCATGACCTGAGCCGAAGGCAGCGGCTTAACCCACTGAGCCACCCAGGCGCCCTTGATTGCAATTTTTAAGTTGAAGTGACTGAAAGTCTAAGTTGGTCTAACAGGTCCTGACAGACAAATCTGAGTGAAACCCCCTCAGAAAAGCAGGGAGATAGCTTTGTCCAAGTGGCCTCCCACCAGCCCTGTCGCAGCCCCCCAGAAACCCAACGGCCAAGCCCCGCCCCCCAGCCCCACTCCAGAAATGGTGTCTGCACCCACTCCCAGGCTGGTCTCCCGCAAAGGGGCACAGATAGCTGGGACTGGCTTCTGCCACCCACCACTCTGCCCTTGAACTAGGCACATAGTCACCCAACTGACACTGAGTTTCCTCTGTTGGCAAAGAAAGAAGGAAACGGCTGGCGGGTTGTCACCACTGGCAACATCAACTGACTATAACTCTTCACAGTTTACAAAGCACTTCACAGTGTATAAAGCTTCACAGTTTGTAAACCACTCTGTGGTTTGGGAATACAAACACTTTGCCCCCTGAGAAGCTGTAGGACCTTTGAAAAGCTCATTTCTTCTATAAGTTCCCATGATCATGCCCAGGAGAGGCGTCCTCAAAGCTCAGAGTATCCATGGCACTCACAGCTCTTCTCTGAGCAAAACACACATTCCTTCCTCATTCCTCATGTTCGTGCCTTCCTCCCAAGTGGCCACCTTCCCTGGTCACTTGATGCCACTCCTTGGGCCACGATATTTGGGCCAAGGACAGACACCCAGGCAGGCTGTAAGGTGAGCAGGGAACAGGGAGGAGCTCTGTACTGGTTGGGCTTGGACCAATCAGAGCCCATTGCTGGCAAAGCCTGGGTGTGAAATGCACACCTGAGTGGGCCCTGGGGCCAAGGCTGCGGGTGGAGAGGGAGGGGATAGGGACACAGGGGCACAAGAGCAAGGAGCACAGACTGTGAGGGTGGCGTCCAGATCTTGGCTCTACTACTGTTCTCTGGTGTCAATTAAGTTGTCGAACTCCTCTGTGCCTCAGCTTCCTCTTCTGGAAACCAGGATGGTGAAAGACCCAAGTCAGAGCAGTGTAGCACACAGCAAGGGTCATTCAGTTACCCATAATCATGCTTGCTATTTTTCTAAGGGACCATGAGTGGGCAGGTCCGCAGAGCTAGCACAAGACGTTTTCCCAGCATCTGGAGTCCTGCCAGAGGGATGGGACTCACCCATGATCGCACTTTGAGGCAGCAGTCTACCAGGAATAAACTTGGGGGCCCTGGCTCCCAGCCTGCGGCCCACCAGCCAGCCACCTCTCCGTCCTGCCTGAGGGGGTGGGGGTTGTCCAATGGTCCAGAGTGAAGACACTCCCTATCCTATCAGGGTTCCTTGGTTGCAGATTTGGAGGGAAATGGCAACATACAGAAGGATAATGGGCTATTCACAGAACCAAAGAAAAGCAGAAAGTGCAGACCTTATGAAGGACCAGGCTCAGGTCAGCTCCAGAGGTCTGTAAGCAGGACAATTTGGGGTTAGGGTGTCAGGATGGATCAGCCTGGCCCGGCCATCCCGAGGCTAAGGGTCCTATGAACAACGTCCTCTTTCCCCACCTAAGGGGGGTGAGGGGCAACAGGACAGCGGTGGGAATGTCAGCTTGAGACAGACAAGAGCTGGGATGGAGAACATGGCTTTGAACATTCTTTGTCTCAAGCCCTCCTTCCCAGTCTTGACCTTGGGGCAGCCACGGTCTGCAAAGTGCACCTGACCATCTAGACAGTGGGGGAAGGCAAAAGCAGATGACCCACAAGGGCAGCCTGGAAGCAGTTAGCTCTACCCTACCCAAAACCAGGACCATTGGTCTTCTTCCCCGTACCAGGGTCCTCGAGTCCTCCTCGGGGATTCAGGAAGGAGAAGGGTGCAGCAAGAAGTCGCGGGTATACCCATAGAGAAAGACCTCCCTGTGGAAACCACAAGAGCAGAGAACAAATGTTCCTACTTGGTACTTGTGACCCTTTGAGCAAGATTCCACCTACAGAGGATCTGATCAGTCTATCTTGGTGACAGATCTGCGTTTGGGGAGATAGTGACTGAGGGCCCTGCCCAACTATATGCAAAAGGGAAGGTGAGTCCTGGGATGGAAATCTTCAGAAGTACTAGATGCCATGAGATGGCCCCCACACTGCCCGGCCCAGGGCTCACCCTGCCCCAAAAAACCTATGCCTGAGAAAGCTAGAGCCCAGTGTGATGCCCTAAATGCCACACAGACCAATAGAAGAGCTGGAAATCTTTTCCCCTAATCCTTTAGCTGACATGAGAATCAGGAAGACTCAACACGCACTTCAGGAGCACCCTCTGAGAAAACTGGAATGGTCCGGAAGCTTTGTTTTGCCAGCCTTCCCACAGCTCTGCTAGACCTCTGTGTGGGTTCCATCACCTTGCCCACCCCATGTGGACTTTTCACCCGCAGATAGCCCCTGGACAAGCCTTGCTCCTCCTCGCTGTGTGACCTCGGGCAAGTGACAGCCCATCTGAGCCTCATTGCCTCATCTGCGAATGGGGGTCAGGATTCCCACCTTGCAGGACGCTCCTGGGAGCTCGTTTGTAAGATGATGGGCACAGCCTGTCTCCCTTGGTGCCTCTTGGTACCAGCAGCCAACTGCAGCCCCAAGGCTATTCTTAAAAGCTGACTCCCCATCCCCTCTTCCCAAGACTCATGTATGAGTTTTCAATGCCACATGACAAATTACCAGAAATGCAATGACTTAAGACAACACCCCTTCGCTATCCCATGGCTTCTGGGCACAGGTTAGCTGGTCCTCTGCTCGCAGTTTCCTGGGTTGAAATCAAGGTGTCAGCTGGGGCTGCAGTCTCCAGCGAGCTCCGCAGTTGTTGGCAGGTTTCTGTTCCTTGAGGTAGCAGGATCAAGGTCCTCATTTTCTCACTGGCTGTCCGTGGGAGACCCCTCTCCGATTCTGGAGGTCATCTTCGTGTCCCAGATATGCGGCCTTCCAGCAGCACAGCAACAGTGGCCCCCACAGCTGGCAGGGCACCTATCTCTGGGCCGCTGTTAGCCAGTCTAAGAGAATGCACTTTGACAGCAGGAGTGGCTCCCACCGCTCTCTCTACCATGTCCAGTCACCTCATTAGGGCGTGCCCTCCCATCTTACTCACAGCTCCTGTCCTTTCCTGAGGACAGTAGTGTATCTAGGGCGTGCACCCCAGGGACAGGAATCTCAGGGCCGTACCAGACTTCTGCCCACTTCTCAGCCTGCAGATGCCTCGACATTCCTGAGGGTTTCCAATCAAGAACCCTGAACTCTTATTAATTATGAATTTCACCTAGCAACTGTTGCCAAGCAACAACTCTTCAGAAAGAGACATTCAGAGAATTTGGTGGTTGCTCACGAGAGGGATGGAGGAATGTGGGTTGGTGGGTACTTGGTGCAGGCCTGCACACAGGCTGCCCTCTGACCAGGCCAGGCTGGGTGTGGAAGAGTCTGGCTGGTGGCATGAACCAGCTATGTGACCCGGGAAAGTCACATCTCCCCGCTCTGGATGTCAGGTTCTCACCTGTCAAACTGGGATCACATCTGAACTATCACCCTTGAAGAGTTCGGGAAAGCCAAGATGCTAGGCTCAAGGGTGTGCAACACTGCTGGAACTCTATAAGGGTATGGCTTTGTCAGGAGGAGCTCTGGGAGGGTTTTCCCCATCTGTGCCAAGAGAGCGGCTTGGCCTTCCCTCGAATATTCCCCCCGCTCAGCGCTCGGGACCTGCTTTGTGCCTGCTTTGTGCCTGCTGTGCTGGGCCCTGGGGACAAGTGACCCTTCTCTTTCATTCATTTGTGGATTGTTACTGAGCACCTGCTTCCAATTGCCTTTTGGGGAGCCAAAGTCAGTCATCTGGGAAAGAGGAGATGGTGTTCACAGAGGGTTAGGAGGCGGTGATTTGAAGAGTGGCCTGGGAAGCTGTCACTGAAGGAGAGATCTTTGAATATAGACCAGAAAGAGGTGAGGGAACTGTATAAGCATCTGGGAAAAGTGTCATAGGCAGAGGGAGCAGCAAGTGCAAAGGTCCTGAGGTATAAACTGTGCCCCGCCTGAAGGAGCAGGAGGCAAGCTTGGAAGGCAGATGTGCCCACAAACAGTGCAGTAAGGGCATCTGTAGAAGCAGCCCCCAGGAAACCCCTTAGGGAGGGAAAAAGAAAACACATGAGGAGGAGCCGGCCCACTGGCCTAGCTACATCCTGCTTGTGAGGCAGCTCCCAGACTGGTCCTTGCTCCCACACCAGCTCTCTCCAAGCTGCAGCCATAAAACAACCCAGTGAACTCTCAAGAATCACCTGTTGTGATTCTTGAGCTACCGCCCTGTTACTTCCCAGATGAAAATTTGTCTGTGGCTTCCCCACACCAGACCCTCATCATGGCCTTCCCATCCTCCTCCTCAGTCCTGGCTGCACTGGGGCCAAGGGAACCTGGACACCCCTATCTTCTTCTGACAGTGAGAGAGAACACAGCCCCTCCCACCACAGCTACCCAACAGGGGATCCTGCCAAAGAGACAATGGGGGTAGGAGGAAAGTTGTTCACTGAGAATAGAATAGAGCCCAGAAACAGAGCTGCAAGTCTAAGGAAATTTGATGGCTAACCAAGGTGACATTGTGGATCAGTGCGAAAGGACAACCAGTCAAAAGCAATTAGTAATGCCCATGAAAACCACAAATAATGTTAGATCCTGGCTTACTCCCTATACAAAACCAACTACAGGGGAATCAATGGCTTAAATGTGAAACTTCCAGGAGACTGTATGCGACAATGTCTTCATGACTTTGGGGTTAAGAGTGGTCCTTTCAATGAATAGAAAAAGGTAAAAACAAAGTCAATTATATTAAAAGGAAGAATCTCTGTTCAGCAAAATCCCATAACAAAAAGTGAACTGATTGGGGTGTCGGGGTGGCTCAGTCGGTTAAGCAGCTGATTCTTGATTTTGGCTCAGATCAGCATCTCAGGGGGTGGGATTGGGCCCCATGTGGGGCTCCATGCCCAGTGGGGAGCCTGCTTGAGATTGTCTCTTTCCCTCTGTCCCTCTCCCCATCCGTGTGCTCTCTCTCTCCCCTTCTCTCCCTTTCTTGCTCCCTCTCTCCCTAAAAATAAATAAATAAATCTTTCTATAAAAAGTGAAATGATCAGTCACAAACTAATAGAAGATATCTGTAACATGTATCTGCAAAGGATTTCTATCCAAAATACACGAAGGGCTCGGACAGTCAATAACAAAATAGTATAATTAAAAAATGGGCAAAAGACATGAATAGACATTTCACGCAAAGAAAATCTAAATGGCTAATAAACGTTATTAGTAACCTTGGAAACTTGAGTGAAAACGATGGTGAAATCCATTTCACACCTACCAAATGGGCAAAAATAGATGTTGGACAAAACCAAGAGCTGGTGGGAATGGAGGAAGGGGGTTGGGCACGCACGGCTGGTGAAGCGAGTGTATTGCCTCCATCCCTCGGGCAAATAGGCTGCTATTGTCCAGAAAGGTCAAAACCACAGCACCAACCTCCAGCCATTGCTCTCCTGGGAATAAACCCAGGAGCACCAGGGGCTGTTTGGGAATTCCACAGTGGCCCTGTTCAAATAGCCTCAGAGCAAAAGCATCCATGTGTCCGTAGATATGTGGGCCATGGTCCATTCGTGCCACAGAGCACTCCACAGCAGCGACAATGAGCAATGCCTTTCCCAGGACTGGCCCCCTGGAAACCCCAGATCCCCCCTAAAGAAGCCCCAGCTACATACCAGCACGACTTAATCTCAAAAACCGGATATGAAGCAAGAGAGGCAAATCACAGCAAAGGCACAAAGTACGACTCCATTTATATAAAATCAAAAATGGACAGAGCCGGGGCCCCTGGGTGGCTCAGTGGATTAAGCCTCAGCCTTCAGTTCAGATCATGATCTCAGGGTCCTGGGATCGAGCCCCGCACCTGGCTCCCTGCGAAGCAGGGAATCTGCTTCCCCCTTTCTCTCTCTGCCTGCCTCTCTGCCTACTTGTGATCTCTGTCAAATAAAAAAATAAATAAAATCTTAAAAAAAAAAATGGACAGACCCAACAATATATTGCTTGGGGATGAAACTATCAACAAATGCCAATAAATATTCAGCATAAATTACGGGACAGGGAGTTACTTTTGGGGGAGCTGGTGCTCACCGGGGCTTCGAAGGACTGTCCATCGCCTTTGTTCACCTGATATGGGGTACATAGGGTTTTGTTTTGTTCTAAATGTACATGTACGCATCCACGTCACAGACACCCTGATGTGTACAAAATGTTATGTAGTTTTGTAAAACAGTTCAGAAGGAAGATTTTTGTTAAGAAGATTTTTGTTACATGTGTTTGTTATACTGTTCAAGAGCATTTAACTCTGCTAGAAAAGAAGGAAGCACACACGGGAAGGGTGATGTTCAAGAGCGAAGCACAGATAAGTGAGGTAGTGATTCATGAGATGTGTCAGAGGACGTGAGAACACGCATGTGCTGAACAGAGCTGAAAAGGGGCCAAAAGACCAAGAGGCACTAAGTGTTCATGACATACTCTATCCAACATTGAATTTCCATGATACATTAAATGCATGAATCCCTTCATTTTGGGGAGGTCTTAAATTGGTTACTGTGACACGCATTCAGGAGCCTCTTGTCCTCCTCCAGATAAAATCCACAGCTGTCGGTTGGCAAGCTGCTAAGTAGCTAGTTGGCAGGTGGAAGCCCTTGGCCAGGACTCCTGGCTCGTAAGCTGTCAGCAGAGCAAGTGTGTGTCCTTGGCCCCAGGCACCTTCTGTCTGTGGGATTCCTGACTATCTTCAACTCTGGTCCCTGTAATGCACCATCCGCTGGATGGGGCCTGGACTAGGGACAGGCATACCAGGACAGAAATGGGGAATAGCAGCCTCAGCTCCCTGCACCGACCTCGGAGGTGTCACCTCCCCAACTCTGTTCTCTAGCTTCTCACTCTGGGATTTTTGTTTATTTAAAAAGCCACGTGCTTTAGTGAGATACCACCTCACACCAGTCAGAATTAAAGGCTAAAATTAACCAGACTAAAATTAACAAGCCAGAAAACGACAGGTGTTGGCGAGGATGTGGAGAAAGGGGAACCCTCCTACACTGTTGGTGGGAATGCAAGCTGGTGTAGCCACTCTGGAAAACAGCGTGGAGGTTCCTCAAAGAGTTGAAAATAGGGGTGCCTGGGTGGCTCAGTTTTTTGGGCAGCTGCCTTTGGCTTGGGCCACAATCCTAGAGTCCTGGGATGAAGCCCCGCCTCAGGCTCCCTGCTCAGCAGGGAGTCTGCTTTCTCCTCTCCCTCTACCTGCTGATCTGCCTATTTGTGCTATCTATCTCTCTGTCAAATAAATAAATAAAATCTTTAAAAAAAAAAAACTTGAAAATAGAGCTACCCTATGACCCAGCAATCACACTACTGGGTATTTACTTTAAAGATACAAATGTAGTGATCCGAAGGGGCATGTGCACCCAAGTGTTTATAGCAGCAATGTCCACAATAGCCAAACTATGGAAGGAACCTAGATGTCCATCAACAGATGAATGGATAAAGAAGATGTGGTCCATATATACAATGGAATACTATGCAGCCATCAAAAGAAATGAAATCTTGCCATCTGCAACAACGTGGATAGAACTAGAGGGTATTATACTGAGCGAAATAAGTCAACCAGAGAAACTCACTGAAATAAGTCAAACCAGAGAAACCAGAGATCTCACTGATATGAGGAATGTAAGAAATAAGATAGAGGATCATAGGGAAAGGGAGGGAAAAATGAAACAAGACAAGAACAGAGAGGGAGACAAACCATAAGATATTCAACCTCAAGAAACAAACTGAGGGTTGCTGGAGTAGAGGGGGTGGGAGGGCTGGGGTGGCTGGTGATGGACACGGGGAAGTGTGGTGAGTGCTGTGAAATGTGTAAGCCTGATGATTCACAGACCTGTACCCCTGGGGCAAATAATACATTATGTTAATTTTTTTTAAAAAGCCACGTGTTTTGAGCATCTGACATGGCCCACAAGCCTCTGTTGGCAAACTCTGGGGATGTGTGCCCATTTTGCAGACTTCTGCACAATGCCTACTACATGAAGAGTAGAGAGGGGCTGGGCAGGCCACCAGACTGCTAAAGAAAATGTCCATCATCCTCTCACAAGTTTGCTAGGGAGGTAGAGGAGAGTCCATGAAAGGGTCCAGGGAAAAAAACCACCCACCCCAGAGGGGGCAAATTGAGAAAAGGGCACCCCACAGGACATCAAGAAGAAAGAGGCAGAGCTACGGAGGGAAGCTCAGAGGGCGGGGCTCCTAAGAGGTAAAGGAAAGACCAGATGATCTGTTGAAGTGTGGCATGACATGAATGAGAAAGGGAAAATATTTTTAAGAATCAAAATGTAAGAAAGACCTGTCAAAATCCTACAGTGACATTTGAGGAGAGTAAAAGTCATATTTTTAAAAATTCTCTGGTTTGTGTAGCAATTCAAACAGAGCTAAAAGAGCAGTGTCTACCAGAAGCTTCCTTGGGGGCCAGCCTTAATGAATGGGCAGGAATGGCATATAATTATCTTGTCGTTCCTTGGTGTGTAAACAGCCCTTCCAAAGCAGAGCGGGAGGAAGCCAGGGGAGCCAAAGAACCTCCAACACTTCACCACTGTCTCCAGCTCATTTCCCTTCTTTCTAAGGAAAATGGTCTGCTGGGGGTCTCATCTGCACATACCTCTGAGTGAGAGGTCAAAGAGAAAACAAACAAATGCATAAATTGTTTGAATTTATCTGTTGCACTGAAATATACATATTTAAAAATCACAGGATTTTTAAAGAAAAATTCGAGCACTCTAAAGGTCCATCAGAAGGAGAATGGTTATATGTTTATGATATATCCTTCCCCCCAAATACTATAGAGCTATCAAAACCTATGGTGCAGGGGCACGTGGATAGCTCAGTGGGTTAAGCATCTGCCTTTGGCTCAGATCATGATCCCAGGGTCCCGGGATCGAGCCCTGCACTGAGCTCCCTGCTCAGCAGGAAGCCTGCTTCTCCCTCTGCCTCGGCCTGCTGCTCATGCTTTCTCTCATGCTCATGCTCTCTCTCTCTCAAATAAATAAATAAAATCTTAAAAAAAAAAAAAAAAAAGGATGGCTCTATGGGCATTGACATAAAAAGGAATCCCTAATAAACACTAACTGAAAAAGACCAGGGTTTAGAATGAGAGTGTTGGTTGGATTCTGAAGGGAGAAAATGCTGTGACAGGATGGTACTGAAGATCTGCTGGGGACACTGCCTGCAAAAGGAATGGGGGAGGCAGGATAGAGTGGAGGAGACCTCAGTCTCCATGCAGACCTATGGTCTTGCCATTCAGTGGGGATCTCCAGAGCCAAGCTGGCCACTGGAGGAGTCCTACATGGGGCACCAGCAGGCAGGAGCCATGCCTCCATCTTGCTGGTTACTGGCTAGGGCTGCCTCAGGAAAACTGTGATCTTCCCTTAGGACCAGAGGCATGTCCAGGGGCATCTGAGTGACTCAGTCATTTAAGCGGCCAACCCTTGATTTTGGTTCAGGTCATGATCTCAGTTTGTGAGATCAAGCCCCATGTCCTGGTATGTCCAGGCTCTGTCCTGGGTATGGAGCCTGCTTAAGATTCTTTCTGTCCCTCTCCCTCTGCCCCTCCCCACCTTTGGGGGGGAAAAAAACCAAAAAACCCAAGGCAAGTCCTGATGGAGGTCATAGCCCATCACTGTCACCCACCCACCACACTCCTCCTAATGGGGAAGGAAGCTATTTCTAGAAGAATCTGAGGGGCCCAACTCCATGTCTACCCAAGTAGCATGATCATATTTTACGTGAGAGAATGAGTTCACACAGGTAAGCAGTCTCGGGATATAATGATTCGTGTGCACAGACAAACACCTGAAAGGATACATGCCCAACAGTTAATAGTGGGGACATCTGGGAAATAGAAAGGTGGCAGCAGATGGTGAGAAAATGTCACTCTTTTTCTTATACTTTATATGCTTCTGTAATGTTTAAAATATTTCTGTACCTAGTAATCTTATATTTATCAAATACTTGAGGGATTTCGGTAAAGGTGATGGACTGACCATGAGTTTCTTTCTGCTTTCATCCAAGATCATACTAAAGGAATGTTAAATGTTTTAAAAACTTAGACCACAAAGGCATAGGAAACATAGGAGGGAATGTCAGTGGATAGAGATTTTTCTCACTTTTTGAGAAATGTGAAAAAGGACACTGACTTAACAGGTTGGACTAGTCTCAACCTCAAGGACAAGCTAAGAAAGACACAGACAGCACATAAGCCTATTTTCCCAGCACAGACTCCAAGATAGCACCAACAAGGAAAGGGATGAGGAGTCAAGAAGACAACAGAAAAATGTGTTGAAAGTCTTTCTTCGTTACAGCCAATCTCTTACCAGACCCATGCCCCCAACACCCTGGCAGGCGCCAACCCCTAAGCATGAGACTTCAGGCATATTCTGTTGGTGTCTTGAATGGAAAATATGAGAGAGACGAGGGGTTGAATACAAGAATGAACACTTGAAAGTCTGGGTATTTAACAATTGACAATTTCCCCCAGACCTTCTCCTCCACCCACATACAACACCAGTAGGAAAATCTACTCACCTCCTCTTCCTATCAGTAGAAGAGTAGAGAGTTCTTCTCCAGACATTTGGCAGTCTTCCAATAAAATAACTGCTCTTGCTTGCAGTTAACCAAAAAGTATGCCCGCCAACCAAAAAGCTCAGCCCCTGAGTACAGAACATCCAATTATCTCTTGATTATGAATGGAAAACCAAGGATGGCCAGATGTATGCAGAAAGCCCCAACATGGAAGATGGGGAACCAAAAAAATAGTAAAGGAAATTGAAGAAACCAAAGATAAAGTAGGAAACAGATGGAAACTTTTTAAAAATGCTAATTAATATTCTTATAGAGACAAGAGAAATTCTACATCCATAAAACACAAACCCTCCTTTTTAAAACAATGCAGGGCATCTGGGTGGTACATTCATCTGAGCATCTGACTCTTGGTTTCAGCTCAGGAGTTGATCTCAGGATCATGACATTGAACCCCACGTTGGGCTCTTCTCTCAATGCAGAGTCTCTGCCCCTCCCCCCACCCTGCACTCACCCTCTCTCTCAAATAAATAATTAAATCTTTTTAAAAAAAAAGAAAAAAGAAAACAACACAAATGCTGGTGAAGATGTGGAGAACAGAAATTCTCATTCATTGCCAGTGAGAATGTGAAATGGTAGACTTTTATGGAAGACTAGCAGTTTCTTATTAATTAAAGCTAGCTACAGTTTTACCATATGATCTAGCAATCATGCACCTAGGTATCTACCCAACTGAGCTGAAAACATACATCCGCATGAAAACTACTGCCATGTTTATAGCAGTTTATTGGTAATTGCCAAAGACTGGGAGCATCCAAGATGTCTGTCAATAGGTGCATGGATAAACAAATGTGGTATGCCCATATAAAAGAATATTATCCAGTGAATAAAAAAGAAAGGAGTTATCAAGTCACAAAAATAAATGGAGGAATCTTAAATGCATGTTGCTAGGTGAAAGATACCTGTATGAAAAGGCTACCTACCATATGATCCTGACTTTATGACACTGTGAAAAAGGCAAAACTATAGACAGTAACACTATAGGGACAGCAAAACTATAGAGACAGTGTAATGATCAATGGTTGCTACAGTACCTTTTTAGGTCAATAAGACTATTTTGTATGATACTGTAATAGGAAATTCATGACATTATGTTTTGTCAAAACCCATAGAATGTACAACACTTAGCATGAACTATGAACTTTAGTTAATAATAATGTTAATACATTATTATTGGTAATTGATAATATTGATTTATTAATTGTAACCATACTAATGCAAGATGTTTAACAATAGGAAAAACCATGTGAGGGAAAGGTAGAGTATACGGGAACTCCCTACACAATCTCAATTTTTCTGGAAATCTACAACTGTTCTAAAAATAAAGTCTAATGCTTTTTAAATGATAGCTGTGGAAAGCCTCAACCTCACACATTATGTAAATATGAACTCAAAATAGATGGACTTAAATGTAAAACTATAAAACTTTTATGTAAAACTATAAATGTACTTAAATGTAAAACTATAAAACTCTTAGGAAAAAGCAGTAGAAAATCTTCAGGATCTTGGGCTTTGCAAAGAGTTCTTAGACTGACACCAAAAGCATGATCCATAAAAGGAAATTTTGATAAATTAGAATTCATCCAAATTAAATTAAAACTTCTGCTTGCAAAAGTCCATATTAACAAGATGAAAAGACAAGATACAGTCTGGGAGAAATATTTGCAAACCACACACCCAACAAAGGACTAATTTCTAGAACATATAAAGAACTCTCAAAACCTATCAGAGAAAAAAAAAACACAATCCAATTAGAAAATGGGCAAAAGACATGAAGAGACAGTTCACCAAGGAAGATATGCAGATGATGAATGAAAGCATAAAAATATATCCAACATCACCAGCCATTAAGGAAAGCAAGCTCAACTCATAATGAAGTATGCCATACACCTATCAAAATGGCTAAAATTCAAAACAGTGTTAACACCAAATGCTGGTGAGGATGTAGGGAAATTGTATTGCTCATGCCTTACTTGTTGGAATGTAAAATGGTACAGCCACTCTGGAAAACTGCTTGTCAGTTTCTTATAAAACTTAACATGTGACTACCATACAACCCCAAAAAATTGAGGATTTATCAGAGAGAAGTGAAAGCTTTACATTCCTATAACAATCGATATAGCACAATCATGGTAACTTTATTTGTTATAGCCAAAAACTGAAACAACTCAGATGTCCTTCAGCAGGTAATGGTGCATACACACCATGGACTCTTACTTGGCAATAAAGAAACAAAGTATTGCTGCAGAAAACAACTTGGGCGAGTCTCTGGGAAAGTATGGTGAGGAAAGAAGACAATCACAAAAGGTTACATACTTTTGTGGTTACATACATACATAAATACATACATACATATGGTTCCATATAGTATGGAATGGAATGGAGTAGAATGGAATGGAATGGAATGGACATCCATATGCAATGTCATACACATTCTTGAAATGATAAAAATTTAGAAACAGAGAACAGATTAGTAATTGCCAGGGATCAGGGATAAAGAGAGGGAGGAAGGGAGGTGAGTGTTGCTGTAAAAGGATAGTATGAGGGATCCTTGTGATGGAATGTTCTACATAGTGACTGTATTAATATCAATATCCTAATTATTATATCTGTGCTATAGTTTTGCAAGATGTTACCCCTGGGGGAAACTGGGTAGTTCATATGCAGGGTCTCTCTCCATTCTTTCTTATAATTTCTTATAATTGCATGTGAATATAATTATCTCAAAATTAAAAGTTTAATTAAAAATACAAATATATAATAGCTGGGTTTTTTAAAAATCTACATAAAGACTGGGAAATAAAGTTGAAGAAATATACTAGAAAGCAGAACAGAAGAAAAGAGAGATGGAAAATATGAGAGAAAAAATAAGTCTTAGTAAATTAGTCCAGATGGTCCCTCACTTACTAATAGGAGGCCCAGAAAGACAAAACAGAATATGCAGGGAAATAAAGATTGCTTGGATGCCAGAAATGGGGAAGCCAGGCAGAGTCAAGCCAACTCCTTTGCAGAGTTCCAGAAAGTCTGTGGAATTAGGGACACCAGATACCTTGGAGATGGGGTCTGGCCACTTGGATCCCATTACTTTCTACCCCACCTGCGCAGCTAGGGGACTCTCTCTGCCCCATCCAAAGAACACAGGAGACTGTCTGTCTGCAGAAAGTGAACCAGGGGCTTGCTGGGGTGAGGGAGCTCGGCCCTTCTGGGGACAGAAGTGAGGCTCCTTACTGAAAAAGTAAGGAACATGAGAAAGTCTGCACACGGGGTCATGAGACCCCAGTCCCCTTCCCCATACAGAATGGGGTCACCAGGAGGACAGCAAAAGGTTCCTCTCTAGTGGAACAGCTTGGCCCTGTGGGGTCAAGGAGACCACCCATCCACAAGCCCCACCCCCAGCACAGTTTCATTTTTATGATGTTAAATGTATTAAACTATAATCAATGCAATGCACTCATTGTAAGCATCCACCAGCTAGACAAGTTTCCACTAACTGAATACACGTGTGACCAGTACAAGCCCAAGAAATGGAATACATCAACATCTGGGAAGCCCCCTCACCCCCTCCCAGCCTCCATCCCATTTCAAAGATAACCACTATCCTGACTTCTGGCGGCATAAATTCATTTTGCCTGTTTTTACACATCGTGCAAATGAAACCATGCATGTGTGCTGCATCATATCTGGCTGCTTTTATTGAATATCATGTTTTTGAGAGTACAAATGTGTGTATACATCATTCATTTTCACTGCTGCTGAGTATCCCGTTGGGGGAATACGCTGTTTTATTCTATTGTACTACTGATGAGCATTTGGGCAATTTCCCATCTCTCCTCTTACAGATATTCATTATGTGTTTAATCAGCTTTTAGTGCCTCCCTTTTAACTATGAATAGACAGGCAAGGATCACCCAGAGAAAGCCTCTAACATGGAAAATAGAAAGTAAAACAGAGGGTCTCAGAGGGTGCCTGATGCAGTCAGCCAAGCAAAACTTCAAAGAAAAATTGAAATGAATATCTTCAGAGAGATAAGGGAAGATCCAAAAAGGAAACACAGATGCCCTAACAAAGAAAATTCAGAGAACAATGTCTAAGTAGATCTTGGAAATTAAACATGTGGGAACATAAGTTTAAAAATTCAATAGGATGATTGGAAGAGGAAGTTGAGGGAATCTTCCAGAGAGGAAGATAAAATGATAAAAGGGAAGGAATCATGAAATCAGAGCGGCGATCCAAGATGTCTAATGTCTGAATAATGGGAATTCAGGGAAACTATGGAGAGAAAATCATCCAAGAAAACAATAAAAGAGAATATACCAGAATGGAGTAAGTTTAGTTCCCACATTGAAAGACCTCATGAAGGACCCAAGGAATGAAAGACCCATAATGAGGCTCATCACTGTCAAATCTCAGCACGGTAGGCAAGAGACCATAAACGCATCCCAAGGACAAAAACAGATCCCGTGCTGACCAAGAAAGCACTCCCTACAAATTTGAACAAAAAGGCATTTATTGGAGCAATTCGAATTATAAATTGGGAGACACGGATTCAGGCACCAACTTGACTAGGGCTCTGAAGAAGACACACAGCAGGCGGGGTTATAAAGACGAAGGTCATGAGTTCTCATTCAGGTCCTCTATGCAAAATAGGGATCAGAACAAGGTGAACTGGGATCCACTGGGTGAACATCCAAATGAAGTGTCAAATGGCATTGGCTCCCTTAAAGGGAAGAATGCAAAGGATTCGGCGTCATGAGGAGGAGGGAGTTAAGCCTAGGCTGAGGGTCTGTAGCTGGCAAAAGTTCAGTTTAGGGGCACCTGAGTGGCTCAGTGGGTTAAAGCCTCTGCCTTTGGCTCAGGTCGTGGTCTCAGGGTCCTGGGATCCGGCCCCACATCGGGCTCTCTGCTCAGCGGGGAGCCTGCTTCCCCTTCTTTCTCTGCCTGCCTCTCTGCCTACTTGTGATCTTTGTCTGTCAAATAAATAAGTATAATTTTTATTAAAAGTTCAGTTTATTCTGTAAGGATATGCATAAATTTCTCCTTCCTCGTGCCCTCCCGGCCCCTCTTCCCTAGGCTTGCTGGCTCCACTGTGAAGTCTTCTTGCATGACCCAGAGGGGCAGGACCCCTGTGGTGTCCCCCTGCTCTGCAGCAAGCCTGGAGGCTGGAAGACAAGGATCAGATGACCTTGAATGCTGTAGAAGAACATATTCCTCCTTAGAACCCAACACCCAGCCGAGTGATTGTGATTATCAAGTGTAAGAGTAAATCCATACTTTACATACTTTACATTATAAATGTAAAATACCATATTTTCGGACACATAGGGTTTCGACTATTTTGCCTCCTCCATATATAGGAATGAAGGAACCTGCCAGAGAAACGTTCAGTCTATACGTGGGCACAACCATGGAAGAAAGAGGCATGGGGACCCCACGCCCATTCTAAGGATGGGACCATGGACCGAGGTGAAGGGGATTTCCAGACCATGAGGAAGGGGCGAGACCACAGCTATAGCCAGTCTAACCATCCAGGTTCCGGGGGGATGTCGTCAAGAAAAAATCTAAATTTGTGGGTTATGGGTTATGACTATGTTTGAATCATAGTAATAGTGACTAAGCAAAAAAAAAAAAAAAAAAAAAAAAGGACAATTCCAGAGAAGAAAAAATCGCACGAGAAAAAAATAAGATTGTGGCATACCATGTGACTCAGCTATGGACAATGCTCACACAACCAGAGCAATATAAACACTGGCTATTGATTTAACCAAAACTTGGGACATAGCCACAAAGGATGGGAGGGAGCGGGGCCGCACAGCACGATTTCATAAAGGTGAAGTTCAGCAGACAGTGCCTAATGTTCACATGCTTAGAATTTGCAGAAAGTTCTGTTATTGAGGCAGATGATGATGGGGGACAGAAAAGGCATCTGAAAGAGTTGAAATAGTCAACTTGGGTGTGGACTTGGGTAGGACAGAGGACAAAATTTCTATTTCGAGCTTGAGAATGCCTCGACCTGAGTTTTTAAGCTATACCCATTTCATGGTGTTAAACACTAAGGACAAAAAAGTCTCTATTCACAATTTAATAAAACTAGATATAGCTAACATTGAGGCCCTTTGTCTGAAAATTTTAAAGCTCTCTCTTAAGCAAAATTTGGATCAAAGACAAAATCAAAATCCAAATTTGGAATATCCAGGAATACTAAGAACACTCCATAGGAGCTAATGTTCCTCAAAGGAAAATTCATAGCCTTTTTATGTATATTAATTTATATTAACTTATCTTAATTTATATTAATTAATTAATATTAATAAACAAGATGCAACGAAAATAATGGAGCTCTACGTAGCCCCACAATCCTGATAACAATTTCAGTTTATGTGTTTTGTTAACACACCACAAGGCAATTGTCACCAGGGCCTTGGAAGGGCAGGAAAATGCAGGTCTGGGTGCTAGATCGTTTTAAGCAGGAAGCAGGGCGAGTCTGGACACGGCGCCAGGTTTGCTGGGCATAAGGCAGTAGGAGGAGGCATCATTTTTCCACTTGGGAATGTACGAAGATGCTCCCCCACTTCCTGCCCCCAGCGGACCCGACGGCAGGGAACAGGCATCCTGCATGGCCAATGGAGACATCTGGTCCTGATAGCCCAGCACCTTGTGCGTGCAACTCCCCGGCTCGACAGACACCGTCAGAATCCTTGACTGTAAGCAACAGAAACTCCACAAGTCGACGGTCAGGCACAGCTAACAGGCTTTCCAGGAAAAGAGAGGAGAGCCAGGAGGAAAGGGGACCCAGGCAGGAAAAGCCACATTAGGACCACAGTCACAGTCTCACTGCATGCCTGGGTGGCAAGGCCACAGGCAGGCCGGAGCCGTGAGCACCAGGCCTGCAGTGCCCCTACCCCGCCAGCAGATGGCCTGGGCCCAGGCTGCTTGTGAGCAGGGGCGTGTGCCCAGTTCTGGCTGTGAAGGTGGCTGGGAGAGGGAGCCTCAACCTTCCAGCTCTGAAACGGAAGTCCCACAGACTAGGAGGGGGAGCCGGCCAGCCAGTGGCAGGATGGAAAGGAGAGCAATGAGCACCCCTAGCCACTACCCCCCACACCCCCCAACCCCCACCAGCCACCACGCAGGCCTGGGAGGACAGCTCTGGGCAGGGACTCAGAAACACTAGAGGAGGGGAGGGCGCCTTCGAATGCCAGCTGTCTTCTACAGCCCATGACCCAGCTTGGACTGTCAGGCCCCCCTGACCTGGGATGTCCTGGGGAGACACCCATGTGCTCACACCTGATAGAGGGCCCCGTGCTCCCCTGGGAAAGCAAGCTTTCCACCCAAACATACATTCATTGGGGGATAGCCTACCAAACAGGAGCAGAAAACAGCCTCCTGATTCTACATGCACAGAATCGGCCACACGGTTCCCTAGGCTGGTGAGGACGGGGCGCTGTGTGGACCCCTCGGCTCTGCAGGCCCAGTGCAGCTCGCCCTGGAGGCGGTCCAGGGACACAGCAGGGCTGCTTGCGCAAGCCGGGACAGACGTGCTGAGTGCCCCTGCCCCCAGAGGTGACATAGCCGCAGTCCCTGTCTACCTGTTGGCCCCGGCACGTAACAAGCACCACAGACGGAGCGACTTGAATAACAAACATTCACTTCCTCTCCGTTCTGGAGGCTGGAGGCTGAAGGCTGCGATCCGGTGTGGGCAGAGTTGGCTTCCTCCGAGGCCCCTCTCCTGGGCCTGCAGGTGGTGGTCTTCTCCCCGACATCTCACACGGTCGTCCTTCTGTGTCCTGTAGGGGTCTCCTTTCCTTATAAGGACACCAAATCAGGTTAAACCAGGTTAAATCAGGTTAAACTTCATGACCTGCCTATGACAGGCCCTATGACTTCATTTCAATTTAATGACCTCTTTAAAATCCGAACTGTGAACAGCCACATTCTGAGGTACCAGGTGAGGCATTTAGGACTTTAGCAGGTGAATTTGGGGGACCATTCAGCCCATACCACTCTGCTCCCCTGGGATTGCCAGACCTAAAGAATAAAAACACGGGACACCCTGTTACATCTAAATTTCAGACAAGCAACAAAAAATGTCCTGTCGTTTATCTGAAGTTCAAACATAGCTGGGTATCCTATATTTTATCTGGTAACTCATGCCTAACAAACCACCCCAAAACTCCAGGGCTCAAAACCGCGAGCATTGATGGCTGCCCCAAGGCCTGGAGGTCAGCTGTGTGGGTCAGCCGGCTCCAGGCAGGGTTCAGGGGTTCCTGACTGGGGCAGCTGGCCTCTCTCCCACATGGCCTCTCACAATTCAGCGAGGTGGCCTCGGTTTTCCTCTCGATCCATGAGAAAGTGAACCCCGAAAGGCATCTTGGCCCGGCCTCCAGAGTGCGCACAGACACCTCCAGCAGCTACCACTTGAGGGTCTGCCTGAGTCCCTGGGAGGCCAGATTTCTGGGGCAGGGAAGTGGCCACCACCTCCTCATGGGAGGGGCAGCACAGGAATTGCAGGGAGCTGAGAGATGGGGATGGCTTTGCTGTCCATCTACCTCAGCAGGCTTGGAGCCCGCACCTCTGGACCCAGGGCGACTTCTGCACAGACATGGATGGGGTTTGGACCCAGAGCTCTGGGGGCCAGTCGGGGTGGAAAGCCACAGTGTCAGGGCAGGCGAGGAATGGCCCCCAGGGCAGGGAAGCGCAGGATTTCTTGGAGGTACAGAGATGGGTGGAGTTATCCACCGTCCCCCAGAGCCCCAGGAACAGGCTATGGGAACAGCTCATCCTGCCCCAGAAAGGCCATCTGTCCTTGGTGCTGAGGGGAACAGGCCCGGCACAACTGCTTGGCTGCAAGCAGGGGAGGACGCCCCGCTAACAGCGGGGCCAGGCGTACGCAGAGACCAGGCCTTCATGCGTCACCCACCCATGTGTTCTGCAGCCATTCATGCGGCCCCACTGTGTGCCAGGCACTGTTCCGGGTTCGAGAAGGTATAGCCAGGGACCGAGACAGACAAAATCCCTGCCCTTACAAGGCGGTGAGAACATAAATGGCGGTGACACAGGCTTTGGAGAAAAGGTAAGCAGAGCAGAGATAGAGATCGCTTTAGGGAAAGGGCCCTTGGGCGTGCAGTGGCTGGGAGAGCCTCCCCGAGCAGGAGGCCCCGGACGGCAGGGATTGGGAAAGCAGACTAGCCAGCTTTAGAATTACCACCCCGTGCTGTTGAGTTTCTAAAATTCAGGGATTGTAAGCAGGGGACACACCCCCTCAGGGTGACACCATTGGTTCTTCCTGCTGCTCCCATCCCAAAGGATCTTTGAGCCCCGCCTGCCAAGAGCTTGGGTAAATTTCTTCTGCTGACTCCAATCCGGCCCACGGTGGGAGGCATTTTGAGAGTCAGTTGCTATGGGAAGTATTTTAACTGGCAGGAATTCAAAAGTCAAGAGTGACTGCCTATCTGCCTTCAAGGACCCCCACCTGGGAGGTTTAATGGGCCCTCGTGGGGCCTGCCAGGAAAGCGCCCCTGGAATGGAGCGGCTCTGTAGCTAGGCAGCTGCTTCCTAATCCAGGCTTACCCTCCTTCTTCCCCTTTGCCTTGATGTGTGAGCAGGACCCCCAGCCGTCCACTGATCCGGGTGGGTGGAGGCAGAAGGGGACAGTCTCAAGGGCGGGCAGTTAAGGGAGGAATACTCTGATCTCTCACCTCCTGTGGCCGCAATGGCTCTAGGCAGAGACCCCTGTCATGAAAGAGGGTCCCGGGCTGCAGACAGAAATAGAGGGTCTTCTAAAGGTGTACCAGGGCCATGGGGCTGTTGGAAATGCCCCCAAGATTTTCAGAAAGGCCAGCAAGGAGCCTTGATGGTTTGTAAGGAACTGTCAGAGGCTTCAGCAGGGACAGGGACAGTAACACTGCTCAACCACGTTCTACACCCTGGATCACCCACAGAAATAACCACGATCTGCCAGATGGCCGGCTCCAAAGGGGAGCTGCTGGGGAGCCCTCTTGCCTCTCCCACAGGGCTCCAAGAATGGGTGGGAGGTTAGTAAGAGCAAGGGAAGGAAGAGTGAATGGGAAATACCGGGGTAGGGTGGAGACCCCTAACCCCATGGGAGCATGAGCTCCAACCCCAAACCTTCATCACAGGTGTTGGGGGTCAGAGCTTATGGGACTCAGACAAAGGGCAAAAATGCTGCTCACAATGTGGTGGTCAGGGGCTGGGGGCCCTGTCCCTGTGCCGGCTTGTTGCACAGAACAGGAACCACTTCGGGGATTTCCAGGGGAAGGTGTTGAACAAGGGGAATGAAGTCCTTGCACCATCCCTAGAAAGGCTGAGATAGGACCCCCACCAGAAGCTTCATTATCCAGAACATTCTGTTGTAACTGACGCAAGGATCAGGAAGATATTGGATCTAAAAGCCAAAACTCCAAAGATGAAAAGCAGATCCTAAAAATAACCAGAAAGGAAGAATACCACCTTCAAGGAAAGACCACTGAACTGATGGCCAACCTTTTACAGGTAATGACGGAGGCTATAAAATGATGAGTTAAATCTCCAAAGTGCCAAGAGACAATAACTCAGCAGAATCGTGTACTCGGCAAAACACCTTTCAAGAAAGAGGATGGAATAAAATAAAGACGATTTCAAAGGAAAAAAAAGAGTTTTTAAGATCATTGCATGGGCAGCAAAAAAACAAAAAGACAAATCGTGCCTCATGAAAATTAAAAACCTTTGTGCATCAAAGGTCACCATCAACAGAGTAACAGGCAATCCACAGAATGTGAGCAAATATCTGTGAATCACATATTTGATAAGGGACTGACTAATATTCAGAACGTACAGAGAACCACTAAAACCAAGAACAAAAACCAAACAACCCACTTCAAAAATGCACAAAGGCCCTGAACAGACATTTCTCTAAAACAGATAACACGAATAACAGGCACATGAGCAGATGCCCAACATCTCTCAGCATCAGGGAAATGCAAATCAAAACCCAAGTGAGCGATCACCTCATTGGGAGGCCCTTGTTAGAAGGGAAAAAAACAACAACCCAGCAAATGCTAAGTGTGAGCAAGGTTTTGGAGGACTTCGCTGGTGGGAATGGAAAATGGTGCCGCCACAGTAGAGAACAATCCGGTAGTTCCTCAAATGGTTAAACATGGAGTTACCACCTGACTGAGCAGTCGTGACCCTATACTCCTAGATACATAGTCAAGGGAAAGGAAGATATCCGTCCCATGAAAACCGTGTACACAAAGGGTCCCAGCAGCTTTCCACATAATAGCAAAGAGTGGAAACAAACCAAGTGTCCATCAGCTGGGGAAAGGATAACTATTTTGTGGTCTGTGCATGCAACGGAAGATGATTCAGCCATGAAAAGGAATGAGGGGCAGACACACGTTACGTATGACACGGATGAACCTTGGAAATGTAACGTGGAAGGAAACAGCCTGGCACAAAAAGCCACATACTGCACAATTCCACTTATACGAAAAATCTAGAACAGACATCTCTGGAGACAGACAGTTGATGAGTAGTTCCAGAAGCTGGGGGCAATGCAGGGAGCAGGAGGTGGATGCAAAGGGGTGTAGGGTTTCTTCTGAGCCCATGAAAATGTTCTAAAGTTGACTAGAGTGACCGCCATACCATGGGTGAATATACTAAAAAGCACTGAATTGTACACCCTCAATGGGTAAATTGTATGATATGTGACTCACAGCTCACTGAAGCCATTTAGAAAACAAAAAGTAGAGTGTTTCCTTACTTCCCCAGTTCTCACCCCAAATTCACATATGTTTCACCCATACAGAGCCACCCTGTACAGTTGTGCGGGTTATGTAGTACACAACTCCATGGGCACCTTTAGCATAGACCGCATACATAGCCTCAAGCCTTTTGTCACACACTCAGAAAATCAAGAACCCCTTTGGTTAGCAGAAATCATTCTTCTTAGAGAACTCTTTATAAGCAGCTGGCAATAAGACAGACACCACACACACACACACACATACACATACATGCACAAAGCATATTCTTTCATCCCTAGAAAATTAGTCTAATCCCACTCTGTCCAATAGAAATACGATGTGAACCAGAAATGTAATTTAAAATTCTCTAGAGGCCATATTTTAAAAAGTTAAAAGGCACAAGTAAAATTAAATTTAATAACATATTTTACTTAACCCTGTCAATCCAATATATTATCACTTCAACATATAATCCATGTAACCAATTTTAATGAGATATTTCACAGCAAATGTGGAATATTTACTCACAGCACGTCTCAGCTCAGACTATAGAGTGCGCGCGCTTAGAACCCTCAGTGGCCACATGCAACCAGGGGCTATCGCATCAAACAGCACTGCACTCTAAATCACAACAGCAGGTAGATTTTTTTTTTTAATTTAAAAGATTTTATTTTATTTATTTGACAGAGATCACAAGTAGGCAGAGAGGGAGATAAGGAAGCAGGCTCCCTGCTGAGCAGAAAAAGCGATGTGGGGCTTGATCCCAGGACCCTGGGATCATGACCTGAGCCAAAGGCAGAGGCTTTAACCCACTGAACCACACAGGTGCCCCATCACAAGAGCAGGTAGATTCGAGCAAGACTGGGAACAAAGAATTTGTTGGCAAATGTCACCAAAGGCCAGAGTAGATTAGTACTAGTTCAGGCATAGCTGGATCCAGGAATTTAATCTCTCTCTCCCCTCTCCTTCCTTCCCTTTGTCCTCCACCCTCCCCCCATCTCCTTCTCTCCTCTCTATCTCTTACCTCCACCTCTCTCTCCTGTGTCTATCATCTCTTGGCGCTGCACTCCTCTGAGTTGGCTTCACATTTAGGCAGGCTCATGAAGTGCCCTCCCCCCCAACCCCCAACCTGCCCTTGGTTTACAAGCTAACCCCATATCAAAGTGCATTTTCTCTTTTCAACAGTTTGTGGGGGAGAGAGGAGGGAGGAATGGTCCCTGCTCAGGTGATAGGCTAAGCCTGACCAGAGGAAAAAGGTGCCCTGATTGGCTGATAGGTGTCATGTGTCAGCCAGAAGGTGTGGCCAGTCCCACTCCTGTATCTGTACTAGGATGGGGACTAAGGACTGGAGGCAGTGGGCAAAGGCCGCAGGTCTCCACTCTGCATGCTAGCCTGGCGTGGTCTCTAGGGTTGTGTGCACAGCTCTGCTCAGGTATTTTTGTTAATGCATCTTCTTAATTGTCTGTAGCTTATCTAATCTTGATCCCAAGCTTCCACCCTACTGGGAAGCAGGAAAAAAACAAACAAACAAATAACAACTCAATTTAGTGATATTTAAACAATCTCTTTTATTTTAATACAGTCTCTTTTGGAAAAATGTTAAATCCAGGTCACAGTTCACCTTCCTAACAGGGCTCTTCCTCCCTTTTCTTCCTTCATCCCAAGATGGCACTGGGGTCTAAGGCAGAGCTTATAGGGCTTCCTGACACTAGGGAAGGGAAGTCAGTACTTCTGCCGCCCTCCAGTGAAAGTGCTTCGCCCATGCAGAGCCACCTTGGGCAGTTGTGCAGGTTGTGCACTGCACAACTCCATGAGCAACATTAGCATAGATACAGTGTATGCAATTCTCTCTGGTTGTGTGGGCAGCAGCCTTGCTCCCACTCACCTTGGCTTTTCAGCCTCAGTCCTCAATGAATGCCTCAGCTTTTGGACATGAGCTTCTCCCTTGCTAAGACTCTGGATGCTACTCTGCTCCCCCACCCCACCTCAGCAGCTTTTTCTTCCTGACTCCTCACTTCCCTGCTTCTAGCTCTGCCCAGGGTGGTAGGAGTGACTGAGTCCTCTCTGCATCACAACTTAGCTTGTGGCCCGCAAGGCAGCTGAAGGGGCATTGGAATGACCCTCCCCAATGCCCATTGCCTCATGATGGCCTTGTGTGGTAAGTGGAAGCTGCTGCCACACATAATGCAAGATTCCTTTATTCTGGGATAAGGAGGTTTCCAGGCTGTGAAGACATGCCTGTGTGTATCTCCAGCACACTCCCTGTGACTCTTCCACAAGCCTTCTGATATAGTCCTGCCACCCACCCTGGCAGGGCCCACTGGAGCTGTTCTCCCATTGCACAGATGAGGAATTTGAGGCCACCCTGATCGCATGGCGCCAAGTGCCAGACCCTGGATTCCAGGCCAGGAAGGCCTCTTCCCCCTTGTAGACTGATCATTTAAAAAGGAATTTGTGCCTTGAAACCTGTTTGTAGATCATTTGTTCCAGCAAAAAAAGAGTGGCCTTTCTGGCTCTCTTGCCTGGTGGAAACACAACACGAAACAGGGCTTCTGTGTTCTCCCCTCTGTTGTTTCAGGCCCTGAGAATATGCAAAGAATGACAGGAATGCCACACACCTGGCTGTGTAATGTCAGAGAGACCAGGCCCCCTGGGAGCTATCATCTAACTCAGGAGCAGACACCCTGGGTGGGCATGCTCTGTGTCCCGGGAGAGCGGGGGTGGGGGGTGGGGGGTCCGGCAGCAGGGGGGCATGGAAACCACAGGAAGGAGGGAGAAAAAGCTCTCTCGGGCTGCTGAGTGGGGGCACTGCATGAGGAGGGACACCCCGGCACCAGGCCAGCCTGCAGGTCTGCTAAGGCTGGGCATCTAAACAGTGTGGGATGGGCAACTTAGGTGCTGTGTGACAGTTCTGGGCAGGGCAGACCTGCCCTGTGAGTGTCCTCCCAGGTGACATTCCGTCAGACAAGGAACAGGGCCAGAGAGGGAACGTTACACAAGGGGCGAGGCGAAGGGCATAGGAGGCAGAATCACCTGGCTAGAGGATAGTGGGTGGGAGTGCTGGGCTGCTGGTGGTGCCCCACTGGGGGGCATCTACCCTGGGGAGAAGCAGGGACTTCTTTGCTCCTACCCCAGCTCCATCCAGGGCAGCTGGCCAGGGACCCTGGAAGCAGAATTCTCAGGCTTCTTGATGGGCTAGGGCAGGGCATGGTCCCAGAGGGTCTGAGAGCCACATCTGTGCCTGCAGGAGCCCTGGCCTGCACTTCCTAGCTTCTCAGACAGGACTTCGTGTGGACAGCTACTGCTCCAGAAGGTCATATTATTTTTACTTTCATTGTATTATTTTTATAGTCACCTTCTACCTAATGGCAAGTGACCTTGGTCATCCACTTGGGATAGTGCCGTCAAGTTTTGCTTTCCATAACTTCTTCAAGCTAAAATAGGAAGAGTGTATTTAAAGAAAATTAGAAAATTTCCAGGGGCCCCTGGGTGGCTCACTGGGTTACGTGTCTGCCTTTGGCTCAGGTCATGATCTCAGGGTCCTGGGATGGAGTCCCACTTGAGGCTCTCTGCTCAGTGGGGAGTCTGCTTCTCCCTCTGCCTCTGCCTAGCCCTCCTCCCGCTCATGCTCTCTTGTGCTCTCTCTTTCAAATAAAGCAAAAAAGTCTTAAAAAAGAAAAAAAAAACCACTCCAGGTAGTTGGAAGGACTGAGTACACAGCCAAGATGAAAGGAGACCCTGAGGCAGTGGGACACTTGGGGCCATGACAGGAAAGGGCAGGCTGAGGCTGGGCTCCTGTTCAATGTCAGGGTCCTGTGCACTCCTGGCAGGGAAGTGAGGGGTCCTGCTGGCATGGAACCCCAACCCTGAGCCATCAAGCTTCCAGATCAAGAACTGTTTTACGGCCATAGGGGGCCAGAGTGTGTGGCACACCCGCCCCACACCCACACTGCCTCAGAGGTTCCGATTCTCCCCAAGAAATGGGTTAAAGACAGACGGAGCGCCTGTCGTGGGAGCCGAAGGGGATGTGAAAGCGAGCGGGTTCCTGGGGGTCCTCATTCAAACAAACCATCTGTGAAGATGCGGCTTTGAGACAATTGAGGAAATTTGAATACGCAAACACTAATTTTGTTAGTGTGATAATGACACGATGGTTATATAAAGAAAAAATGAGTATTTTTTTTTTTAACATTTATCTATTTATTTCAGAGAGCGAGAGCAAGCATGAGCAGGAGGGGCGCACAGAGACTCCCAAGCAGGCTCCCCACTGAGGGCAGAGCCAGACATGGGGCTCTGGGGCTCGGTCTCATAACCCTTAGGTCGCGACCTGAGCCGAAACCAAGAGGTAGACGCTTAACCCACTGAGCCACCTGGGTACCCCTCTCTTCATCTATTAACAAAGCAAAGAAAGGCTCACGAACCAAGAGGAGAGGGGTTTTGAAAGCTGGCCTTGGAAAGGCTTTACCTGCCTGGGAGGACATGGATGCTGGGGCTGGAGGAACTGGCCGAGTCCCAGCGCTGGCCTGCAGGGCTCAGAGACACAGGACCTAACTGCCCGGGGCTGGTGTTTTGTCTGGGCAGGGCTGGGCTGGAGGCTTCGGAGCTGCCCTGGCTCAGTGGGGCAGACCTGCCCACAGATGGCAGTGCACTGCTGGTCAGGAGCCAGGGGCAGGGGAAGTGGGAAGCAGGAGGTAAGGCAGGCTATGGGACATCTGTGGGGAGGTGAGAGGTTCTGTCCCAGGGGGAGGTGTCCAGAGGGCAGTCCGATGAGGACAGAGGTGTGAGGTCACCAGCACTGCCACTGAGGGAGCAGATGGGACCACCAAGCCCCGGAGACAGAGTTCTCCAGTTCCGGAATGGTCTGTGGCCCTCCTAGCACACAGTAAAGCTCAGATTCTTTTTAAAAAAATTTTTTCTATAAGGGCGCCTGGGTGGCTAAGTCGTTAAGCATCAGCCTTCGGCTTGGGTGGTAGACTCGGGTCCCACAGTGGGCTTCCTCCTCAGCGGGATCTGCTTCTCCCTCTGCCTACCGCTCCCCTGCTTGTGCGCTCTCTTTCTGATAAATAATAAATAAATAAATAAATAAATAAATTTCTATTATTTTTAATGGGGACAAACAGACATAACAAAGTTTACCATAACCATGTGAGGGGCATACTTCAGTGGTACCAAGTACATTCACACTGCAGTGCCACTGTCCCCACCGTCTATCTCCAGGATGTTTTCATCTCCCCAGACAGAAACTCTGCCCCAATCGAACAATTCCTGTGTCCCCTCCCGCCACCCCCGGTGGCCACCACGCCATCTCCTGTGTCTGTGCGCCTGACGACTCAAGGTCCCTCACGTGACGGCAATGACACAGTATGCTGACGGCCATCTGGGCGGCTTCCCCTTCTGGCGATTGTGAGTGGTTGTGCAAATACCTTTTCAAGTCCCTGCTTTCAGTTCGTCTGCGTATCTGCCCAGAAGTGGAACAGCTGGATTCTGTGGAAGCTTATGTTTAACCTTTTAAGGACTCTCCAGAACATTCTCCACCATGGCTGCACCACCTTCCACTCCTGCCAGCACAGCTCTAGAGTTTCCATTTCTCCAAACCCTCTGACACTCAGAGGCTCAGTCTCATTCTAAGTTCCTGCTTCAACATCACACAGCTGAAGAAAAAGGAGGGCTGGATTGCCAGTGGAAGTGGGCGGAGGGAGAAGGATGGTGTCGGTGGGGTAGTCTGGTAGGTGGGTAGGATTGGGGGGCAGGGATGGATCCATAAGGGGTGTGTGTATGGGTGAGTGGGGGCGAAGACTGCGGTGGGAGGGGGTCGGTGGGGGTGGAGGAGAGTGACATCACTCAGGCCAGAGTAGTCCCGGAAGCTCTAGCCAACCCCATCCCCAGCCCTGGGGGGGGGGGGGTCCCCACTACAGCCCTCTTGTGAAAATATTTCTGAGCTAGGGACTAGAACGTACTATCATGCAATGTGTGCTTGGGGTTGATCACCCCTCATGGTCAAAGACGTGTAACTGCCTCCCTATTACCCACCTCGGTGCCTGGCCCCACCCATCACCTGGCAGGGTTCCCTGGTATCCTGGGCAGCCTCCGGCCAGATATCCCCCTCAACCAAGGTCACGTGGGCAGCAGAAGCTGGGGGGCAGGCAGGACTCAGGTATTTTAAGTGCATTTCAAGTGGGCAGTCAGCAATTAATTACGGGCCCCCGGGGAAGCAGCTGGATAATCACAGAAATGCCCAAGGCACTTCTGACTATGCATCGCCTCTGGGGTCCTGCACACAGACAGGGCCAGAACTTACAAACTCCACGAGATTCCCTTCTCCTCGAATGCCCAGGTCTCTACAGTTTGCAAACCCCTGAGGTGCAAAATGGAAACAGGATCTGAGTCTGGCCAATCAGAGCACCTCGTCCTTTAGGTCAGAATGATTGGTTAAAATAGAGACAAGTGTGCTGAAGTTGGCTAATGAAATCCCTACCCGAACATGTGCTGACCAAAGGTGTTTTCTTTCCACTGTGTTGCTGGGTTGGTAAGTCTACAGCTGCTGGGCAGCTATTGGTGCCTCCCACTTGGGAAGAGCCTGCCTAAGAATGAACCCATACAGATGACAGAGAAGAAGACAGATTCCTCAAGCCCTCATGGAGCTCCTGGATCCAGCTGTGCCTGAAACCAGAAAGACACACCCTTGGAGTTTTCTATTACATGAGCCAACCAGTTCCTTTCATGGCTAAAGCCAGTTTAGGTTAGGTTAAGTTTAGGTTAAGTTAAGTTAGTTAAGTTAGGTTAAGTTAGGTTAAGTTCTTTATAATGGAAGAAAGATGTGCTGGGTTATTTGTCCAAGTGGTTTTCAGCTGGAAGCAGCAATGATGGCTGGAAAGTTGATTTCTCCAGCTAAATAATAAGACCCCAAGTAAATTGATAGTCTGAGTTTGAATCCTGTCTCTGGCACTGACAGCTCCGTGTTTGGGGGCAAGTAATTGATCTCTCTCTTTGTCCCCAGGTCCTCAGCTCTCAGATGTGGCTACAATGCTAGCAGCGTCTATTGGTCACTATAGTCTGGGCTGTCTCCCGAATGCCCAGCTTGAGGTTGTTTTGTGCTCAAGCCCTTTGTGCAATGCAGGCTGGCTAGAGGTCCTGCTCTCCAGAATCCTCCCTGCAGAACAACTAGATGCCCAACCTAGAAGTGTCCCAAGCCATCCCACTGACCATCTAGTGACCATGATGAGCCACATGACCCCACCCAGCCCATTTTCAGAAAGGCCACCCATGCCTCATGAAGCAGCACCATCTGACATGCTCCCAGGTATGCAGGAAGGCCCCAAAGGGGCACAGAGGGCCCAAGGCCCCTTGGGGACATCTGCAGGAGCCTCCCACGTGGACTCTAGCTCTTCCAGCTTCTGATTCTCTAGCCTCGTGGCTGCCCAAGTGCAAACCAGAGCTTCGCCCCTCTGCCGTCCACAGCCCCACTGACGTGCCCTGCTCAGTGCACCCCATAAACCCTGGTATTAATAGCTGATGATTTTAATACCCTGGATGAGCCAATGTGTGCAGCAATCAGAAGGCGCCTGCCTCCCCCCAACACCGCCCCCTGCACCATGCTCGCTGTGTAATTACGCGTGATCACAGTGCAGTGAGCGCTGATTGCGACTCAGAGGCCATCGCTTGCTTTCGGGCTCGTGGGGCTGGAGCCCCCGGCGGCCTAACGAGGGTAATTGAGGCAGGGCTGATTGTGCCGGAAAGCTGGAGGGGACTGAGCCATGAGAACAGGCCACGTCACACCCCGAACAGGACGCATTTGCTAAATTTGTTTCCGATGCAATTTCATGGTGATTACACTGATTTCTCTTTAGTAATTGAGCCTGGCGCTGAGCTCAATGCCTGCAGCCCGGCTGTCAGGACGGGCCCATTTTGGAGCAGGAGGTATTGATTATGATTTATGGACCACTGTCAGAGCCCTCAGAAAGGAAAGACAGTGCAGGAAGGCAGGCGGAGATAGCTGCTAGGGCTCTCTGGGAAATTCCCTCCTGATAGGCTGTGGCCGGATTTTGCTCCGGCTCTGTCACTTCTCACTGTGTGGCTTTGGGCAGTACCTGTGTGCCCCCCAAGTCCCCATCTGTTGAGGTAAGAAGCCCTAACCCACAGAGGTCCAAACCAGTCTGTCCACCAGCCATGTTCGGACAGCAGCTGGGTTACAAGTCCTCCGTCCACAGGAATGTCCTTTGGGGACATGTCCCACCTATCCCACCCAGAGACAGGCCTGCTGCTTCCAAAATCACCACTGCTGACCCCCCATACCTACCCTCTGGGTCAGCAACAGCCATCCCTGTTGGGCCCTGAAGGGGATGGGCCTTGAGACAGGGCCGCTGGGCAGAGCCACACACCTGCAGAGGCTGCACCCACATGTTTTTCATCAGAAAAGTACTAGCCCAGGGGGCCTGAGTGGCTCAGTCTTTAAGCCTCTGCCTTCAGCTCAGGTCATGATCTCGGGGTCCTGGGATCAAGCCCCACATGGGCCTTCCTGCTCAGTGAGAAGCCTGCTTCTCCCTCTCCCACTCCCCCTGCTTGTGTTCCCTCTCTCACTGTGTCTCTGTCAAATAAATAAAATCTTTAAAAAAAAAAAAAAATACTGGCCCAAGTCCTCATGGGATGGAAGAGTGTATCTATGCTGCAGAGGCCAACATTCCCTACTGGGTTCCTCAGCTGCAGGGTTCCCAACATGAAGAAAGCTCCTGGCTGAGAGTCTGGTCAATGGGGCTCCCGGCCCTCCCTGTTCAAGGAGGCCTGGAATCCCCGGGGCGGCTGGGCCCCTCCGGGCTTCCTGGAGCGGAGTCTGCATCTTGGCAAGGCCCCCCAGGAACCAGAGCTCCAAGCCAGGTGTTCCTAGGTCGGCTGCCCAGGAGAAGCACCGGGAGAAACTCTGGGAAGTCATGAGTGGGGTCCCCAAGGGGCTGAGGCCTCAGTGACCTTCCATCTTGCTGGTGGCTCCAGGGTGCATCCGAGGTCCCCAGATACCCAGGCCGGGGCAAATTGGTGGGGGCCAAGAGCCTCCTCTTGCGGGCAGTTCTGGAGTGATGGGGCCGTGCTGGTGTGAACCCCACTGGGGGCCATCAGGCACCTAGCCCAGCAGGCAAGGGGCCTGGTGCCACGCAGGCAACAAGGCTGGAGCGTGGGGTGCACCTGCTGGGCCACAGGCCCAGTCCCCGAGCGCTCCCAGCAACCAACACTCGGAGCCAAGAGGTTTAGCAAAAATGTTTAATCTCTCCTTAATGTGTGTGTGTGTATTTACAAGTACTAAATCTGAAGAACAGTAAAATAGGAAATAGCCGTATATTTACACAATCCGCGGGCGACCGCCCCGCCAGCTGCGCTGCTCCTGCAGGACAGCGATAGCTGGGCAGGCAGCTCCGGCCCGCCAAGTGATCACTCTTCTTTTGGGTGGGGGCTCTGTGGTGTTAAAGGACAGCTAATTGTGGGCTTCGTCTTAAAAATATCTTTCTTTCTCTCTAAATATATCTATTCTAGCTTGTGTAGCACCAACGACGTGAGCCATCAGATCCAGAACTGGGGAACCGGGGTGGGGGTACTCTGAGCAAGGCCAAACTAGGGAGGGCAGGAGGGAGGTTTGGGGCCATCCGTCTGGGCGCCCCGGTCCCTCTTCCCCAGCCCCCAGTCCCGGCCCCTCAGGCCCTGGGTTGGGGAGTACAGGGCAAGCTCGAGGTATATGGAGAGACCAGGCTCCCAGACCGAGGTGTGAGTCGTCTGGGGGCACTCCTGAGACCCTGCGGATTGGGGAAGGGCAGGGAAGCACAAGGAAGGCCAGGCAGGGGGGTGGAGAGGCGTGGCCTACAGCAGGCAACAGCAGCAGTGTCTGGGACAGGCTGGGAGCCCTTGCTTCCCACACTGAGGCCTGGCTCCCCCGAGCCCTGGGGCAGCAGAGGGGCCTTTCAGGCAAGGGAGCCCACCCTCGTTGCACAGAGCAGGGCTTCAATTCCAGGCCCCTGCCAGGCCCCCGTGCCAGTGCCTGGAGTGAGAGCCCCTGCCAGAGGGATGTGCAGAGGTGCCGGCAGGGTGCTACAGAGTTGGGAGGGTCCTGGGAAGTAGTGATGAGGAAGAGGCAGGGCCTAACAGCATGTACGAGCAGGAAGGCCAGCAAAGAACCTGCTGCAGGGCTGAGGCAGGCTGGGGACCAGCTCCATGGGCTCGCATGTAAACAGGTCCTGCTAAAGTGCTTGGCCTCCCTCTGCTACCACTGCCCTGCCTGCCCACCATCCAGGTGACAAGGGCACAGGGAAGGCCCCACCCTTGAACCTGTTGCCTCACAGAGGCAGGCACAGGAGGCTTGGCTCTGCGGGGACCAGGGAGGGCAGAGGAAGGGGCCAGAACTGGATTCTGAACAGAGGGACACAGGGGCCGAGGAGCCCCAACCTGACCCTCATGGAAGTGGAAGAACGGGGGTTTCGCAAAGAAGCCGGCACCCTGGGAAGACTTTCTGGTGGGGAGGGGAACGGAGGCTTGGCCCCAGGCACAGCCAGGCGACATCAGAGGGGAGGCAGGAGTGTACTGGGGGACGACAATCTAGGCCAAGGCAAGTGGCTACCAAAAGACAGCCAGATCTCCAGCCAGACCAGCCTCAACTTGGCTGCCGAGGAACGAGTCCACAGGGGCTGCGCTGGGGCAGGGGGCTGGCCTGAGCTCCAGCAGGGCACACACTGCAGCAGGAGGCCCAAGCCCTGCCCGGTGCCCGTTGGGACCCCCTGTCTGGCCTGTTCCAGCAGCTTCCTGCACCAGGAGCGCTCAGCCTTCATGGAGCTCCCCCATGGAAGGAAGCAGCCCTTGACCTGATCTCCAGGGTGTGGCTCACGCTGCTTAGGAGGGGGGACCCCAAGACGGGCAGCCCGTGGGCGCAGGGCTGGCCACAGTTAGCTGTCCCTTAAAGTCCATGGGAATCTTGAGTACCGTCAAAAAAGTGAACATGAAAAGGGGCCGGGCCGCTTGTTTGCGCTCACAAGTGACTGATTAATTAAAAAAAAAACATTAAAAAAAGGGGTCTAACAACCTCTAGTATTCAACACTTGCAGTTTTAAAAAGTTCAAGTCAGACTAAACGCTAGCACGGTCATGCAGGAATCCACGGCCCCGCGCCCTGGACGCTCGAGGGGCCGGCGAGTTCTCTCCTCTGTACGTCACAATGAAAACAGGGTGGCCCGCAGGTCGGGTGACAGAGGCCTTGGGGGCACGCCACTCAGGGAGGCCCTGGCCACTTCCACGACCATTTGGTATTGCTTTCCCACTGCCTCAACTTCCTTATTCTACTTCGTAAAATTTCTCCTCCTCCAGTTAACTGTACAGGACCCCACTGGGGCTGGAAACTGAGGCTAGAGCCACATATATATATATGTGTGTATATATATATATATGTACAGAGTTCTTTTAATTAAAAATGTGTTTTTTCTTGCTCACTGAGGGCCGGATGGGCAGAGCCGACCTCCTGGCCCTCTGGTCACTGTGTCCTACTCCCAGGGGCCCTGCCACAGCCCCGAGTGCCCACCCAGAGAGTTCCCCTAAAAAAAAAAAACCCAAAACAAGTCCCCCCAGATGTCCCGCCGCCTGTGAGGGGCACTGCAGAGATGCTGGACTGGAAGCCGCTGAAGGTGGGCATGGAGAGCAGGGTACACAGAGGGGTATGAGGGAGAAGGGTGGCCGGGGGCTGCTCCCAAGCCCCACGCGGCCGGGGAGAACACAGCCCACCCAGGGGCTGGTGCCAGGAGCAGCGTTGCGGGGGAATAAATAATGGGAACGTGCGCTCATGGCCCAGAGCCCCAGGCCCCAGTGGCTCCCAGAGGCACAGCCCTGAGGACAGGAGAGGAGTCACCGAGTCCTTCTGGAAGTCACGCGGGGGCGCTGAGCGAGCCGTTCTGCAGCCCCTCCATAGGAGGGAGCTGGGGCCTGTCTGGGCGAGGTTGACGTGGCGCTCCGGCCTCGGCCGCGGCCGCGGAGAGCACGCGGTGAATTGGGAGGACGGTGGCGGTGGTGCAGCAGCGAGCGTTGGGGGTGCCAGACGCAGCAGGTGGGCGGCGGCAGGTGGACGACTTCAGCTCCCCTTGGCCGGGCCCCCGGCATTCGGCCTCCCCCCGGGGATGCCATCCGGGGCCCGGGCCTCCCACTCCGCACAGGACGCCAGGAACGGCGGGTGCCCTCCTTGCCCCTCGTCCTGGCCCTTCTGACCTCAGCAGCACCTCGAGGAGATGGACCAGGCCGGCTACCCCCTTCCCAGAGGGCTCCAGCCATACCCCCAGGTCCTTGGTGGTCACCCTCTCCTCCTGAGAAGTCCCTGGTCACACCGGGGCTCCCCCCACCCGCCCTGTGGTGAGCAGCTCTGGGCACAGGAGGTGCTGCAGGCACTGTCACCCACACCACGAAGAGTCGGGGCCCTCGCCAGGCAGGAAGAGGAGGTGGAGGGCCAGGAGGATGCTGGACCACACGCCTGGCCCCGAGCGCCCTGGCATAAGCACAGATGGGGGCGAGGCTGCCTCCGAGGCCTCCCAGCTCAGGCTGCCGGACAGAGGCCACCCATGCGGGCCCTCTTGCTCAACTCCCGCTGGGCGGTGACGGCCAAGGGTCTCAGCTGCTCAGGGCCATCGTGTCCACCACCTGCTCCAGCTTGCTCCGGAGCCGCTGCCGCCGCGCCTGTTCATCCTTCTCCAGGGCTGTCAGGATCTACGGCGGGAGGCGGGGCGTCAGCAGGCCTGGCCGGGGCTGCCTACTCCCATGGGGTGGGTACACGGAATCTCAGGGTGGGGGCTGTCCAGGAAGCAAGTCACCCTGCCACAACCCGCAGGGACTCTGGAGCCAGCACCGCGCTGAGGGTCCTGGGTTGAGCCTGGACTCCCAGGATCCCCGTGTGGAGAATGAGTCCCCCAGGTCAGTACGCCGACACTGTCCCCCAACCTGGGCTTTCATCAGAGCCCCTCTTGGTGCAGGTCTGTCTGAGCAGGGCCTGGCCTTCTGGGGCATGGACACCTCTCACAGTCTGCTCTGCACCCCAGCTCCACCCGAGGCGCTGAGCGCTTGCTGGACCCTCTGCCCATGCTCCTGGGTCCTGCTGGCTGTCAGCCCTCCAGCACACAGCCCATCACCACCTCCCTGCCCCCAAGTCCCGCAACCCATCACCTGTTTCTCTGCACCCCTTACAGGACTTCTCAGAAAGCACTGCTAGCTCCTCCCGGTTCCCCTTGAGGGCTGCAAGAAGGCGGGCTTCAGTCCCCACCCTGCAGGTCACTCGTCCTCCTCGGCACTTGGCCATTGGACGTGGGCTGTCCCTGGCTCTCAGTCCCAAGGCTCTGCCTGCCCCTCCCGGCTCTGGACTCACCTCTGCGGCCGCCTCCTCCACGCCCACATAGGTGCCTCCTCTCAGCTGCCGACCCCACACTTGGGCCCAGAGCCCGAGACTCTTGCACTCTCCAGTCTGCCCCCTCACACTTGAATAGCTGGAGGCCCCCGAGACCCGTATCTCCTGCAGCCTGCCCTACTTCCTGTCACTCAGCCACAGGTCTGGAGATGGGCCCACACCCAAGAGAGGCAATACCCAGCCCGTGAACTCCACAGCTCAGCAGCATGGCTGCAGCCTCTGCTGGTCCCTGCCTCCCTCTCGTCCCCTGCTATCTGGCTCGAATCACAGCTCCAAACCCTGACTGCCCAGCTCACTCGGGGAACAGCCCAAGTTCCCTGAGGCCTGCATACCAAGGACGAACGCTGCCTCAGCTTTCCCTACTCCTCCCCCAGGGCCAGCTGATTCAGCATCCTGGCCTCTGTGGTCCTGCCACAGAGCCCACACTGGCCTCAGGGTCCTAGCACTGGCCAGGCCCATCCTGCTGCTCTAGGCCTTTGTGTCCTCTCTAGTCCAGCCTGTAAGTCCATCCTTCCTCCCCAGACAGCTCAGGGAGCCCCAGCTCGGTACAGATACCTAGGAGGCCTCCTGAAGCCTCACTCCAAGTCAATGGGGGAAGGTGCTGACACTTAAGGAAAGGCCCACTGCCCTGCCCTGGAGACAGCCATCCAGGCCGATAAATCCTGCAAACAGGGCCTTCAGGGCACAGTCACTACCTGACCCACAGTCTCCACATGGGAAAGACACAGCCGTCCACTCCCCCAAGCCCCACAGTGACCAGAAGCACGATCCCTGAGCTAGTGTAGCCCAGGACTGGCAGGGAGTCACGAGAGCATTCCCTCCCTGCCCTAGTGAGCAAGGACAACAGTCGGGGTGCAGAGGGGGAACAGCAGGAGGTGCCTGGCCAGCCTGAGGCATGGGCAGGGGCCGGGGTAGCTGCAGGGGCTTTGTCAGGGGGCCTGTGCCTGGCAGTAGGAGTCTGAGCCAGGCGGGCAAGAACCAGCGCACATGCTCACCTCATCCTTGTACTTGGTGATATAGGAGTAGATCTCGTGTAAGGCGCTCATGCTGTTGAACTGGCTCAGGTGCAGCCGCGACTGCTCCGCCAGGTAGGCGCTCATGTCCTGGTCGCTGATGGCGGGCATCTTGGCAATGTCTGCATAGTACCTATGGCGGGGCAGCAGGTGGGCCGGGGCAGCAGATGGGCCGAGGGCGGCAGGGGAGTGGTGAGCGGGGTCCCGGCCCCTCCCCCGCCCGCCTGCCCATCGGGTGCTGTCTACCTCTCCACCCAGCTCTTGTAGTTGGGGATGTCCTTGGCGTAGAGCAGTTTGTTGGAGGGCGAGTCCTTGCCCAGCTTGTGCTCCGACGTGGAGCAGGAGTCCATGAAGGTCTGGGCCACCACGGACAAACAGGCGTCTGTGATGCTGCTCTTGTGGATGTCGAACACGAACTGCGGGTTCTTGATCACGTTCACCCAGAAGCGCAGAGGCAAGCTGTGGGTGTGCCCAGGTGCACAGTCAGACAGGGCCTCGGCGCCCCTTCCGGTTGGCACAGGGAAGGGCCCATCTTAAGGGCCTGCAGTCTTCCTGGCTCCGACCCTCACACTGGTCATGGATGTCCACAGACGTAGGGAAACTGAGGCCCCAAGAGAGCCAGGACTCCCAGTGAGCACATCCTTACCTCCCAGGACCTCCTGAAGGGTAGCCCCTCCGCATCCTCAGGCATACATAGATGAGATATACAGACCCAACAGTGCCCCCTCACATTTGGGTTCCCCCTGCACATGGCCACAGCCCTCCCAGGCCTGCTCACATCAGGGTCACACACACAGCTGGGCTGGCTCACCCCCATGAAAGGCACACACCTATGCAGGCACACCACTGGGGCTGGCTCACACCTAGACAGGCTCCCCTCCAGGAGAAGGCTCACCACCAAGGCAGGTCAAACCTGGGCTGGCTCACCCCTCCTACCCAGATGGGCCCTGGAAGCAAGACCGGGAAGGGGTCCAGGAGACACAGCCCCACAGAGAGCTGACCTCTTCATCTAAAATCCCCCTCTGGGACAGCCATCAGCTAAGGTATGCACAAGCCACTAGCCCATGTTAACTGTTTAAATTAAAAAGAATTAGGGGCACCTGGGTGGCTCAGTGGGTTAAAGCCTCTGCCTTCGGCTCAGGTCATGTTCCCAGAGTCCTGGAATCGGCCCCCAAGTTGGGCTTTCTGCTCAGTGGGGAGCCTACTTCCTTTTCCTCCTCTCTCTCTCTCTCTCTCTCTGCCTGCCTCTCTGCTACTTATGATCTCTGTCAAATAAATAAATAAATAAACACAAGTCTTTTAAAAATAAAAAGAACCAAATGAAGTTAAAAGTCCAGATTTTTGGTTGTACTCATTCTATATCAAATGCTCAGTAGTGATACATGGCTGCTAGCCAAGGCTCCAAACAGCACAGATCTAGAATGTTCCATCATCACAGAAAATTACCCTGGACGATGCTGCCTCCTCTCCAGTGCCCCATGGAACCCTCTCACGGAGCACAGCTGGAGCTGGAGGCCCCAACAAGGGTGAAGGCTCCATCCCAGATTTGTGAAGCAGTAGCGTGTAGATCTCAGAGTCCTAGGAGGGCTAAGGTCACCAGGGGACAAGGGAGGAAGAGGCCAGAGGCCAAAGGCACGGGAGCTCCTGTAAGGATAGGGTGAATGGTGCCGTGGGCCCAAGGTCAAGTTCAGAGAGATGAAAGCCAGTGTGGGCAGTGGCTGTTGGCCCTGTGGGGGGGGGCGGGGAGAGAGCTCCAGGAGCCCTGGCTCTCACTGTCCTCCTCACTGCAGCCGGCCAGCATGGCCCATTCCACTGCTCCAGCTTCTCACACACAAGCCAGCACTCACACACCCTCACACAGCCACGCACACCCAGAGACACTCGTGAATGCACAGGCACACACACACACACAAGTGTCCACCTCCCACCCCTAAGGCAGGTCCTGCAAGTCGGAGCAGAGGACCTGGGCGGGGAGGCGGCAGATGCCCCCAAGATGGGTGAATCAGGAAGGCTCCCCCTCAGGTGGCTGGCCTCAGCATGGGTATGGTGAGCCTGGGGGCCTCTATCCTCACCTGGGCAAACCTGTCCCTGGGGCCAGCCCCCCAGCTCCCACTTTCCCCAGCCCGATCCCATGCCCCCAGGCTGTACCCCTGCACCCGCCACGCCGGCCCTCCGGAACCTACCAGTTGCTCTTCCATGTGTGGCGCACGTCGGAGTCGTGGATCTGGTGCTGGTCAGCCTGCTCGTCCAGGAAGTCAAACATGTACTTGATGGCCAGTGGCAGGGCTGAGCCCCGGTGCGCTGTGCTGAAGATGGTCTCGAACAGGTCGTCCACAAACTTCTGGAGCGTACCCTGCAGGCAGGAGAGGGCACAGAGCTCCAGGAGGGCCAGCGGGCTGCCCCCTTGCCATCTCAGGCACCCAGGCCTGTGCGGCCATAGGATAATGCCAAGGGGGAGGGGGTCTACTCTGACCATGGCTTTCTGAGGCCTGGGCCTGGGTGTCCCTGCCACGTCCCCACCACCCACCCACCAAGGCCTACTTTGGTGGCCAGCAGCCGCGTCAGGTAGATCTCTGAGACCATCTTGCTGCCTCGGTCACCCTCCCGCTGATCCAGGTGGTCGTGGTTCTTCACCAGGTGCCACAGCTTGGTGCCACTCTCCAGATCGGGCGTGATCATGGGGGTGCGTGAGCGCAGGCTGTCGGGGCTGCTGGCTGTGCGTAGCATGCTCTCTGTAGGGACCCCAGCCGTCAGTGGGGTGCCCTCCATGCCTAGCACCCATGCCCACTCTGCTGCTGGCCGGACGGCCTTGGCAGCTCCCCCATCCGAGATGAAAACTGCAGAGTCAACAGCCCCACCGCCCTGGGTTGTTGGGGACAGATAGAGACATTGAGGCAACGGCAGAAAGGACCACTAATGCATGATCTGGGGAAAGGAAGCCTCCACGTTGGAGGGAAAAGCCATCTCTCCAAGTGACGAGCCACAAAGAAGCCCCGTCCCAGCCTGTGCAGGGAGCCGCGGGGACGCGCCCGCCCTGGCCTGCAGGCCCTGCTGTCCCCATGCACCCGCTCACCGTATCTGCTGAGAGACTTGGTAAAGGTGGACGAGTTGGAGATATTGTAGGCGGATGTCTGCTTGGGCACCAGGGCCACCGAGGACCCATCTGTCACCTGCAGGCAGAGAACCAAGAGACATGTGACCCCTCATCAGTCCCAGAGGACACCCCCGTTCCGGTTCTGAGCCTGGAGGCCAGTCGCCTCACTGCTCCAAGCCTCAGTTTCCCCAGAAGTACACCTGCAGGGCTGTGTGGGCCCCTATATCCTCTTCTTGGGATGTACTGCTCAGAGGGGCCTGGACGCTGGCTCCTGCACTGCCCCGGAGCCCCGGGAAGAGAGGCCAAGCCTTGGCCAGAAGGTCAGGAGGTCGCGGGGGTCACCTGGTAGTGAGCCAGCGTGTTCAGCCTCTTCCAGTCGTTGTCGATCTTGGTGGTGACATCCTCATCTTGCAGGATGATGCGGGCCATGCGGCCTTGGCGCCACTCTGCAGGGAAGAGAGCGCTGGAGGGGCGGGCCATTGGGGCAGGCACCTCCCACCTACTGCTCCCTCTGCCAGATCCTGGCCTCTCCCAGCAGAGGGGACGGACAGGCCCTGAGGGGACAGGGTGCCCTGTGGACACTCAGTGAGAGGCCTGGAACAGCAGAGTAAGGGAGACACAAGGCTTCTCCCCTCCTCGAGGCTAGGCTCCCTTCCCAGCTCTGGCTCTGAGCAGGACACACACACCACTGCAGGGAGGTCCTGTGTCCCTGCCCCGCCCACACCTCCTCTGGCAGCCCTAACCCCGCCCCATGGCAGCTGCCTTGCTGTGGGTATGTCCTGCCTTCCAGGGCTCTGGGCCCACCTCCTCGGCCTGGCATTTAAGGCCCCAGCTCTGGCTTCTCTGGTCACTGCTACCACGGGACCCCCAGGCCCTCTACCTCTGCTGCCTGCTCTAGCCCTTCCAGCTCTGCAGATGCCCCTGTCTGGCTCATGATCCAAGTGGCCCCCCATGCCAGCTCTGACAGCCTCTCAGCTCCTACGGTGCATGGGAACCCACTCCCTGCCTCTCTCCCTTGCAGGACAGTGGCTCCTGAAATGGACTTCCTGCTTCTCCCCTCTACCCTGGCCAGCAGCAACTTCCCAGAGCTAGCCCAGACCACAGCCCTTCCCACAGAACCCCCTATGGCTAACTTGCCGGAGCCCCCCAGTGGCACCACTGCCAAGCCGCAGCCAGGCTCACCCAGGTCCATGTCCCCAGCCTTTGGCCGCTGGGAGTAGGGCACACCCTTGTACACGGCATCCAGCAGCTTCTCCTTGACCTGAGTTACTGTGTCGCAGTTCAGCCCCTTCACTGGCACCTCGGGTGCGTTCTCGTTCTCGGGGTTCACGCAGTTCAGGGTCTGCGGGCAGGGAAGGGGGCTGTATCAAACCCTGGCTCTCCAGGGGCACACGCTGCACTAGGGGGCACGGGGAGGGCAGGGCTGCATGGGATGGCTGGGCTTGCACGCACCAGGGTCTTGTAGTCGATCTGCTGCCGGATGAGCTTGTCCTCACTCAGGGAGTAGCGGGCTTCGCCCGTGATGGCATCGATGGGACCCTTCTCCATCTGCTGCTTGATGGCGCAGTAGAGCATGAAAAGCGGCTCCCCCGCGCACTCCTGCAGCAGGCAGGTGGGTCAGGCAGCATCCAGGATACCTGGGGGCTTCCGCCTCTGCTCCCCCCCGCCCCCCACACAGCTGTGTGCAAGCTTCCCACAATGAAAGAGACAAGCGGAACCCTGGTTTGAAAACCCCATGAAGACAGTGCAAGAGAATAAATGGGCCACTCAAGCTGCCCCTATGAGCTTCCAAGTGAAAACTCTAGCGCGGCCTCAACCACTAGGGCCAGGAGCACACGGAGAGAAATGCCTCGTGGCCAAGCTGGGTTTATGCCAAGTAAGACCCAGGCTGGTACACTCTCCCCTGAAGCTTCCCCAGTTCAGGCCTCAGTGGGCCCAGCACCACAGCCTCCTGCCTGTGCTCCAGAACCCCGCTTGTCGGAGCCCAAGAGGAGCAGCCAGCACCACACACAGGACAAAGCCTAGGCTCCTGGGCCCACCCCACAGCCCCAGGCACTGTGGACCCTAGGCCTCACAGCACTGCCCAAGGTGGCAAGCTGGATGTTGGAGGCCCACCCAGCTGGGACCCAGCCCGGCAGGCAGAGGACCGCCACCCCTTCCATCACTGGAAGGCAGTAAGCCAATGCAACCATGGGTGCAGACACACTGACCTAGAGCAACGACTGTCCAGCACTGTGGGACACAGAAGTCCATGGCCAAGATGCCCTGAAGGGGGCCCCCGGCACTTGGCACAAGTCCGCTTTGCCCCTGCCTCTGACCACTTTCCCTCTGGTTCCCCACACTGTGGCCACCAAGACCATTGCCTATACCTCCAACAGCTCAGCATGTCCTCGCCTCAGAGCCTCTGCCTCCACTTGTCCCTACAACCAGAAATTTCTCCCAAGGTCTCTGCTGTGGACAAAGGCAGCCCAGGCAAGTCTCAGACACCTGGCCTTACAGCAGGGCAGGGAGTCCCAGCATGGTCACCTGCCCCCTGTGGCCCTGGGCCATCCCCTCAGGCCCAGTATGTTCCCTCATGTGCATGGTGAAGGGGCAAACAGGAATTGGAAGAAGTGGTGCTCTGAGTAAACGCGGCCTCCCTGTCCCTGTCCCTCTACTCATTATCCCCCATGTCTCCGCCCCTCCACAAAGCAAGCCCCAATGGCGATTCTAAAGCACAACCCTCAGATGGCACCAGGCCCATGCACCCCATCCGTCTGTGGCTCCAGAGTCTCACTCACACAGCAAGCCCAGCTTCTCAGACCAGATGTCAGAATGAGCCCCCTTTTCCTGGGGGCAGAGAGTCAGGTCCAGACAGGGAGGAACAGAGGCAGGGCTTCCCTCAGCTTACAGAGCACCATTTTACAAGCACATAAGTACCCTTTGCAATCAGCACAGAAGCGAGTTTCCACAAGACGGGCACGAGTCTGTCACTGGTCACCAGTTCTGTGCAACGGTAACGTGCTTACAGGGCACCTGCTACGTGCACAGGATTCTGAGCGTGCTGCTGTCCCCTCCCACTGTGGGCCCCACGGGATAAGCCCTGGCTCGGCTCCCCTGGCTCCCCCCAGTTGGAGCTGGCACGCACCTCTAGGGCCTTTCTCCCCTTGTTTGGCTAACTCCTTCCCTTCCTTCATACCTGTGCTCAAGTCCCTCATCCACCTGACTTCCTGCCCCTTCTTACCTGCCCTCGTGCCCCATTCACACCTCCCCCCAACTCAGGGTAAGACCATGCCCTAGGCACCTCCAAGGGTCCGCCGTTATCCTCGACTCAGTGAGAACCCCGGCAGCTGAGGTCCACAGCCAAGAAGCAACCACAGTCTAAGTGAGCCCCAGTCCACCTGTGCCAGCCCATACCCATGGCCCCTGGGCCCCACTGCCTATGACCCTGGCCACCTGCAGGGCCTCAACCAGACACCAGAGACCAGGCAGGAGCACACGTAAAGCATGCACACTGGGCCACAATGGGGCCCCGCCACCCTCCACCTCTCAAGACTACGGGCCTGCCTGCCAAGCCTTCAGATTTTAAGGGAAGCCAGACATTTATGTCTGAATCACCTTTATTTCTAAATGGTGAGTAAGCAGTCTCACTACTCACATCCCAAACAAAACCCACCTGGACCCGTAGTTAGCCTCCACCCCTTTCTGAGGCTGACCATGGGCCTCCAGAGCTCATTTTCTGAGGGTGGAGGCCTGTCCAGGCAACAGAGAAGGCCCAGGCGGCCACCCTCTCGCAAAAAAAAGTCACCAACAAGAGCCCCCAAGGCTGGCCAGCACTGGGTGCTGGACACACAGAAGCCCCTGCCCAAACATCCCCTCCATCCCTGGCCCCAGGCCATGGGCTTAGCCCCTGAGACGTGGGTCTGGTCCAAACTCCAGCTCAGCCAGATGCTCACCACCTCTAGGGTGTCTGCCCCCGCCTCGGGGCTGGGTGAGGAGTGGTCAGCCTCCAGGAGGAGGAGGAGGAAAGAGGCTAACGGGACACACATCCTGGGGGAGTGCCTGCTGAGACCCGCCTCTGCCCGTCCCTCTCCCTTCTAATGCCCTTGAGCCCATCCGCCTGCCCAACACCCCATCTCGGATGTTCCCTCTTCCTCAGCCACCACCTACCTTCAGGAATTTATACAAAAGGAAGGTGAACCAGTTGGTCAGCATCTTCTCTGCCACTGACTCAGTCCTGGGGGCACAACATGGACAGGGATGGGGGCTTGACTCCACAGCCCACTGCGCCCGCCCCACCGCCGCCGAGGGCGCTGAAGGGGCTGCCCTGGAAACCCCAGCCCTCTGCCCCAGAAAGCCCGGCTTCTGAGTGGGACCATTCTGGCTTGGTGCCGCTGGGTGCCCGAAGTGGCATGGCCTGGGGCAGGGTCCCCACACCCAACACGCTGGCTCGGCCTCCCATGTCCGCAGGCAGAAGTCTGGGCTCACCGCCGCAGCAGCAGCTTGGGGTGGTTCTTGCTCTCTAGGTTCTTCTCAATGAGGTCCGACAGAAGCTGCTTGAGCACCCCCGTGGCATACTCCATCTCACCCTGCAGGGCCGTCATGATGAGCGAGGCCACATTGCCCCGGTCCCGCATGGAGAAGCTGCGCTGGGCCTCCAGTGTGCGTATGAAGGTCAGCAGGAAGTGCTTCTTGGTGAGCAGCTGCCCGAACAGCGTCAGCGACTTCTCCACATTGGCCTGCACCTGGGGGAGAGGGGGCAACCCATGGGTACACTCAGACCCGGAGGGACACCCAGGCCCCACAAGAGAGGCAGGACAGGAAGGCTGAAGGCAGGGCCAGAGGGGGGCCTTGCAAGAGAGTGACACATTGCCCTAACAGGTCCTGGGGCCTCAACTGTCCTCGGCAGAGGGAATGTGTCCAGAAAACTACTTAAGAAGCCCATCACAGGCAGGGACCGGGGCAGACCAGTGTCAGTGCAATGTGTAGAACGAGGGCCACCCTCCTTGCAGTCGGATCCTGGAACCACCATCTCCTTCAGCCTTTCTTCCACAGCTAGGAGGAAACTGAACTCAATGCCCCATATGCTGGGCACCAGCAAAGCACAGCCATGTCTCAGTCTGCACTCACAACAGAAATCACTGTCCCCACACCACAGAGGACAACAAAGTCCAGGAGAGAAAGAGGCTTGTTCAGGGCCATGTGACATGGAAGTGGGGAAAGGGGGTAGAGTGCAGGGATGGCTGGCTCCAGGGACCCTACTCTCTCTCTTATGCACAGCAAAACAGGAGATTCCCCACCAGACTATGCTGGAAGCTGCCAGTGCCACTGCTGCCAGCCCAGGCAGATAGGTGACAAGACCCAAGTAGAATACACTCATAACTAAGAGAACATTCAGTCTGACACAGCAGATGGTCACATCAGGAAAGAGACGTGATAAAGCACGTGGAGCCCTCAACGTGGCAGCCATCCCAGGGATGGGGAGCTGCTGAGCAGCCCTGGTTATCCGGGCCTGAGCCAGAGTGACAGGAAGGCCCATTCCAGCAGAGCTCAAGAGGGACTATCCCACCAACAGAGCTGTGACAGGGAATGGGATCCCCCACATCCAAAGCGTGCAGAGATGGGATTGCCCTTGGCCGGATGGCATGACTGCTGAGCCCCTGCCTGTTCCTAGCTGAGGACTGGGCACCTACCTGCCTCTGGGGAGCCCCTAGAGGACTTCAGGTCCAGCCCTCTTCCTCTCGGCAAGCTCACGCCCATAGCCCAAGTACCGTCAACAGCTCCACAAACCAAAAACCCAGCTCCATGAGGGCCACCATTCTGCCGTCAGCCCCACACTTACCCCAAAGAGCCATGCAAACTCCTGCAGGGCCTCCCACCTCCCAGCCCACACAGCAGGGCCCCTGCCCTACGAAGCTCAGCATCCCAACAGCCAGCAGCCAGGCCCGGTGAATAGGCACTGTGGCACACAACGTACCCAAGGCCTCACTGGAACAGAGGCAGGCTCCAGTGAGCCTAAGCTCCGGCCACTGCGATGGGCTGGAATGCGGGCCAGCCCCGCCCCAGGCCCCTATCAGGTCCATCTCCCCACCACAGCAGAAGCACTACAGGGAGCCGAGGGCCCTGCCTCCCAGGGGCCCTTCCAACCCATCTGGGCCATCTCCCAGGGGTCCCAGGAGCAGGCAGACGTCCCCGTGAGCTCCAGCCGACAGCCCACCTCCATCTCCTTGAGCACTGGATGGTCCTCGATCCCAGGGAAGAGCACCCGCATGGCATACGTCCGGTAGTCAAGGAACGGGATGCCGGCACCGTCCAGGTCGTTGGTCAGCTCATGGATGTCTGTCTGCAGCTCTGCAAAGGCTGCAGCCACACGAGGTGTCAAGGCAGGTACCCCTCCAGCCCCAGCAGCACCCCCTCAGGGCTAGGCTCGAACTCGGGCTCTGCTGCTCCCTGGCTGGGTAACCTTCAGGAAACCCCCAGGCCTTCCAACGCTGACATGTGGACAAAACTTCTGTCCCTCGGATGGGTCACAGGAGGCACCAGACAAGAGCAGAGAAGGTGGCATGCCTGGGGCTGGGCTGAGAGGGGCTTCCTGCAGTTAACCCTGGCACTGGGGGGCAGAGAAGCTCTGGGGGCCGGATTCCTCTACTACCTAAGGGCACACATCGCTCGCCCTGGCTCCCAGGCCATAGCTGCTGGGAAGAAGAGGATGTGGCCAGGGAGAGGAGACAGGAGGCTTTCTCCAGGCCCCTGAGCTCTCCACTCTGACAACCACCACCCACCGGGCTGGGCCCTCTCCATCGCCCACCCTGCTTGGAGCAGCTCTGTTTCTTTCAGAAACAAAAGCAGGCAGGGCTAGGGCAGGCCTCAATGGAACATTCCAGAGCTGTGAGGTGTCTGCCCTGCAGCACCACGGGGGAGGCACTATCTGATCAGGAGCCAGAGGAACGCGAGGCAGGCTAGGGGCTGACTGGCAGGTTTAATTAAGAGCCGGGACCTTCATCTCCTAGGGACTGCTGCCGAGCGCCTGGTTATTACCGCCTGGCCGGTCCTGCAGCACCCGTTGGCCTCTGCCCCCAAAGCCATGCTGGCAGATAAAGGTGTCCTGTGTGCTGGCCGCGGCATACAGCTGCCCCCTCCCAAGGTTCTCCCTGCCCACGGAGCTCCCCATCCAGGCCACCTGACTCCCACACAAGGCTCACACACCTGCCTGTGACCTGTGGGATGGCTGGGCTGGTCCACGACCTTTCAGTTCTCAGACAGGACAGGATCCTGACCGGATGGGACATTCTAATCCCCATGAAGCTACCAACAGCCCAATGTCAGGCCTGCTGCAGGCACGAGGCCCCCATGCAGCAGCCATTCCCGGGGCCTCATACCCTGCTTCCTGCTCAGGTCCCTTTCCTCACGCCCCAAACAGGAACTCTCCCACCACTTGCCTTCCAGAGCTATGGCCAGCATCTGCAAAATGTCTGAGGTTGCTCTTAGCCCCTATGACAGGTCCTTCACCTGTCAGTGACCATGAGTGTGGCTCCATCCACGCCTTGCAACCGCCCCGGCAAGCCAGGAGCCATGAAGAGAAAGGGGCCATCCCAGGCTGGCCCAGGGTCCAGGTCACCCAGCCCTGCAATGCCACCTTGCAGCAGCCAGAGAAGCTAAGCAGGTCTAAGGTTGGCCATTACAGGCCAAGGTTACTGTCTAGTGCCTAGAGCCTGCAGCACACACAGAAGCCACACCCGCCCCCACTCAAGTGGCCACCACACAGCCCAGGGTCTCCATCCTAGGCCATCAGGCTTCCCTGCAGCCCCGACATGTATGCCTGCCTCTCTTCTGCCCACTCTGCAGCAGTACCCTCGGTGCATGGGCAGGGAGAGCAGTATCTGCTCTGCCGGGGAGGAGCCTGGGCCTGGGGCACACTGGACTCTCTGGGTCATGAGGGACGGAGGTGGGGCAACCCCTGCCTGCCAGGACATATTCCCTTCTCTGGGTACCCCCTCCTGCCCTTGGGGTCTGCCAAGTCTCACTGGGGGCTGCCAGGAGAGCAGGTTTTAGGGAAGGGGGGTGTGGGAGCAGGCATGGCATGAAGGACTGGGTGGGGCCGGGCCCAGCAGGAAGGCTGAGCTTGCCCCCTGTGCTCGTCCGGGCATCCCAGGGAGAGGCTGCTGAAGATGAAGTTGAGGGTCCAGGCCGGCCATGCTGGAAGCCAGCCTGCGCCCCAGACTCGCCCTGCACAAAAGCCCACACGACGTCTCTCTACTGAAGGCCCTGAGCTGATCTCCACCACTCACACAGCAGGGTCCTAAGGGACACATGCCCCTCATAGGAGGCTAGGCTGAAGCCTTATTCCCAGGACAGCCCCTAGAAGACAAAGACCTCTACCGGCCAAGGTGTGTTATGTACTCAGGGCCTAAAAAGAGGGCCCTGGCTCATTGGTGCCGTGCCTGACCCCAGGAACAGAATCGCCATGCCCATCCTACAGACAAGGAACCTGAGACATGAAAAGGTCATGTGTCGTGCATGACACGAGGTCCTGCAGCCAAGCAGGCTCACAGACACGAGCTCTGTGGCTCCAGGGTCTGTGTCTCTGGCATCATCCACAGAGGCCAGACTCACCCCAGAGCCTAGATACAGGCCCTGGTCAGAGCCTCACCTGTCTGCCCACGCCTGTACAGCAAAGGCACCAAAAGGCTGAATACCGAGCCAAATTGTGGGGAGGACAGGGCCCAGCTCACATGGGGTGGCAGCCTCAGCAAGCCTACCCCTTTTGTCTCCAAGCCGCTGCCTGCCCCACACACATGCACGCATGCCTGTGACTCTGACGACACACCTTCCTTGCACTCCAGGGCCACGCGGGACTCCAGGTTGTCCATCTGTAGCTGCAGCCGCTTGAGGGTGCGGTCAGCATCCCGAGACTTGCGCTTGTAGGCAATGAGCACAGCGACGATGACCAGCAGCAGGAGGCCCCCGCCCCCGCCAATGCCAACAATGGCAGGTAGGGTCAGCAGACTGTCCGAGTATACCTGCAACATCCCTGGCGAGAACTCGAAGCCGCCAGCCCGGACCTGAGGGTGGGGGTACAGGCCACTCAGGAGGTCCCTTGCCCACTGGAAGCTCCAGAGGCCCCTGGTACCATGCCCCTTGAAAGACCCATGGCACTTGCCCCTGGCCTGGAGCGGGCAGCAGGTGGGGACATGGGTACTCAGGGCAGGTGCTGGACCTACCAGGGGCCCTCAGGGCTGAGTAAGAGCTGAGCTGCCCTCTCTCTGGGCCAGAGGCAAGTCTGGGGCTTAGCCATAGAGTCAGGATTGCCCTGGGTGGGGCAGGGTCAGTGGGCTGAAGGCAGTTGGGGCCCGGGAGACCAGAGCTGGAGCCAGAACATGGCTGGGTGGGCCTGGACGCACCGTGACCTTATGTTGCCCCGTGAGGTTGGGTGACTCGCACAGCAGCTGGGTCTCTGAAACAGTGAGGGCGCAGGGTGTGGAGCCGATGAGCACTGTGTAGTTGAGCCTCGAGTTGCCGGGCGCAGGAGGCAGGAGGTTCCGGCCCTGCAGGGGTGGGGGTGAGCCAGAGAGCCCCATGGCCCCACAAGCCCTCCCCCTCAGGCCCCCCAACCCCAGGCTCATGGGGGCCCACCTTGAGGATGAGCGGGGAGCTGGGCTTCAGCTCCAGGAGGCCCGTGGGGCTGAGTGGCTCCAGCACAGGGTCCGGGTAATAGAGGAAAGAGGAGGCGTTGAGAACCAGCAGGGCGCGTACGTCATCCATGACGAAGCCCAGCTCGTCGGGCCGCTCCCCCAGCTCTGGGGGGCTACGCATGGGATTGTCCACCGACGGGGCCCGGCACACCATGGTGGTGTCGTTGTACACCAGGCAGCTCTGGGGATGCAGGTGTAGATGTTGGGCTGGATGCTCCCCACACAGTCAGGCCCCAGCAGGGACGAGTGGCTGCCGCCTTCCCTCCCCAGGATCCACCCCCTCCGTACCCCCTCCCCCACCCCACAGTGGCACAAGTTGCTAGGGATCCCACAAGGACTCACATTCTCCCTCTCGACACCTCCATATTTGGCTCTGATGCGGGGTTCGCGGACGGTGGCCAGGTTGGTGCCTGTGACCGTTAGGAGGGTCCCTCCGCTGGAAGATGGGTAGGGGGTCACGGCGGGGGGAAGCTCTGCCCAGGCCCAACACACACAGGTTGGGCCAGACATGCCAGTCGAGCTCCCCAAAGATGGTGGGCAGGTTAGAATCCCTGTGCACTGGACTTCCAATGGCACCAACCACAACCACGTCTCAAGGTGCACACGGTCCCTTGTCCTGAGAGCCTTGACTCTGGGCACCTCACTGCATTTGTCTGATCTTTCTGAAGAGCCCAGCAGCCCAGAGTTTAGCAGACAATCTGTGTCCGTGACCAACACAAAAACTGGGCTCTTGCATCCAGGAAACGCAACAGTCCGGGTCTTCACATACCCATGTGGGTCCTGCTCCCCGCCGCCCCCCACACACCCGCCCATGCGGAGAAGCACAAAGAGGCGGGTGCAGGATCCCCACCCTGTGTCAGCAGGGACCACATAGCACAGATGGGGTCTTGGAGGCTCACGGTGGGCTGTTGGGGAGGGGCACCCACCTATTGATGCTCCACTCAGGGTCGATCTTGAGGATGGTGGGATCCTCTGTGTAGTTGTACTTCACCTCCGGGTTGGTGAGCTGAGCGCGGTTGATGTTGATGACGATGGGGGCACTGCCGGGGCTCTGCCCAGGGGGCGTGAGACACCGGATTTCTCTAGAATTCCTCCTAGAGAAGCCAGGAGGGGCGGTGAGGACACAGGTGTGGGGCTTGTTTACAAGATAGGCTCAGTAGCTTGGCTCTGTCACCAACAGCGGTGCAGGCAAGGCACCGGCACTTCCTGGGCCTCACATGCCCACCTGTAAAACGGAGCCCCAGCGGGACCCGCTTCAGGTACCTGTTGACTGTTCCAGCCACTTTCCGGCCAGGCCTTCCAAGGGGCTCAGCGTGTACCTCCCAGAGGGCCACGCTCAGCATGGATTCCCACTAAGGTGAGCCAGGCACATGGTCGCTACTCCCACCCCTCCTTCTGTCTCCTGATAGAATAATCGAGCCAACCCAAGCCTGGGCCATGAGGAGGCTGAATGAACTGGCCAGGGTGGAGAGAGCACTTGGTGACCCCCAGTGAGCAGCAGTCAGTCACTGCCTGCACCTGGGCCCCTGTCCCCTCAGCTCCTTCAGCGCAGCAGAGGCCCCCCGCCACTGGGTCCACTCCTGCAGCAAGGCTGCAAACACCAATAATTAGTCTGAGAGCGGATAATTACCACAGGAAAATATTTAAAGGGCCGTTCCATTATCATCCCTAATCTAAAATTATCCACTTCAAGCCTCAAGGCTTTTGTCAAGATTTCTTTTTCCTCTCTTAAGAATTTTTTTTAAATACTTGTGCTCCCAAGGGATCCCCTTCACCCCAAAACAGGGCAGCTGTGCCCGCCCCTCAGGTCCAGGCTCCACCCACCCATCAACCCTGCCTGCCCTGCCCTTCCCACTCTAGGAGGTAGCCTGTCTCCATGGTAACACTCTCTGCCTCTGGTTTCCATAGTGATCACCCCAGCCTGGCTCTCCACACCCCCCTTGTTTCCTGGGCAACGGGAGGGGGCATGCAGCCATCTGAACCAACCACCACCCAGGAAGGTAGGCCTTGCCCTGGCCCCCCACTCCACATCTATAGCCCATACCAGGAGAAAGAGCAGGGTCGGCCGCCAACAGACACAGCGACATCACTGCCCGCATTCAGGTGGCTGCCCTCGATGCCAATCCAGGTGCCCCCTGAAAGAGGCCCTCTTGCAGGGCTCACCCGGTAGAAGGTTGGAGTCTATGGGAAGAAGGGACTTCCTTGAGCTGCAGGAAAGGCCTGCCCTTCCGGCCAGAGGCCTGCTCACACCTCCAGCCGTTTCCCGGGCCCTGGGTGCACATGGGCTCTCATATGCAGCCCACAGGCAAGGCCCAAAGTGTGCAGGAGGAACCTGGAGATAAGGAGGGGAGGGGAGACCAGAACAGAGGTGCTGCTGGATGAGGGGACTGATGGAGGACCAAGAGCTCAGTCTGCCCTGTAACTAGCCCCTAGCAACGGCGGGGGGGGGGGGCAGGGGAGAGGCTTACCACAAAGGTGAAGCGCTTGGGGGACAAGGCCCGGTAGTGGGGGGAACAGTCTCGCACACACACTTCCACCAGGGCATCGTGAGCCCGCACGGTGCTGGCATCCCCAATCTCACAGACGATCCTGCAGGATGCCAAGGGGCCTCAGCGGGCTGCAGGGTCCAGCCTGGGTGCCAGGACACCCCTGCCTGCCCACCCTAACCAGGCTGCACTCACTGCTCAGCACTGATGTACTCGCTCTCCACAGGGCTGCACAGCACCTTGCCCACACGCACGCCCAGCCGCACGTCCTCAAAGCGCAGGCCCAAGTTCTCGCCCGTGATGGTGAGCCTCGTGCCCCCCTGCCGGGGGCCCGTCTCAGGGAACAGCTGCAGAGATGCCAAGGCTGGGACGCCGGTGCAGTCCGCCGCTGCGGGCTGAGCCGGGCAGGGAGCGGGAGGTGGCCAGGGGCTGGGGGTGCTGGGGGGTTGCCTACCTTAAGGATCTTGGGGTCAGTGCAGCGGCTGCTGCCGTGACGGGCATGCATCCAGGCAGCAGGCGAGTCGGCGGGGCAGTGGGGGCGCAGGGAGCAACGGCGCTCCGCCACGCACCAGCCACACTCGAAGCGTGGGTCGGCCTTGAGGCAGAGGCCACAGCTCTCTCGCAGGGCTGGACACTTGTACAGGTGGGCTGCGGGGAGGGACACGGTCAGCCTGGCCTGCCCTCAGCGCCCCCTCAAGCCCCAGGCACCCTGCCCAGCTCACCCTGGATATTCTGAGGGTTGTCAATGACGAAGTTGCCATTCCACACCACCGACAGGTTCACAGGCAGGTCGCTGACATCATTGCCCTCGTAGGAATACTGTGGGCAGTAGGTGAGCAGGTGGTCAGGCTATACACACAGCCTAGACTCTGGGGTCACAGGCCACTGCCCAGGGTGGTGGGGCAGGGCCTCCCTGCCCCTCCTGGCTATCTCTGGGACTGGCTCCCCAGAACAGGCTTGGCAGGACAGAGTTGGGGGCTCTGCCTGCCCAAAATGGCATTTCCCATCTGGAGCCGGAAATCCCAGAGCTGCCCACCTGCCAGCCAGCCGAGATGGCTAAGCTGTCACACCCAGTTCTGCCTCGGCTTACCACCCCGCAAACACACACACACACACACACACCCAACACACACAGGGCTTCCTTCCTGGTGCCAGAATCCCCGCTCTCCAGCCAAACCTGTCCCCAGTAGCCCCATGAGGCACACCCTCCAGGGTGACCTCCATTTCCCCCTACAGTCTGCTCTACTACAGAACCAGAACTTCCCAACTGGCCCCCTTGGAACCTGCTTCTTTGTCTGCTGAATGGATTCAGTGATCCTGACACCAGGACTGTCCCGAGGTTTAAGACGTGTGCCCCTGAGCCCTGGCCTGGCAGGAAGCAGCATCAGGGAAGGCCCTGCCCTCCCACCCCCCAGGCTGGGCAGGGCTTGGGGACAATACCACTCCCTGGGGAGCTGGGGCCCAGCACTCCCAGCTGTGTCCCACTTTCTGCAGCTGAAGACCTCCACTCCATCCCAAAGCAATTCATCACTGTTTTATCTGCAGGAATTTAATTGGATCCTATCAAATTCCCTAGTACTCCCTTTTCCCTTTCAACACAATCATAGGAAAGACAAATGTGGGCTGGGGAGGGTAGGAGGAAGGCAGGACGGCAGGGACAGACTGGGGGATGGCAGAGAAACAGGGCAGTAGAGGTACGCACAGACTCCTGGAGAGCAAAGAGAGGTTGGAGGCAGCTGGGGTGGAAGCAGGGGGTGGGCGTGACAGATCAGGAGATGGGATGGGAAGGACAGGATAGATAGGAAGGTGTAGGGACCTCTCCAGCCAGGTGCAGGCCACAAGTGCCTGGCTAGGTGGCTGACCTTCCCCCTGCCCCCAGGAGGCTGCTGTGACCCCCAGCCTGCCCCGCCAGACACACAAGGCACTGCTGGCCAAGGAACCACCGCCAATGGCAGGCGGCCACACCTGTGACCAGAGGCCTCTCCCCTGGAATTCTCTCCTAATGACTCCCTTCTTGAACAATGAGGAAACCAGGCCTGCCAGTCGTCACAGAGCCCGCCAGGGGAGAGCCTGAGGCTGGTCTCAGGACCACCAGTGCAACACTACCCCCATCCACCAGAGAAGGATGTGGGTCTGTAGCGATCGCTGTTGCTCAACTCGCTGGACTTGACCAAAGGCTTCTGAACTGTTACCCTAGCAGATTCCAGACTCCAAACGTGGCTGATCCCCAGCCCTCGGGCCAGGTACCATGCGCCATGTCAGCCACTGTGGACAGTTTCTGGGTCTGGCCGGATGCAGAAAAGGAGCCGAGAGCCTGGACCTTGTGGCTCTGACTTCGGCCCTTCAGGAAGCACAGGGGAGGCTGGCACACGGGCGTCCCGCACAGCAGCCTGGCTGCCTTGCCCACGCTGGAAGAGCTCATGCAAAACCATGTGTGCATATCTCACCCCGTCTGCCCAAGTCACCCTCTCCCATGTCTACTATGTGCTCCCGCCAGGTATCTGGGCAGCTCTCAGCACATCCCCCTGCAGCACCCCCGACACACACCCCAGCACAATCGGGGGTG